>NC_045146.1:10844799-11194671 GCF_008831285.2 Nymphaea colorata | reverse complement strand
TCCCTTGCCGATGGTTCTTTACTTCAGTGGCAGGGAAAGGGAGTCTTTCCTTGTTAAATAATTTTTTAGTTCATGATGCCTTACATGTTCCTCATTTTCCCTTAAATTTGTTATTTGTTAGTAAGATTACCAAGGAACTGAAGTGTGAGCTTATATTTTCTGAAAAACGTTGTGTTTTGCAGGACTTGGTGACAGGGAAGAAGATTGGGATTGGTTTTGGTGTCTGATAGACTGTATCGGCTTCCTATACGCGTTGTCACAGCTCTTATGTCAGCAGTCAGCAGAACAGAGAAGAAGGAGGAAGAGTGTCGTCAGTTATTTTTGTTTTGGCATGAACGCCTTGGTCATCTCCCATTTGGGATTTTGAAACATTTGTTCCTGAACTATGTTCTAGTTTAAACATTTCCATGTTATCATGTGATGTGTGTCAGTTTGCGAAGCATGTTAGAGCTTCTTATCCAATTTCAAATAGTCGTTCTAATAAAGCTTTCTCCTTGGTTCATTCTGATGTGTGGGGGCCTTCGGGCATTCATTCTCGTGGTGGTTTTCAATACTTTATAACCTTTATAGATGATTATTCAAGATGTACCTTTGTGTATTTGTTGAAAGATCGTAGTGAGGTGCCTCACATTATTGAAACTTTCATCCTCCTAGTGGAAAACCAATATGGAAATTCTGTCAAGACTTTTCGGTCTGATAATGCTCGTGAATATCTGTGTCTCACTGTTGAAGAATTCTTTCGAAAGAGGGGGATTGTTCATGAGACATCCTGTAGTTATATCCCCCTCAAAATGGGGTTGCTGAGAGGAAAAATCGTCAGTTGCTCAATGTCACCCGAGCCATACTGTTCCAAAGACATCTCCCAAAATACTATTGGGGTGATGCAATCCTTACTAGTGTCTACTTGATTAATCGCATGCCCAGTCGTGTGCTAAAGGGTCGTACTCCATACTCTATGCTTCCAGGGAGTAGTCAACCTTTTCATCTTCCTCCTCGAGTCTTTGGATGTGTGTGTTTCATACATAACCACAGCCCCAATGTGAAAAAACTTGATCCCAAATCTATTAAGGGCGTCTTTCTTGGGTATTCTTCCACTCAAAAAGTTATAAATGTCTAGATCCTACCACTGGTCGTCTTCACATTACCAAAGATGTCACATTCTTGGAACATGTCTCCTATTTTGGTGAGAATTCTCTTCAGGGGGAGAAATTAATGTCTAAGGAAGAGTATTCTCCCACACAGGAAATTCAGTTTACAGACTTTATGGATTACAGGCGTGAAGAGAATCCTGTTGCCAAGGTGCTTGGCAAAGATGAAGATGGCAAAGATGAAGAGGGGACGACTACTGATGTACATGAACAGGAGAATGAGGGAGAGCATCCTTTGGTGACAGAACAAGAGGGTAATCATATGTTTGGACAGGTGTATTCCAGGAGAAGAGCTTGTACTGACAAGGTGATTGATGATGAGGAGGTTACACCGAATCCCAATCCTACTTCTTCCTTGGATGATCCAAGTCGTGTTCAGAAGCAAGATGTTGGAAAAGAAAAGGAGGATCTTCCTATTGCCTTGAGAAAGGGGGTCAGGTCATGTACCCAGCACCCTATTGGTAACTTCGTATCTTACTCTAGATTGAGCACTGACTATAAATGTTTTGTATCCTCCTTGGCTGTGGTTGTGATTCCCAGGAATGCTACAGAGGCTCAGGGTGACACTAAGTGGTCTCATGCAATGAAAGAAGAGATGGAAGCTTTAGACAGAAATCAGACATGGGAGGTGGTTGATATTCCTGAAGCAGCCCACTTGGTTGGGTCGAAGTGGTCTACACTGTTAAGTACAAACCAGATGGTAGCATTGAAGGGTACAAAGCACGATTGGTGCCAAGGGTTCAGTCAGAAATATGGGATCGACTACTTAGAGACGTTTGCTCCTGTGCAAAGATGAAGACTATTAGAGTTATTATTTCATTGGCGGTGCTGAAGGGTTGGGAGATGTGCCAACTTGATGTAAAAAATACCTTTCTCAATGGAGATCTCGAAGAGGAAGTGTACATGTGCATGCCACCAGGTTTTTGAGAAGCCTGGAAAAATGCTGTAAATTGAAGAAAGCTTTGTATGGGCTGAAACAGTCTCCCCGAGCATGGTTTTGAACGGCTCAGACTTGTTATGAAGAAAACATGGCTACAAACAAGGAAATGGAGATCATACCCTGTTTGTAAAGAGAAGAGAGAGTAAAGTTACTCTACTATTGGTTTATGTTGATGATATGATTGTTACAGGTGATGATAAGGAAGAGATAGCAAGATTAAAGGGTTTACTATCTACTGAATTCGATCTAAAAGATCTTGGTAAGCTGAAGTATTTTCTGGGTATTGAAATTGCTAGATCAGGTACAACTCTTGTACTTAGTCAAAGGAAGTATACCCTGGATCTACTAAAGGAGACAGGAAAACTGGGATGCAGACCAGCCTCTACTCCTATAGATGCTGGGCATAAACTTGGTAGCAAAGATGGAGAACTGTTGGGTGAAGAAGCTAAAGGGAGATATCAACGTCTAGTTGGCAACTGATTTATCTCACTCTGACTAGACCTGATATCACATTTGCTGTAAATGTGATGAGCCAGTTCATGCATGCACCTACAGATATGCACTTGAAGGCTGTAGATAGAATTTTGTGCTACTTGAAGAAGAACCCGGAAAGGGACTTCTATATGTGCAACAAAGATCTATGAAGTTGAAGGGTATTCTGATGCAGACTGGGCAGGCTGTATTGACACCAGAAGATCTACTTCAGGATACTGCGTCTACTTGGGGGGAAATTTGGTTGTTTGGAGAAGCAAGAGACAAGATGTGTGTTCCCGCTCGAGTGCAGAGGCTGAATATAGGGCTGTGGCTACTGGGGTATCAGAATTGTTATGGCTGAAGATCTTACTGACAGATATTGGAATAGAGATTGAAGGGCCTATGAGGATGTATTGTGATAATAAGTCTGCAATTAACTTGGCTAACAACCCGGTTCTTCATGATCGAACAAAGCATGTGGAGATCGACCGTCACTTTCATCAGAGAAAGAATTGATGCTAAGGAATTAACGCTACCTTACATGAAGTCTGAAGACCAAACTGCTGATGTCCTAACCAAGGCCTTAAGTGTAACTCTATTTGAGAGAAATGTATCCAAGTTGGGCATGTTTGATATGTATGCCCAACTTGAGGGGGAGTGTTGACGGGTTTTGTTGTTCGGGTCCGGATCCGTACCCGATCCGGTTGTCCTAATTAGGACTACTTATACTTCTGTAAACCCTAATCTTTGTGTTAATGAAGTGTTGAAGAGAGAGAGTGTCTGGAGGCTAGTGGGCACCAGACCTCCTCACCCGTGGTTTTTCTTCCTCGAGTCGAGGGTTTTCCACGTTACATCTGTGTGCTTTCTTCTACTCTCGTGCACATTTTGTTTCTACAGTAATGAAGATTGCATCTCATTGAAACACAACATTTAGTGGAGTAGGAACCTAAGATCCTCAAGAATCCATTCTTCAATCATGAGAAGAATGCAGGGGCCTAAGTTGAACTTATTACTGCTTTGTTTTTTATTCTCTTCCCTTGAAATGTAGGGAGTGGTGTTCCCTTCCTCAATTTTTTTTAAAATAAAGTCGATTTTCCATTTAACATCTCAATTTCTTTGATGGCTAGACTAGTCTTTATTCTCTGTTTGATTCATGCACTTCCTTTGCTGCCTTTTATACTGTGGCATCCTTTTTTTCAAAGTTGACATATGCTGCACTTTAATAGAGAAGGATGACCATAAAGTCTTATGAAAGGAAATTTTCAAAGTTTTGTTCAAAATATAACAAAATTTTCAAGAATTTCAAAGGGCTTCAATAGGAAAAAAACATCAAATATTCTGCTAAGCAATTTGACAAGTTCTCAATATTTGTGCCTTCGACACACAATTTTGCCTTCCAGCACACACAAGTAATTTTCAAAACTTTGTGTCTTTGGCATATAATTTTGTGCTTTGACACACAAAAGTTTTACAAGTTTCCAAAATTCCATGCCTTTGACACACAATTTCATGTTTTGGTGCATACAAGTTTTCAAAATTTTGTGCATTTGACACATGATTTTGCACTTTGATGCACACAAGTTTACAAGTCTCTAAATTTCATGCCTCTGGCACACAATTTGTACATCAGCACATACAAGTTTCAAATTTCATACCTTAGTACATTATTTCATGCTTTCGCAAGGTGCTTTGACACATGATTTGGCTCTCTGACACATATTTTTGTACATTAACACATGATTGTGTGTTTCGACAAATACAAGTTTTTAACTTTTTAGACTTCACACTTCAATGTAAAATTTCATGCCTTTGGTACATGATTCACACTTTGACACACACAAGTTTCATATTTCATGCTTTGGTACATGATTTCATGGTTTCATGCCCCTTTTCAAGCTTCAACACATGATTTCACATTTTGGCACAAATTTTCATACCTCAACATGATTTTTGCTTCAACGCACAATTTTGTGCATGTAGCACATGATTTCACACTTCGGTGCATGCAAGCTTTTACAAGTATTTATGCTTAAGTGCATGATTTCGTGGTTCATGGGCTTTAGCACATGATTTATGCTTCGGCACACATTTTCGTACCTCAATAGATGATTTTAGGCTTCATGGAAATTTCATATTTCATCACACACAAGTCACACATCGGTATACAATCTTATGCTTTGATATCCACAAGTACTCATGCACAAAAATTTCGCTCTTGGTACATATGTACATTCATGTTTTAGCTTGCAAGGAACATGCATAAAACATCACATTTTAAAAGTCAGTTACATCATTTGTTAAAAGGTCTTTGCTAAGCGATCACATTTTGTATTTTGGTTGAGAAGATGTCAATGTGATCTCAATTTCTTTTCTAAGGAATAAACATTTTCTAATTAATTTTATAGCAATGGAACAATGGAAATCTCAACTGGACCATAATATAAACTGTGATGATCTATTCAATGAAATTGAGGGAATCAATGTTTAGGAAATGTCACTAACTCTGATGGCCCAATGAATGTAGTGATCTACCAAAATCCATCTGGGAATAAAAATTTGAGTTGATCCGAGCAAAACATAAACTACATTGCAAAAAGAATGTTGAGAGATGGGCATAGGGCAAGCGTAGTAATCCCTCTAAATCATTGATCTAGAATACTAGGTGGGCATAAACTTTATTTCGTTTAGTGCATGAAGGGTATGACACACAAACAACTTTTTCTAGTGGAAATTTATGAGATGAAATGAGTTGAAAGCTCGACAAAGTTGTATAGGACTACCAAAGTGGTACAGTTTTATAGTAGCATGTGGGGTGGTGAAGTTTTTTCCCTACATCGAGGTATGACATCTATTTACTGAAAATCAATGTATGGTTTTTTTTACTTCAGCTCAAACTAAATTATTCGAACTAATTCTATAGATGCAGAAGGAGAGTCTAGAGTATAAATATATGAAGACTTAGTGTGAATCGGGAAAATAGGCTTTATCTATGGCCCAAAGGGAGGGGTTTGATTTTAGGGTAGATTGTGGGTGCCAGATCAGGAGAGTTGAAAGCTCGACAAAGTTGTATAGGGCTACCAAAGTGGTACAGTTTTATAGTATCATGTGGGGTGGTGAAGTTTTTTCCCTACATTGAGGTATGGCATCTATTTACTGATAATCGATGTATGTTTTTTTTTTACTTCAGTTCAAACTAAGCTATTCAAACTAATTCTATAGAGGCAGAAGGAGAGTCCAAGCATAAACATATGAAGACTTAGTGTGAATTGGGATCTCACCTATCCTTTCTAAAAACTTGAAAGGCCCAATATACTATGGACTGAGCCTGCCCTTATTTCCAAATCTAAAAAACGCCATTTCTTATAGAAACTTTAAGAAAACAGAATTTTTACCTCAAATGTCAAAGGTTTGCATCAACAAACTGGTTCTGACAACTCTATGCCTTAATAAGCTTCTCTTTGATTATGCACACCTCTTCAAAATAATGTTGTAAAACTAAAGGGTCCTCTGTCTACTTGTCTCTAATATCATCCTAGTATATCGGCGAATGACATGGTCTACTGTACACAATTTGTAGGGTGCCATCCCAATGCTTGAGTGGTAACTAGTATTATATGCAAACTCTGCCAACTTAACATGTCGATCCCAATCTCCTATCCATGCCAAAGAACAAACTCGAAGCATATCTTCAAGAGTCAAAATCGTTCTCTCTATATGCCCACCGGTTCGAGGATGGAACATTCATGTTGTAGGGACCTCCAAATTTATGAAGTAAATAATGGATCTCAGTCTGATACAATACTACATGATACTCCTTGCAATCTGACTATCTCACCAATATATAAGTTAGCCAATGCATGTGCAAACTGAGACTTGCTGATTGGTAGAAAAGGAGCTGACTTAGTCAACTTGTCCATCACGGAGATGGCAACATGTTGTCTCTTAGTTCTCAATAGTCCATTATAAAACCCATGGTGGTATTGTCCCATTTCAATTGTGAAATTTCAAGATGTTGTAATAACCCAAATGGCCTTTGATGTTCCACCTTAACATTCTATCATATCAAACACCTAGCCACAAAATTAGCAATGTCAGACTTCATACCTGACCACAAAATCAAACCCCTCCCTTTGGGCCCATAGATAGTACCGTTTGGCTTTGCCTCCATAGTACTACCTGATACATATTTTTTTTGTTGTATCGATGTTTCAGTGATATGTACTGACCCTAGCCATGTGATCAGCAAGAGCAGGTGCTGAGGACCAAGATGATCCCAATTGTTAAAGTTGAATGGCTGCATCATGGAGTGACAGAGTGCACATGGGAGCCTAAAGCAAAAGATGCAATCTCGATATCCACACTATTTTCTCACCCTTAGGAAATCTCGAGGGCAAACTTTTTCTAAGGGTGGTAGAAAATGTAACACTCCATACTACAAGTTTTTTTTTTTTTAAGCCATGTGTGTGTGTGTGTATGTGTGCGTGTGTGTGTGTGTGTATATATATATATAAGCTGCTTCTTATATATTGCTAATTTTAGTGGGCAACTTTCTCCTAGACTACTGTCTCTAGATGAGATTAGTACTTGTAATAAGCTTTCCAATGACACTAACCATGCTGACATTCAATCACGTATGGCGAAGAATTGATTTGTGGAAGTTTGAGTTCTTTAGAGAATTTTGGAAAATATAAATGCGACATCTATGAACGAACGAGCTGCTTATTTTAAAATATTGGGTACCCTTAAGGAATTTAGCTGTAAGATAATGTGTGAATTAGTAAATTGGTTAATCAGGAGATTAGTGATCTTGAGTAAGGTTAAGATATGCTTAATTATGAGTTAAGTATAAATTAACATTAATTAATTTATGCTTAATTGAAGGTAAATCATAATTAAAAATTTCTGAGATAAAATGTACAAAGATAAGAAATTATATATTATAATTGAAAAAAAAAACAATTCAAGCTTGCGGGACCTCCATTCGCCACCGTGAGGAAGAGGAAGAGAAAGGGAGAGAAAGAGAGGGAAAAGGAGAGAGAAAGAGAGGGAGAGAGTTGGAAAGGGGGGTTGGCCAAGAGAGGAGGAGAAGCTGGTGATCTTCGGAGCAGTTGTTTGGCAATTTTTAGACGGTTAAAAAGTTAAAAATCAGAGTTTATTTCAGGAATGGTGCGCTGGGGTTTGCCTTTTGCCTATGGAATAGATTTTGATTCGGTAAATATGTAACTTTGTGCCATATTCTAGGAATCGTGCCTTTTTCTAGTGCTTTATGTATTGGCATTTTTGCTTGATGAAAAACGGCACAGATGCGGATATTTTACAAACCCACAATCAGCCAGTTTGTGAAATAGCCTTTTTGGGGCTTGTTTTTAGAGAAATTGACGTGACATATGCCATCTGCATGCTGAATAGTGGCAATAGCTTGAGCAGTTTTTGTCTTCCTAACTATTTTGCCAGTGGCCAGCGACTGCCTATGGCCAGTCAGCCATGATCGAGCTATGGCATACCTAGCCAGACCATAGCTGGCGCATGGCTAGGCACCACCGTTGGCTATAAACACGGCATGTTTTGTTTTCCTGAAGGGCGCCCATACACCTTCCCTTGTTTGGGTTTTTTGGGTTTGTGTGATGTCATATCTTGTCATATTCCCTCGCCTGCTCAATTGCTGGATTAGTCATGCGGGCACCCTTAGGGGCCGTTTGATGGCTGGAAACCATGGAAACGGAAAAAAATTTCCAGAAATATATTTCTGGAATTGAGAAATAGGAAAAAAAATTTCATATTTCCAAAACAAGCTTGTGTTTGTTAAGTAAGAAATATTTTTCCGGAAAGAAATTTCGTCGTTTGGTAGAAATGGAAGAAGGGAAGGAAAGGGAAGGGAAGGGAAGGGAAGGGAAGGAGGAGGAGGAGGAGGAAGAAGGGAAGGGAAGGGAAGGGAAGGAGGGAGGAGGAAGAAGGAGGAAGAAGGGAAGAGAAGGGAGGAGGAGGAAGAAGGGAAGGGAAGGGAAGGAGGAGGAAGAAGGGAAGGGAAAGGAAGGAGGGAGGATTTTGGGGAAGAGGCGTCAGGCGGTGCCATTGGCGGCGGCGGCGGGGGACGTGGGGAGGTGCCCTGGCGTGCCCTCCTCCCCTTCTTCCCCTCTTCTCCCTCTTCCCCTTCTTCCCCTTCTTCCCCTCTTCTCCTTCCCCTTGCGTGCCCTCCTCCCCTTCTTCCCCTCTTCCCCTCTTCTCCCTCTTTCCCTTCTTCCCCTCTTCCCCTCTTCTCCCTCTTTCCCTTCTTCCCTTCTTCCCCTCTTCTCCTTCCCTCCTCGTGCCATCCTCCCCTTCTTCCCCTCTTCTCCCTCTTCCCCTTCTTCCCCTCTTCTCCTTCCCCTCGCGTGCCCTCCTTCCCTTCTTCCCCTTCCCCTCGTGTGCCCTCCTCCCTTCTTCCCCTCTTCCCCTCTTCTCCTTCCCTCCTCCCCTACTTCCCCTTCTTCCCCTCTTCCCCTTCCCTCCTCGTGCCCTCTTCTCCTTCCCTCCTCGCTGTGCCCTCTTCCCCTCTTCTCCTTCCCTCCTCACCGTGCCCTCCTCCCCTTCTTTCTCCTCCATCCTTCCCTTCCTCCTCCCTCCTTCCTTCCCTTCCTCCTCCTCCTTCCTCCTCCCTCCTTCCTTCCCTTCCTCCTCCTCCTTCCTCCTCCCTCCTTCCTTCCCTTCCTCCTCCAACTGTCACAAAAATATTTCATGAAAATTTTTTCCATCCCTCTGGCTGGAAAAATTTTTCCAGAAATATTTTGCCGTTTCCACTTTTAACAGTAAAAAAAAAAAATTCTAAGTTTGATGAGAAGGAAAAATTTTAAAATTTTGAAATTTTTTTCCACTGCTACAATGGATTTCCAGGGCATCAAACGGCCCCTTAGGTAGGGCTGTTCAACGAGTCGAGCTACTCGAGCTCGACTCGTATGTTTAAACGAGCTGCTTATGTTCAGATGAGAAAGCGCCAAAGCGAGAAAAATTTTAGGGTTTCCTCATTTCCTTTTTTCGTTTTCATTCTCACTTCTCCCTCTCTGAGCTCTCTCCGACTCTCCCTCTCTCGCCTGATGCGGACGCCTCTCGGTCTCTCCGACTTTTCCTTCTCCTCTCTTCTCTAGTTCTCCCGTCTGGGAGTCTCCGACATCTGCAGGAGGAACCAGTCATCCGCGGGCCGCGTCCATGGGCCACTTCAGCCTTCAAGGTCAGTCGGCTGCTCTGCCTTCAGCTCAAGGTGAGGTCTTCCACTTCTCAGTCTCCAGTTCTGTCACTCTAGTTCTCCCATCTTGAACATGTAGTTGATAGACTTAGAATATCTATCTTCGCGTGCATGTAACTGGAGTTTGTTGATGTTATGTAGTTATTTTTGGGGATTCATTTATGATAACGATATGGGTGTTATGTAGATAGGTTTTATGTTTCTTTTAAGAGTTAAAGGAATAATCTCGATGGATCTTTCACCCAAAACCGTGAACAGGATCGGCTATTGTTGTAGTTGATTTTCTAGCGATTTCATCTGTTTTTTACCCCATTTCTTGTTGGATTCCTAACACAGTTGTGATCTAGTGTATAACAACTGATTTGAATGTTAACACATTGTCTTCAGACGGGATTTTGCCAGAAAATGCAGTGTTTTGTGCAGTTCTTCCGTCAACATAGAAAGTTATGGCTTAGCCCAATTTTTGGTGCTTACATAAACCAGAAAAGTGTTTTGTACTTTACCTTCCTCTTTTTATAGTTTTCAACAGTTTATGCAGGATGCATGGTCTGTCAGAATGTGAATATTAATATTCTTTTGTTAGTAGAAGTCACTTTTGTTGGTTTGAGCTACAAGATATACCTCGCAAAGGTATTTCAGGGACTTAAAAAAATGAATAGCCCATAAAGTTTCAAATGTTTGAGGCTTGAAAGATATTTGTTCATGGAAAAAAGATCTAAGAGTTGATTCTTGGCAAGATGATTACACTAGAAAGACTTTTGTTCATGAAAAAAGATCTAAGAATTGATTCTTAGCTAGATAATCGTGCTGAAAACAGCTGATGTCTGATTTGAGAAACATGTATACCTGTTCTCGTGCTTGATTTTTTTTATTAACCATTTTCCTGGATTACAAATAAATTCTTTATGAATAATCTTTCAGAATTTCCAGCTTGTTTGATAGATATACTTTCCATTTGTTATATTGAACAAATCAACAATGTACAGGTCTGTGCTTGGAATTTAAATTGCAGAAATTGGTCTGTTGCAACTGTTTTTGTTGATAACAAGAGGGATTGTGCTTGACAGAGAGGTGAGTTTTCTTTATTTATCAAGAGTTTAACTGGACAGCTGGCTGTGTTTTGTGAGTTTATTTATTTAAATTGCAAATGTTTATTTATTGCAGCTGACCACCCATCTAGCACACTTGGTGTTGCAGCTGGTTCTTCATTGCTTGCACTGAAAAGTATTATATACCACCCATTCTCCTCCCTCTGTCTCTCTCGATCTTATTTGAATCCACGCTTCATGGTATTCAGTATTTCAGTGATACACATAAAAACACACGTTCACTTGTTAGCTAATGATAAGTGCTTTCCATTCAATATATGCACATTAAACTTGGCTTGTACTAGAGTTTAATGTCGTTAAGTGAGTTATTAATTGACAGAGTCATTTGTTTAATCTTGTAAACATTTGTTGGTTATTTCTATGTACAACTTCAAAACTTTTTCTTGCTTTTGATATTAGAAAATGATATGCACATATGTAGCCATGCGACCCTGGAGCTGCTGGATATACAATCAAGGAGGCAGTATCTCTGGTTAGAAGCATGGTGAGCACCAGATCATGTATCATAGCAAGAGCCCTGATATTCTGTTTGCTTCTATAGCTGTTCTGTTATAGTCACCAATAGTCTACTAAAGTTATGATTCCATTGTTGTATTTGCATTTGACAAGATTCCAGGACAGCGAGCTCTTGCTTTGCAACTTTTGGCTGTCGTACTTGAACAGGCTTTGTGCAATTTACAACCACAAAATGTAACTGGTTGCGAACTTGGTGTCGCTCAACATGGTGATGATTCTGTTGACTGTGAAGCTCTTTGGGCTTACGCTATTGGTCCAGAATCAGAACTGATCTTAACTTTAAGGTAGATGTCTCATTATATGTACACATAAATATTTGCTTCACTGAGTTTTCTTTAGTCTTTTTTGGTTATCATAAGAAGCTTTGGAAGAAACAAAAGTAGATGTGGTGCCATGTACAAATAATCTGTAAACTTGGTGGATTTGTTCCACTGGATTTTCTTTTAGCATCCTTTGTTACCATTCTCTGGAAGAAGGAAAAATAAATGTTCAACAGTGTATAAATGGTCTGCTAACTTTCTGGTTGTCTTTCGCTTGACATATCTATTGTCTGACAAGCTATATGGGCTTACAGCAAACCTCCTCCCAAGCTTGTCTTCTTGTAGGTGCCTTATGTCCTTTGTAGATATGCAATGTAAACGTGCTTCATTATGCCACAGTTAATTCATATTTTCTAAATTATAAAAAGGAATTATGTCTGTGTATTGTATATGTTTCTATTGTTAGTTGCTTTGTTAAGTACAACAGATGTAAGATGGCTGGAACAATGATATTTTTATTGATTGGAGAAGATGTCTTTCAATATTTTGAAATATTGAAATTCTTGATGAAGCAAACCATTTATACTTTTCTTTTACTGTTATCTTTATTTTTCTGTTTCATGTACTATGATTCCTTTACTTACTGATTGTGCAAATTGAGAAGCATTTAATTTTACTTTGTCTCTCTCACAATCCCGAAAACCTCAACAATTATTTACAGAAGAACTTTGAAACTCTTGGTCCATACCCCAGAAGTTGTGAAGAACCTTCTTTTTTTGCCCTGAACATTCATGTGCTTAGAGTCTTAGACTGATCAGAGGTTGCAGGAAATTGCAGCAGGATTGATGAGGATGGGGGTACTCCCAAGAATCCGCTACATCATGGAGGTTACCATAAATTTTTCTCATTGAATTTTCTCTGTTCCATGTGCTAATTTTGTTTCAACTGTGTAATTAGGGAACTTGCTGTGACCTCCTTCTTGCACACATATTGGTCAATATGTTCTCTGCAATTTTTTAGGAGTCATTTCCCAAGGTCTGCTTTTTAGCTTTGCTGCATCCAAGCAGGATCCATGTATACCACTAATGTGGGTCATCAGTGAATCAGTGAATGTGCAATAGTTTTTTATAGTCATTAGTTGTGTCTACCCTGTTGTGATTTTGAAGCACATAATGTTGTTTCTGTTTTCTCATGCTTGTGGTTATTGTTTTTCAGATGGATCACAATGTTGTTGCTGACTCGCTCAGGAATACCTTCTACCTGTCCTTATTGCTTTTGCACGTCATTCTCCTGCATGTGCACGTGCTATCATGGAATGTCCTCGGCTTGTCGATACTGTCATTAACCGCTTTGTTAAAATAGGAACCTTACTTTTGAACCTTACCATGGGCTTCCTTTCCATTGGTTGCTCTGTAAGTACCTAGTTGCAATTACAATGTAAAAAATGAAGTGCACGTCATTCCCCTGCATGTGCACGTGCTACATAACAATGAAGTGAAAAAGATAGCAAAATTTCATCATGTACACCTTAAACGAGCTAAAGGAAGAGTCAGTGGCTAAACGAGTTAAACGAGTCAGCCCGGCCTAAACGAGTTAAACGAGCCAGCGCGGCCTAAACGAGCTAAACGAGTAAATTGTTAAAAAAGTTAACGAGTTATTTGGGTTAATCGAGTCGAGCTCGAGCTCGACTTTGTGTAGTCGAGTCGAGCTCGAGCTTGATATAAGAAGCTCGACTCGAGCTCGAGTCGAGTTCGAGCTCGAGTAATTTTAATCGAGTCGAGCTCGAGCTGGCCAAGCTCGGGCTCGGCTCGCTCGTGTGCAGCCCTACCCTTAGCAGGCCTTAGAGACACCAGTCAATGTCGTGTGATCGTTAAAGTATATCACCATGAATTGTTTTAATTATCCTCCCCAAAGAAGGCAGGAATTGAGATTTTGTCTGCAGTGTGACTTGTTATGAATATTGTTGCATGTTATTTACACATGTAACTTTTGTATGTGACTATACTTTGGATGTCTGATAGGTGGAGGTTGAAATTGTGGCTGGCATGTTTGTGATATACAAGTGAGTTAGACCTCTGTAAGTTGCTTGATGGATGATATATGCACAAATAAACAAACTTAGAATGTGACTACGTTGTTATGATTTCAGACATACAGGCCTGATTGTGTCACATATGTGTGTGTGTGTGTTGACTACATGTTGTCTAGATGCACTATTTTGTTTTGCTGGTTTATGATTAATAGTCTGATTTTGAGAGCCTAAGCATGAGCTGGACATGGGGCAACGGCCTAGGTCTGGAATTATCGTGAACATACTGTACTAACTAGATACTAGTCCAGCCCAATGTAAAAAGGGGTTAGGTGGGTGACATAGGGGCCTGAGTTCCAAGAATGAACTTATCGAGAACAGACTATATTGTGAAGTGCTCCTCACTCGGGCTACTAGCGAGGGCCCCATCCACACATAGAGCATGGGACATGCTGCTGCAGCGGCTATAGCTGCGGTCACTTATTGGGAGTCACCGCAGGGGTACCCTAAGTTTTATTATTTTTCCAGTGAATCAATTGTTGTATATGATGACCGTAACCTATGCATCGGTCTTGTGGAGCCTCACATTTCATTCAGAGGCTATGTTGTCGCTCAGTGCTTAGATTTATGCATTTGAATGTGCACCCTATGTCGTTTTGATCATTATTGCTTAGATGGAATGTCTGGCGCATTGGCAACTCTATTGTTTTACCTATGCTATTTGTGTATGAGTTGATGAGGTATGTGTGGGCCTTAGGGATAGGCCATATTCAGAGTTATCTCTGACGCTTATCGTTATGTACTTTCAGGTGTTCACTTTGAAGAGGGTGGCATCTCGAGATCATGAAGCTGTAAGGATAGAGGGTGATCATTGGGCAGTGTGATTAATGCTTGCCTGTTTTGGTTGTGAGCATGTTTTGTGTACATATAGCCTTGTAGGGTGATGCCCTTTTGTATGGTTACCTTGTTAGGACTAATCTATAATGGTTTTTTGGCTATGGACTGTTGGTACACACACTATGTGTGTTATGCACAGACACCCACTAAACAGTCAATCTATACGAGACAGTAAGAGGGTCATTTCGCCTCTTCTTCATGTGAACTCGTTGCGGCCGGTGCGCCAGAGCACTGGCGCACAATTGCCCACCGTGCGGTCACGCGAGCGGGCATTCACGCATCTTGCACTGCTGTGCACTGTGAGCCGAGATAGGGCCTGCCCGCTGCGCAGGGCCCCTTTCTTAGCTAAAACCACGGGGGTGGTTATGGCATCGTTGGGTGGCATTAGCCCTACCCACACCCCAAAACAGTATTTGCAGGGCTAATGGCCAATCTCACTTGGTCAAAACCTATTTTAAAAAAATAAAAATTATTCAAAGATACTTGGAATTTACATGAAAATGCAGTTAAATTTAAAAAAAAATCAAATTTTGAATTTTGGTTCCAAAACTCTCTATAAATACCTTCACAATTTTCTCTCTTAGGCATGAACCAACCTCTAGTGCTTTCTCACTTGAAAATCTAGATTTTTCTTTAGTTCTCTCTTTTCGTTTTTCTCTTCTTTTCTTCTTCTTCTTCTTCTCCAACCTTGAGAGCAAGCTTCTCCAAGTTCAAACTCTTCAAGGGAACACCAGGAAATCTCTTGGTGGGATATCTTCATTATCTTAGAGTTTCATGCAATGCGACCCTAAGGTCATTCAAATGAGGAGACTCATTCCTAATATCATCTATATTTTAGGTATGTAATCCTCTTCTTGTTTTCATTTATTTTCATTTCCTTTTGCAACCTTCCTATGCCGTGCAAGAAAGCTCTAAAGATTTCCTATTCAGAGTCAAGTGCTACTCTTGAGTGCACCAAGAACATGAGCAAGACAAAATAAATTTAATTTCTTCATTTATTTCTAAAATATGTTTATTATTTTGCTTTGTTGATTGTTTATATCTAAGGTGATGTTCATGCATGATAGATTAATTTTTATTAATTGATGAAAAAATGAATGGTGAGAATGAGTGTTTGGGTTGAGATCTCTCTTCATTATTATGGTGATTTTGAGGTTAGGATTTGTTCAAACCGGAAAAGCCCTTCACGAATATGTACATATTAAACTGCATCTTCATGACATTTTCACGACTAGTTTTCTCTTAATCACCCAATTAGGAACCCCAATAAGTGTTTTATTATGTTGCTCTCCTTTTCATGTGTATTTGATTTTCTTCCATACTCAATTGTGGGAGAAACAGACTTTCTTATAATAAACAAAATAATAATGGTTTTATGTTCACATATAAAAATATTTAGAATCATGTTTTCGAAAAGATTTTCAAAAGTAAGAGCCCACTTTAATGAGACCTTGGAAACTTAGTCTAAGCTCTTTCATGAGCTCAAGTTCTTTTCCGGCCTACATAGAAAAATCGAAGTCAGATATTTTTAAGTTATCTTTTGATTTCAACTCTTATTAAGGCATATGTGTATATATACGTTATATATGTATGTGTGCACATAACTCTCACTTTGACATTCTTTCTTTATGATTTAACATACTCTTTTACAAATTTTCATATATATAAATGAATATATATATGTGTTCCACTTTTTCTCTCTCTCTTTCTAAAATCTCTCTCTCTCTTTCTTTCTAAAATCTTCTACTCCCTTCCATTCGATTTAATACTTCTTTTTCGCAAGTTTTCATATATATATATATATATATATATATATATATATATATATATATATATATATATATATATATATATATATATATATGCACACACACAGACGTATATCTCTCTTTTTTTTAATATTTTATTTTGTGATTTCAAAATCTCTTTTCTCTCTCTTTCTCCCTATTTCTCTCATATTAAAGTATTTTCTTTTTTCATTCTTTCGAATATTTTTTTCTCAAGATCTAACGTTTTAATTTCTCATTTGTTGACTTCATCAAGATCGAAACTCAAATAATGACCCAATATTGACCTCATTCTT
The DNA here is from genome assembly GCF_008831285.2 of Nymphaea colorata. Classification (NCBI taxonomy): domain Eukaryota; kingdom Viridiplantae; phylum Streptophyta; class Magnoliopsida; order Nymphaeales; family Nymphaeaceae; genus Nymphaea; species Nymphaea colorata. The sequence continues at coordinate 11,177,996 of NC_045146.1, read as the reverse complement.
TCAAAAACATTTCTTTTTTCATAAAAATGCTTATAACAATTTTATAAATAAAATGAGAAATTTAGATGAATGTTATGGTTGGAATGAATGATTTCTATGTAATCATGTATGGTCAATGCATTCTTACATTCAAATTCAGTTAACATCATGAACTAGTTTATTGGGCCATTAAATGTAGGGTGCGCTCGTCTGCTGCCCACCCAAGCCCCAACGTAGCTCAGGACCCTAGAGGTAGTAGGAATAAGGAACCTTGGAACCTCATCTAGGTAGTACTGGATGACCAATTTTTTTTTTCATTTTAACCTTATAAATAGAATCTTTGTAAAGCTACTATCATAAGGTATGCATGTTTGGGAATTACACCAAAGAAAGAAAAGAAAGAAAAACATAAATAAGTCAAGTTTATCCCAAAGAGTATACAGTCTCATCTATACAAAGCGACATATTGGTTCCCTATTGGGATCCATGTTTATCTTAGCATAAGGACAAAGCAGGAGTTAAATAGCATAGAAAATCATAAAAATCAATTTTGTCATAATTTATCAGCATCCCTAAATATTGAAACTACTTTCAAATTTGTAATATAAACTTTTGCCTTCGTTCGGTATGAAGTCTATTCTACGCACATTGATAATTAAATGTTTTCATTTTGTTCTCCTCTATAGATGAGGATATGCACTTTTGCATGAGAATTCAGCGTTCTCACATTGTGATTGCTGCTGTCAACGGATGATTGCTTCAGTGGGTCTTGGGGCTTGCAAAGAGCTGCTTCGATACGAAGCAATCTGCTCTCAGCCATCTACATCCATTTGCCGGTGCCAATCTTTCCCCGAGGGCTAGATTATCACATAGACGACCTAAGCGTTGCCTGACAAAGAAGAAAAGATGCTAATGTTGCGGTGATGATGATTTATAGAACCAAAGTTGGTTATATATGTCGTGCGTGCATGAATTTTTTTAATAATGAGAAAAAATACACATGATTAATGCAAATAAAAAACTTTGTGTAGGGACAAAAAAGAAAACTACAAGAAAAAGATTTTGAGAATGGATATAGGTAAAACTTGTCAGTCCGTATATGCATATCGTTATAACTAATATACCCTTTTGAGCAGCAAAAAGACATTTCACTTTTTTTGTCCCGCTCATTACATTGTCTCATACATATGTCATTATCTCATATCTCTTTAATTGTCTCATATACATTATCTCATACATTTGTTAAGTGTTATCTCATACATCTGTCATTATCTCATATCTCTTTTGTTATCTTATATACATTATCTCATACCTTTTTAACGTTATCCCATACCTCTGTTTAACATTATTTTATACTTTCATTTAATGTTATCTCATACATATGTCATTATCTCGTACCTCTTTTATTTATCTCATTCCATAATCATTATCTCATACCATTCTCTGTCATTATCTCAGACACTATAGGTATGAGATCATGACAGTGAGATAATGACAGACACTACGGGTGGACATTAAAGTAAATATGTATATTGGTAGTAGGGTCTACATCCGACATTACATACAAAGAGCTGTATAAAAAACTTGGTTTCTTATGATATGACTCTCTTGTTTCTGAATTCTCACTCTCCCTAATCAAAGGATCCTGACCAGTAGCGGAGCTACGTGGGCTGGCGTGGGCAGAGGCCCACGCCAGCCCAATAAAGCTCCATGTGAAAAGGAGCTTCACATGCAGAGCTTCAAGGCATGTTTTGACAGTTGCCATGTCAGAATTGGGTCGCGCCCCACCGTTTTCCTCTGCCTCCAGCCCGCTTTCTGTTATGCTCTAGCCTCCATGCGAGGTTACTGCAAGCATCTCGTTCAGGGATTTTCGAGAATTCTAAGCCAACACCGAAATCGCTGGCGACAGGCCGCGGGGTAAATGTCCGAGAGTCTGGCATTTAATCGCTTCTGTCTCCTCCGCCTCTGCTGCTCCTAGCTCCTGCTTTTTTGTTTCTTTTCTTAACTATTAGTGGAAAATTAAGAAGAAGCGGGGAATCTGATAGCAGTAGCACTTAACCTATAGGATTTTCCTGTAATGAATTTCAGTTTTCAAATTTGTCTAATTTATGAAGGATTTTTGTTTGGCGATCTAATCGCACTTGAGGACTGAGGAGATCAAAGCTTTGCCAAACATCCCTCTATGTTTGTTTATTTTTACATTAATATCTTTAAATATTTGCTTTGTTCTATATGTGAGTGCCCCTTGGTATGTGAAAATCTATGAATGGGTGCCCCCTCCAGAAAACTTGTCTCTCTCTGCCAGTGATCCTGACGGTACCTATGTTCATAATAAGCAAAAATTAGAAATCACCTGCCAGCTCCCTGACTCCACCCCTGCTTGAAGGTGACCTTCATCTATGGCAACTTACCTTCTTGCGTTATTTTGTTTGCTGCGTTTTTATTGTTGGGTTCATATGACGCTTTTGAGCGACCATCAAGTTCATGTAAGGTTTCCAAAAGAAATAAAAAACCTCATATCATGCCTATAGCAGTGCTGCTAGTCACTGATATAGATCCCCCTAACAACATAAATGTTGGACATAATGGAAAGAAATAGAAACATGTTCTGCATGAATCAAACACAAAACGGAATAAACAAAACAAACAAACATATCCTATGCGAATCAAACGCCTGATAGAACGAACACTGTGCTCCTGTCCTAATTAATTTCATTAAATAGCGGACATGAATTGTTTTGTCTATTAGGACAAAACAATATTGTGGAGAATATGACTTCATGTCCATCCAATCCCATGGAACACGAATCAAAAAGCCTCTTGGAGTACTTTGTAACAGTGTTGTTAATATTGGTCTGAATCATGATTCGAATCGCCACCCTTACAATTCAATACAAGGGCGATTCAAAGGTTCTTCAAAATCAACTGATTTTTGGCAGAATCGGTCAAATCATGTTTCAGTGAGCCGATTCAAAGTGAATCGGCCAATTCATTGCAAACAAGAGAATTAGCGTTGGCTGAAACATTTTTCCTTTTTTTGTGAAAAGTGGGAAGAACAGATCAGAAATAGGTGGGGAAAGACGTAAAAAAGGTTGCCAAAAATAACTAGAGAGAGAGAGAGAGAGAGCCTCATATTAGTAAACAAATCAAGGAAGAACACAATACTAGTCGTTCTCTTCTCTCCCACATTCAGTGATGCCCATTCGCAGTTACGAGATGAACATTGCAAACTACATTTCAAAATGCAGCAGTTTTCATTTACAGCATACGGGGCTTGCAGGAAATCATATAAGGCTCGCATTAATAGCCCAACAACCTCTTCATTAGGGTTCATCAGCAGAATACCCTTGCATTTGCCTCATAGAAGCAAACCTGTAACGCAGCTCGCCATTCTACTTTCTCTCTCCCTTGTTCTCTTGCTCTACGGCTTCTGCCACTCTCTGCTACTTTTACTGCTTCTGCCATTAGTGTTCACAATCTGGGGACTCCACTGGTGAACGTGCTGAGGGGGTTCAAGGGTTAGCACGATTCTTCTGCTGCAGTAAATCCAACAGTGGTATAAGAGACTAGGAGATCTACCCCATCCGAAACAAGTAAGTAGGTTTCAGTATATTGATAGGCTATCTAGCATGCTAGAAATTGAAGAAAACAGAAAACTAAATGCACTTGATAGACTTATTTTTAACGTCTGAAACGTGTTAGATGTAGCAGTACATAAATCTGCTTGATGCCATCAAAAGCTTGTGTATGCCTACTATTTCAGATTAATATAGAACGTTCCGCACAAGTATATACATTTACAGCGTTTGCGTTTCCTTAATGTGCACGAAAATCATCCTATAGTCCATTACATATATAGGAAATCAATAAAGAGAAATAGCATAAACAGACTTAACATAAGCGCTTCTCGCTCCCCTAAGTTAGACTGAAAGTTTATTTTAGTACCGTGCATATACACATCTGTTGTTTTCCTTTGTTGTGTTTTGCCTTTATTAGTAACGGCAGTGCCTTTTTGGTGAATCGAGAGTTCTGGTAGACTTAATGAAATCTGAAGTACAGAAAATGAAAGACAAACAACCAAACAAATATAAACTATTGTTGGCACTTCCTGCACATGCTCGAGTGTGTTCTAGTTAAAACAGGAGGCGCCCAGTTATGAACAGAGACTTTCTGCACAGCAGAAGGCCTTTATTATCTTAGTCTACTGACATCAATAATAGTGCAGCATCCCTTTGAAAAAAGGAAAAAGAAGAGGAAATCAGCAGTAGAGGCCACAACACTAAATACAACAAGGGAGAGGAAGAGCAAGAACATCTCTATTTTAGGTTGTTTGTTGAACAGACTGTACCCCCTCCTTTCCTTTTCACAATTGATTTCTCTCTGCTTGTTGTATTTCTTTGCTTGAGCCGCCATAGTCAATCTGTACTTCTGTGCGGCGACTTTGTGTAATATCTGTAACCAAAAATGGTGAAAGAAAATAAATCAGAAGAAAAAAAAAGTGAGTAGGTCCAGACAGAGGGCGAAGCAATCTACCGCGCTCAGGGGCAGAGGGGGGGCTGCCCGGGCCATGGCTCGGATGAGCGCAGGAAATTTTTTTTTTTTACATTGAAAAAATCAAATTTTTTTAGTTTGGCCCGACCGATCGCTCCTCTTGGCCCGGCCCGCGAATAGTCTTGGCCCGACCTTAGAAAAAATCCTGGCTCCGCCCCTGACCGCGCTGACACTGTCTGTTGGAAGAAAGAGAGATCACTTCGCTGGGCAACCAAAAAAAATAAATAAGAAAAAATTACACATATTTTGAGCCTATATCAAATTCATCCTTAACTTGTTAAGTGGCTCTCAACTTTTGCTCATTAGTCACAAACCACCACCTTCGTAACGGTGGTTGACGGAAAAAACTATTCAACCAGAGACTACCAAAGAGCCCTTCTTTACTGCCTAAAAATACAAAAGGCCCTTAACCTAAACAATGACTGAAAACCAAAATTCTTTCCCTCGTTCTCCTGTTCACGAGTTCCCAATCTTTTGACTCTGCAGCAGTGGTTTTCAGCCCTCGTTCTCATGTTCACAAGTTCTCAACGTCAGATTTCAGCAGCGTCTTCCAGCCTTTTTTAGGTAACCATCTCTCTTTCTCTCTCTCTCTCTCCCTCTCCCCCACCCCCCTCCTTTTGTTATTCTTCATCCATTTTATATTATGAAGGGAGACGTTCTCATAATTTTTGAACATTGTATTGCCGTATTCCGTCCATATAGGGATGGAAATGGAACGGATTTGAATCGAATATACTTTTTACCATATCTGATTTTTTAGATATTCATATATTCGGATTCAAATTAGGATTCGAATTTGGATGAAAACAATTTTATACCATATTCGAATCCAACTTTAAAATCTAATATCCGAATCCAATTTTTAAGTTATACTTGAATCTGATCCGAATCCGAATTTTAAGTTATATCCTAATCCGATCTGAATCCAACTTTTAAATGATATATGAATCTAACTTTTAAGTTATATCCGAATCTGATTTATAACTTTTAAGTCATGTGTAAATCTGATCCAAATCCGATTTATGTACGAAAAATATATAGTAAACAGTAAATGAACTATGAAACCCAATCTTAACATCATACTAGCTCAAACTTGAATGGTGATAATTGCCATGCTTATTAAAAGAGAAAGAGAGAGAGAGCAAGTGTGTGTGTGTCTGTCTATATATATATATATATATCAAACTTCATTCTCTAGACCATGCAAATTTAAATTTTCAAAAATTGTACTTGGTCGTTATTCGTTGATGCAACAAGAGACTAGACGAGTCATCCTTGACAACTTCAGTAATAAAAAAAATTGCCATATAGTCCAAGCTTGCAAAATTTTTCTTTCAATGCCTCCATTTGCCACAATGGATATGATCTTTCTATTGGAATATATACTTCAACCATGTTGATACTATATTAAGGTCCTGAGGATAATTCTATCAAATTAATTTGCATTATTCAAATGAAAATTTTAATTAAATAAACATCTTAAACACACATAACTGTAGGTTTTAATTAATGTAATGAAAACAGATAAGTACAAAAGAATATGCACCTCTAATTTATGATTCAATTTCAATATATGCAGATGCAAATGGTGCTTCCTCTTCAGGTAAAGTTGTAGGCAAATTGGAATCATCTAACAACAAAATAAAATAAGCAACACAAAAATATTTTAAAAGCATTAATAATAAGTAAATTTCCTTCAGCCTAATCTCGCAACCAATCTTACGCACAAATCAGAGCCTCCAGGGTTTTTGTACCTAATCTAAATCAAGAATACTCTACATGTACTAAATGTTGACTCTGATGCAACAATTGATATAGGAATAGTCAAAATATCACATACCATTTTAGATAACACAAGGTATTTAGGTGCATTGACGTTCCACCTTGTTAAAATGTCAATTGGATTGTTTTTTAGGTAAATGAGCTCTTCCAAATACAACTCCAAATATGATTGTGTACGTTGGTTTTGTGATGATTCTTCAAAAAAGTCATTTAGTCCACTTGTTCTAGGCTTAGAAGAAAATTTAATGAAAGAAGTAAAGCTAAATGCATCATTATCCTTATCAACATCAACAATATAACCAGCACCAGTAGAGAGTGTCTTTAATGCATAAGTAGCTAAAGATCAAAAAGGTAGTTTTTAATTGTAGAGACATATTCATATGTTTCATCTTTATAAAATTGCATACAATAAAACTCAATTATTTTCATCTTATAATGAGAATCAAATACTACTGCAATTGCTACGATTAAATTGCATATATCTCAATATTTGTCAAACTTTGTTTTCATCCTTACTGCCATATTTGAAAGACAAATATTTGAACTTGAACACATTTTTTCAATTTTCATCTTTATCTCACAAAACTCTTTGAGGAAGATACTAGAAGTTGGACACTTGACTGCAGAAATGGCATTAGTAGCATCATAAAATATTTTTAAACTATTATCAATAATAGTAGTCTTCTTCCACTCGTCCTTAGTTGGTGTCAAATGATAGTGACGATCAAATTCTTGAAAACAACCAAAAGATTCTTTATATTGTAAAGCTACATCAAGCAAAAGAAATGTTGAGTTCCATCTAGTTGGAACATCAAGACATAACTTTTTCTCACAAGTAACTTTGACATGACGCACTGCTCGATCAAAAATTTCACATCGAGCTGGAGATGCCTTAATTTGTTTTATGTTTTCTCTAATCTTGTCAATAACATCACTTATTTCTTTCACACCATCTTGTACAACCAAATTAAGATATGAGCAGCACATCTAACTTGAAAAAAAAATTCATTACAAACAAGTGCATCCTTTTCAAAAAGCCACTCTATCAATTTTGTAACCATGATGTCATTTGTCGAACAATTATCTAATGTAATTGAAAATAACTTGCGATCAATCTTCCATTTTAGTAAACAATCTTTGATGACTGATGCAAGTTTTTCTCCTCTATGATGTGTTTCAACAAAGTTGAGAACTTTCATTTTTATTTTCCAACTATTATCAATATAATGTGCAGTCAAACATAAATAACAACGTTTCTGACAAGACGAAGTCCACATGTCAGATGTGAGATTAATCCTCTCATTAGTTTTCTCTAAAATATTACATAATTTTGTCATTTCATCTTTATAAATGTATATACAATTTGATCCGACAGTGTTACGTGACAATATCTTAAACTGTGATTGTAATCCTTTAATAAACTTTTGAAAGTCTGAACGACCAACTATACAAAATGGATATTCATGAAGAATAATCATATTGGCTAAATCAAGTTAGCTTTTATTTGAATCAAACTTGAAAGTACCAATAGTACATTTTTCATCATTAGTCTTTTCTCCAATGGCCAGACGTTGTTGGCCTAATTTTAAGTTAGGCATTTTAGGACATACTTTTAAATGATTCTTTAAACATGTGATGCTCATCTTACTATTGCAATCCATAGATACTTTACAGTATTGACAAATAGCACATTGAATACATGATTTGTTTATTATCTTGCTAAACTCCTTCCATATAGCTGATCTTAGTCACTTGGCTTTCGTATGAATCATGTCAGCTTCTATATTGTTAGCGGAGACAAAACTAAAAGCATTGGCACCAAATGTTATAGAATCCATAAATTGCATGTATAAAAAATAAAAATAAAATATTGATTAAACCACTAAAGATATATGGTTTAACTTGACCACTAAATATGTGTTCTAGTTGAGTCAGTAGTACATATGAATTTCTCTTTCACACCATACTAAGAATACATCTAGCTCACACTTGTAATCGTCAAGCAATTCAATATCCAACTGAGTTTGCTTTAACTGCAATAAATATGTCATTTGTCAGTTAAAGTAAGAAATATAACCTTCTAAATAAGGTCTAGTTCTATTTTACAACACTGCATCAATGCGAAGAGCTCTTGGTTAGGCTAATTATGTTGAGAATCAAAGCAAGGCAGCAACTAGTAGTTCTGCAAAACTTACCATTAATGCAGGAGTTGTTTTGGAGAGAAAGCCCTTTTTTATCATTGCCAAACCAAAAAACAGAGATAAGAAAATGTATGCTGTTATTACTGTGCTAGTAAGAAAATGTATGTTGTTATTACTACGAGCAACTAGCAGTTCTAGCAAATACCATACGTCTATTACTATGGCTAGTAAGAAAATGCAGTTTAGAATCATCAGAAACAAAAGAAGTCAGTATAGAAGACTCACCGAAGAAATGCAACAGATTAGAGGACCCAACCTAAGTCTGAGATCCTGCACATCGATGAAATGGTTACTGAAATCGTGCAAGTCGCCCACCATCTAGAAAACTAGAAAACCTTAACTACTGGCATATCTGGCCATGATCAGTGACAAAAAAAAGGAAGAACAAAGAGAATACTTCACCCTTCTATGGATTGGAGGATGCAATATGAACGTTGGAATCCTACGAAAGCGCGGCAATATAAGCGGTCACATTTCTTATAACTAGAAACTTGAAGTCATCAACAGCCAAGAAGAATAGTATTGCCTCTCTGAAAAAGATTGTTTGTTGTTTACTAGCAAAGGAGGAAAATGTAAGCCTAAGAGTCTCTGTAATTAAGGTGACAAGGAAAGAACAGAGATGAGAATGCTTTGACCTTTATGATGTCTGTGTGGATAGGACGTATAAGATTCCCAGGTCAATGATTGATCTTCAAAATTAACTATGGAAAAGGAGAGTTATAAAGAATGGCTATAGCTAGACTGCCACTAGCAAAAAATGATCTCTGGCAGAATATATAGCCTGCGCCATGTTACTACATGTCCCATGTATCAGTCTACTTCAACTGTCAAGTTGAAGTTAGTTAAATATGACTTTGAACTTTGAGGAAAATCACTGTTGGAGCGCTTATTTCTAAGAATGGTAGTTGATAAAGTAGTGTTGCTGGCTATTGACAATAAAAGAAGCATGAAAACAATTTCAGATACAAACGGAAAAAAACAATCTCGTAGCTTTAATGGGATGGCACTTTACTGTTACAATAAACAGTTCTCTCTCTCTCTCTCTCTCTCTCTCTTGGCATTAGCTTGGGTTTGCTTACGAAAGAATCCAGATGCATGTTTATAAGCATAAGATTCTCTGTAATTAAGGTGACAAGGAAAGAACAAAGATGGGAAAACTTGGAGAAACATTTTCCGTCTGTGGAAAACTCATCTCATTTGGGACTAGAAACTTACTTCTCGGATCATTCACTTTTGCTTCATAGTTAATTCTTTCATTTTCTTTTTCATTTTGTTATCCTAACTTTCTGTCTGTTCATGTGCGTTTCACAATAGTACATATGATATGATATATGTTGTTATAAGTATACAAATAATTTTTCAATAATGTTTATCTTAATTTTTACTGATTTTATTTTCGTTCATGTTTTAAAACTTATTTACTTTTGCACTATCACTTGCACACATACTTTCTGCTTATACAATTGTTCTCTATACACATCTTTGATGTCTCTCCCGCTTCTGCTTTGTGTATCATACTGTGGAATTATTCTCGTAAGACCAACAGTACCAAGTATGAACCAAATCCCCCTTTTCCTACGCACCCACCATAGCATGAAAAATAAGCTCAACCACCAGAAGGCAAACAACAAAATACAGAAAGAAGAAAACCAAAAAGAAAAATGCACAACTCAGTTCTACTCGTATACCAAAAAAAAAAACTCTAATCCACGGAAAACTAGAAGAAACAAAAAGAACCAGTACACCAAGCCACCACAAAAAGAGGGGGAAAAAGAGAGAGAAGATGAAGCTTCAGGCTTCAGCGAACACAGACAAACTTAGCGAAAGGAGAAAGAAAAAAAGAAAAGTATACAAATAAGTGAAACCTCACCTCATCGGCTCGCCGAGGGGCTCTCGTCGAAGTTCTTCATCGGAAACTTTGCCGAAACCATCCCCACCTCAAAGACTAGGTTCTCGCTGCTGGCCATAATGCCAGTGATCGACCACCACTTGAATATAGCCCACACCCGAATCCGGTCGAGCAGGTTGTTCTTCACGTGGTGCAAGAAAGAACATTGCGGAGATTCGGAGGTTCTTTTTTGTTCTTCTTTGTTGTTGGGTTCAACCAATCATCTTCAATATCCTCATGAAACAGCGAATAAAAATAATTTGTTTTAGAAGAAAAAAAATGGTCAGAAGCTTCTATTTTCATCTTAAATCAGGTCAACTCCAATTGGGTGTAAGGAGAAAAACCATGGTTTTCTAATTTCAATTTGTCGGACCTAAAAGCTAGTTGACAAATTTAGTCATTATTTAATTTCATCTTATAAATTTATATCTTAATAGTTGTACTTTCAAAACACTTGGTAAGTTTATTGTATATAAAAAAAATTAAAAAAATTATGTTTTGGCTTTCACTTAAAATTTTAAAACTATATTTTGACTCTTGCAACAAAACAACTGATAAGTTTATCGTATATAAAAAAAAAAAATATATGTTTTGGCTTCACTTAAAATTTTAAAGCTATAGTTTGACTTTTGCAACAAAAAAATCATTAATCAACCAATACCTCTATGTATTTAAAGAAATGAGTTTAAGTGTCATCTAAACATATGAACTAATTATTCAAAACTAATTAAAAAACTATTTTTTCACATATCCAATTCTTTCAAAACTCCTTTTTAAGAGGTGTTGTACTCATTATAAATGACATTTTGAGTTTTGTCTCACAAGTTGGGACACGGAATTGATTTTGTCAACGTTGATAATTGAGAAAATGGATGATAGAAGCATGTCAATTAATAATAAACGACTAAAATACTTTATTTTATTTTTTCTTTATTTTTGTGGGCCAAACACCTAAAAGTCAGCACCTACCCGTTCATTGATTCAATTTTCTCCTTTTTTTATTAGTATATTTGACTGTCATATTTTTTCATAATGATTGTGCATATTGAACATTAATTGATTTATTTTTAATTAATAACATATTTTAATTGAGTAAACTATTATTTCATTATGATCACTTATTGCGAATTATTAAATCATGTGACTCATATTATTTTTCATTAAAAAATATTATTTAATGATTTTTTTCATTTCATTGAATTAATTGAAATAATTTGTGCTACATCCGTAAAAAGAGTGTTCAATGATATATCAGATAATTTATTAGTTCTCTTACCTTTATTACAATAATTGTTTTTTTACATAAAATTATATAATTACTTCAATGATATATAAAATAGTTTGTTAAATTGAACAATTAGTTGTTTTCCTACTAGTTAAAGGTTTTTGTTTTCAAATTTGTGAATTATGTGTTAAATATCAAATACCTAAGACTTTTGAATGAATTATATGATTATACAAAATAATTTACCCGATTCATTAAATAAATAAATTGATAATTTGATAAATAAAACTTTTTTTATGAGTTCAACAATTTTTTCATATTCAATATATTTATTTGAGATTATGCACAGTAAAGATGCTTTCAACTTAAAATGAATATCATAATGCGTTTAAGATTTCTATTTATTATAAAACATATATTTTTTTTAAAATTGGTTTTTTAAAATAGTATATTTTTTGCCATCAACTTTTTTTTTTGTACCTGATGTACATGCCAATAATTTTTTTAAACCTGCTATTTTTTAAATATATAAAATAGCTATTCTTGTAACCAATTTAACATAATTGTCTTAAAAAATTTATAGCTCTAAAAGTGTTTTTTTCATATTTTAAAAATTCCTATTTTGTTGAATTTCATGATTGAAGTTTTTTTATTATTTTCAATTAAATAAAAAAATTGTTTAAGATATCTTGCTTACTTGATGTTTTAACTATAATAGTTTGGTTGATTTAAAAAGAACGTTTAATTAAATAAAATATTAATTAATTAGTTTTACATGATTATAATTTTAAATATTTTAAGTTAAATAGTATACATTGTAACTATAGAGCTATTATACCTTCATGTAAAATTTATATTCATCTTGTTAAGTTAGTGCGTTTGGCTAGCCCTTTTGCCTAAACATCATACCATGTCATAGGTTGCAACTTCAAAACCTATGGTCACCAATTCCATCGGATTATTAGCTCTCAGTTCGGATTCGGATATCAAGTTACAATTCGGATTCGGATATTTACTCACGGTTCCTATTCGGATATTAGATATAGTTCGGATTCAGATATACTTGTTAAGATAGTTAGTATCCGCATATTTATTTAAAACTGAATCCGAATTCGATCGGATGTTATTTCTTCCATCTGAATCTAATCCGATTATTAATTGAATGTTAAACTGCTTACCATATCCGATTTTTTAAAAACAATTTGGATAGATATCCAATCCGAATCCAATCTGTTAGACATCCCTACATCTATATCAGGTTCATACATAAATTGTTGTCATGAATATTGAGTTAAAATTTTTGAGGTATTGTGTCTTATAATTGTTTCTTTTGAATGCCTTCTATGTGTTTGTTCAAATGCCCTCAAGAACATTCAATATAGGAAACTAGTTTGGGAGGTTTTTAAAATTCATGGTTTTTCCTCCTATATTAGGGCCTGTAATAGCAACATCTTTGACATTGCTAGGGACAATAAAATCAATGAAGACAATATGAGCATTTTCCAAATGGGCAAGCTGAAAATCACAAAAGAAATAATTAACTAAGCTGCTTCAGTTAATGTGCCACATGTGCAGCTCACATTGCTCATAATTGGCTACAAATTATGGATATTTTGAATTTATGTTCAATAGTTACTTGAACTTCTAATGACTTCACAACTCCATTAGGATTCTTTAAGTTACAGAACTTCCCCCTTTAAGTCTCCTCCTCCTAGATTCCTAAGAACGTGTTAGCATGGAACCACGAATAAGGCTTGGAAAAATGGTAATTATGCATCCATGTGATCATCAAGTTGTCCAACATCTGAATATCTTCAATATATTATGAACAGAGAATATTAAATCATCTCATCAAGCCATGCTTTGCCCATGACAAACCCATGACATCAATCTGCGTTTTTTCTTTAACTGCCAACTGGACCTAATGTAGTAAACAAGAACTATGTTGTTATTACAGAGCCAGCCATCAGGTGCAAATCAAACACACATATATATTCCCTCTTTTAAGACTAACATGTTATAATCTCACAATCACGAATTTTGGGGGAAGTATGGGGAAATCTAACATCTATATGTTGGCTTTGTGTCGTGACATCTCTCTCTCTCTCTCTCTCTCTCTATATATATATATATATATATATATATATATACTATCATTTACATGAACAACTTATTAACACCTCTTATTTGGTCATTTTTTTCATGCAATACATGAGTGCTGATTTGTAATTTTTTCTAAATAAGAAAAGAATAATTGTTGCCTATATAGCTGGAGAAGCCGCAGTTGCCTTCCTCTTCTTGCACGACCGGAGAATCCGCTGCAGCTTCTTTCATCAGCTCCTTTTCTCTTAAGAGGCAAGAGGAGCCCTATGCCTCTGCTCCTTTTTTCCTGGCAGATGCACAAGCAACCAACAGCTGCCGTTGCATCTCCTTTTTTACGAGGAACCACCATCTGCTAGTCCATCACTGGCCGAGTCTGAGGAGTCAATTGATAACGCTGGTGCTTGCCAGCTAGCAAGTTGCCAACCACCATGAGCGGTGGTATCCTTGGTAGTGATCGAAACGGTAGCAGAGAGAGTTCGAGGGAGAGGGGAAAAGGTTGAATCGGAAACGAGAAAAAACCGAGAAAAAAGATGAATTATTCATATTCCTACGGTTTGAAATAACAATTTAGTCGCATGTTCATTTGTGATTTCATAAACAGGGAGGCAACGTTTTTGCTAAAAACTTTTTCAAATGACAGCAAAAGTTAATTTTTCTTGGAAACCAAAATTTTAGTAAAAATTATATTAAACAGCTCTTAAATTTCTAAAATTTACCAAAAAGAAGGTTTTGGGAAAAAATTTCTTAAACGGGGGGGAATTGCCTTTATAAAAAATTCAGATTAAGACCAAAATTGTTCTAAACTATAGTAAGTATTTCTTACTCTAATTCTTGCCTTTAAACTATAGTTGGCCCTGTGGTGTTCTTGAAAATTCGTGGATATGTTTGATTTTCCGGCCCCTTTTTCAGTTCTCCAAGCGACAACACTCTAAAATCGACTCTAAAACCGGTTTAGAAACCGAAAGGCGAAAACTAGAACAAAAGGAATACGCTCACGTCGGAGCGCCACCGACCGTTTCTTGACAGTTACCGGCAGACATAGGCTGAAAATAGTGGTTTTCTAGCCCAACTTCCGGCAAAACGATCATTAACACATCACGAATTATCCTACTAGGGATCCACATGAAACACAAAAGCGCAAAAGATCTGGAAACAAAACAAAAAATACCTACCACTAGAAAATATAATAATTACCTATATGCGACCATGTGGAAAATTTGAAAAAACACTATCTGTTAAACAAAAGAAGAAACAACTCTATCAAGCATAATCAACAAGCAGCCTTACTTAAAATATAAACAAAACAGGAAAAAAAATTACAAAAAATCGCCCCAACAACTGGGCAAATAACAATCAGCCCCCTCACTTTTGGAGATCATGAAATAGGTGGCCTAATTTTCCACCTATCTGCAAACAGCCGCTCTTGGATAAAAAAAAAAAAAAAAAACATTAAAATAAGTTACAAGATTGCCCTTTTAAATTGTAATTATATCTTAAAAAGGAAAAAGAAAAAGTTATTGCCTTGGCAATTGGCACGGCAAGGGTCAAGCTACAGGCGAGGGTTCTGTCTAGTGAAGCTGCAGATGCCTCTCGCCAAATGGTGAGGGAAACAATGATATTTTGTGTTTTACTTTTTTAAGAGATAATGGACAACTTAAGGGGCAATTTTGTAACTTAGTGTGTTATGATTATTATCATTATTATTATTAACCTCGGGACAATATCTTTTGTGAATTAGGTGAAAAAATTGGACACCTATGTCTAAACAGTTTAAAGGCAGTGATTTGTGATTCGCCTATCAGTTGGGCGGCTTTTGTTAACTCGTTCAGATGTTGAAAAGAGTGAAGCGCTCTCAAGAATACCCGGCCCAAGGTAGGTGGTGGTGAACTTCCACTAAGTACCCACCGGCTCGCTTCTTGTTTATTTTTGTTAAGCCGACTTAAATTTAATCCACTAGACTATGGTGCAATGTTGGTTTACGTAGAGGAAAACAAAAGTATGCTAAACTAAAACTCTAACACGCATAAACTACACTTAAAATGAGGCAAGCACTTAACTCAAGGGTGGCACGGGATTCTCTCTCTCTTTGTGGGCTACGGAAAACTCAATCCCTGATTACCTGACTCACATAGAAAGTGCATGTGTTCTTCACTAAAGGCCACAACGTGATAAATTCAAAAGCTCCCAAAGAAAATGCATGTGTTTTTCAAATAGAAGAGTCGAAGACACCGGCAGAGTCGGAACTGGAGGGCACTAATTCAAAATTTTCTACTTTTAGGACCACCAATATATAAATGAAAGGCACAGTATGAATAAAAGAAATTTTGTGATGGTGGTGTGGGCAACTGCCCACTTGTGACTCGTCATTGGTGTAAGACATTTTCTTAAACCAACAGAAGACCTGTTGACTTGCAGCCCCACTTTGGAACTGAAATTTTTGGACCCAAAAGTGCAAACAAAGGATATGTGCAATATATTGGCCTGTTTGGGCGGCAGAGAAGAAAAGGTTCTTGAGAAACCTACTTTGCCGGCTAGATACGGTTTGGCTATTTACTATGTACATGCTAAAACAACGCAGTGGAGTTAGGCCTACACTTTAAAATGAGTCAACTCAATCCACAAGCCGATGCACGCATAGTGCCTGAGAGCTATGTTTTACGACCCTAAGTAGGGAAGTAACCAAAAGTAAAGTAAAATATTCAGGACCCGACGATTGGTTCTGCTTGCTTTTGAATAGGTACTGCTCATGGGTTAAATATCATACAACTTTTTGAATTTAATTTGGCCACAAGTGACGGAACAGGCTTTTTCCATCTTCGGGTCCACATATGCAATACAAATGCAAGAGTCAGATTTGACGCCAATGTAGCAAAAAATTCTACATTCAACCGAAGTTTCTACACTGTAATACATACACGCCAATGGTTGGTCAGTCTTTCCTCCACTCCCTTTTTAAAGATCCATTGCAGATCTTCCCTTACCAAAGACCAAACCCAGCTTGAACCAGTCTTTAACTTTTGAGTCGACCACCCTTCATGGGCCAAGTTCCCAATACAGTCAGCCTAAGGGCGGAAAGCCAGTCAAGTATTGCCGGGTTAAACTCCTTAAGGCCAACTTATTATCGGCTGTAACGCAGGTATTTCAGTTAAACCCATGACAAATGAAAAAAGAGATGGAAAAGCAATACTTGAACTATCCAAAAGGAACACTACGATATTTATGATATCGTGTTGGCATCGCCAATGACTTCCAAGGAAGCAGTACGAAGCAGGACATGAATCCAATGCAGGGACTAACGATCAAAAAACGGGCATAAGTTCCCCTGTAACTATGTTTAACACCACAGTTAACTGATTAATTCCACAGAAAAATAAAATCATCAGAAAAGGTAAACAGATAGTTCGGTAAGAGAAAACAAACATAAATTCCATCAATCAGGACAATTCTGCACCATTCTCACGGTAGTCATTCATTTCATGGAATTCATCTAATGGACCAATATCCAGGACAAAAGGGACGAAGAGCATTGCAATCATGCATGCCTAGGTAGATCATTAGAGGATGGATGGCTCACAAAGTAAATGGAAGAATAATTTTTAAAAAATAAAAATACCTAACAAGAACCGCATCTGTGCTAACTGCACTCCCATTTGGAGTCTAATACTTGCAACCCGCAAAACATGGCCACAGAATTTCTAGATGATGCCCCAGTGCTGACTGAATTGAAGCATGGGATGTGCAACCCTGGATACTGCACAAAACGTACCCCTCTGAGGAACGTCAATTTGATCCCAAAGAATGTGGGTGGCAGAGTTTTTCACGAAATGTATCTGTCCTGTTGCTCCTGAAGAACCCTTGCTGAAGACTTTGCATCAAGATATAGTGAGGTCACTTCCTCAAGGTCAGCCTGAAGAAGCAATAGAATAGTAAAATGTAAACATCAACTACAGAAAATTAAACTTTTCTGCTTGCCACTCCGTTTGCTTGCTTGGTACGTAACATGCAATAGTGTATTACAAACTAATATAACAGAAGATGCTAAAAACCTGCATTCATGCAGATTGAAATGCTGGCCAACACTGTCCAGATTGCTTGCAATACGTGGGACAAACAAACGCAAGTCACAGTTCATGAGCCACGCACACACAACACATTCTATTGAAGCCAGATTAACTTTTACAGGCAAAAAGTAACAAATTCATCTTTCCAAGCTATAGATGATTCACATCCCAGAATACAGTGAAACACACCGTGAAGAAGCACGTCAAAGAAATAGACTAAAAAGTAGTAATTGCTGTACCTTGCATATGCCATCTCTGCCATTCATTTTAGCTATGACACTTGCTGGTGACAACAACTGAACAGCGTGCCTATACAAGCATACCACGTCCAAAATTAGTATTTGCAGAAGTTGAAAAACAGAAACTGCTAAACAACCAGAGCTTCAATCAGGAATTCGCCATGACTGACACCCTTAATATGGACTACATTCTTTAGTGGCTCAAACTTGCAAGATTGAGCATGTGCAGAAAACTGAATGAACACAGCAATCAGGTTGACTTGTCAAATGCTCAGATATTTTCATACTCAGACATGGTTATTACTTAAAACTATATAAAAGCTAAGAGGCATATATGTATTCTATGAACATAGCCACGCCCAAGGGTAAAACAAGCTTGAATTGCTAACAGGGCTAAAATGTATTTAAACAAATATCAGAGGAACTTCAAGCCAGTGAAACAGAATAATACAGGGAGTTAACACAAGTACTAACTTCGTCTTTTTTATTTTGGTACCAAACAGATCAGAAATATATAAATGAAATATTACAGATGGAAAAACTGCAAACATCAAGGAAACAAGTGGGACCACAAACTTGTTCAATAGGATCCGAGTGACAAACCATTGAGAACAATCGAACATCAAACATTTCAGGTGTACAAAACTGTGTATGTTCACCAATATTATAATACTGAAACAATAAGCAGCCAAATAGGGAACTTTGACAAAAGGGAACAGCTGCTGTTACCAAGCAGAGACTAACTATCAGGGAAAGCACCAGGTGAACTCCTACCACATTGTCCAGACTGGATTGTATTGCATCCTCTATCTAATCGGTTAGACATAATATTGCATGCACAAGCACATACTGTAATGCTCCAATGTCATACACAACTAAACACGAAAGGAAAATAGATACAGATTTTTTTTTTTTTTGTCGCGGAAGTGAAACAATCACCTACGGAGTTGGCACAAGCCCGATATGTCTATTGCGTACAAATAACTTGCCTATGTAATTAGCGCACGGCACGATCTGTCCTAGCAGTTAATGTTGCCAAGGAAAAACACCTATTAATAAAAACATTAGTTTATAGTTTATATATATGTTAGAAAGCCACCGCCCTCAAGTCTTAGTCTCAAACACCATAAAACTATAGAAGTATGTACAAAGAAAAGTGCATAGGGGAAATGTATATGACATTGTCGTTACTTCCCAGCAATCCCCCATCCTTTCAGCCGCCCAATCAACAAGCATCATCCATTATATAGTGAGAACTTAATGAAGACAGATAGTCATAGCATCAGCATAAACGCTGAGTACAATGAAAATCATAACAAGATCTCCGATATATCATTTGAGTGTAGAGTTTATGCATTGATTATTAAAATAATAATGAGTGTCATCATTGCATGAGCCCACCCTAGCACTGGTGATAATACTTGAATCGCAGTTGAAAAGGTTCACTAAGTTTAGTTTGTCGATTTTCGACATTCCAGTGAATCAAACTCAATATGAGTCACACAATTAACTGATCACATTAGTAATAGCAGTAAAAAGAATTAAAAAATAAATAAATAGATAGACAAGCAATTCACAATAGCATGATTTTTAATGATGCATACACACGCACTCGCCTAAGTAAGACCATATGATGCCACCCATTTCGTCTTGCGCAGCTTACGGTCCCAAACATGAGTCACCGAGAATATTGGCCTAATTTGGGGTAATCACTATAGTGACTCCACATTCATTGAGTTCAACTGCGTTACTGTAGTAACTGCATCCCACTCTTGCTACCTGGGATGGGCTCCTGTAAGTAGCCCGAAGAAGGAACATTCTATCAACCCCTGCATTTCGAGAAGGTTCCGCTCATGGGTCCCTGGCCCCTTTTATGTTTTACAGTTGGGTTCGACTCTTTATAGTCGCAACATGTGCCAATCTTAGACTTTTCATTTCTGGTACATTGGACCGTACTCGAACCTTCCTTTATACCATCAACTCGAATACCGATCTCAAACTTTTCATTTCCGGTATATTGGGTCGTCTCGGACTTTCTCATATACCACCAACTCAAAAATATAAAACCAGCCCTAGGACATTGCCCACATCATAATTGTTAAAGAGTGTTTCTGCAATATTAGAAAGTTGAATAGTAGTTCTTTAAATATTTTCTTATATTTAGTGGACTGATTTTGTAATTGTTATGTTGCCAACCCTAATCTCTTTTAATATGAGATTAGGGTCACGTGAATAAGCAAGAAAGTGTTTTCCTCTCTCTCTCTCTCTCTCTCTCTCTCTCTCGTCCCCTTCTTCCTCCAATATTCAACATGGTATCAGAGCTTTAGACCTAGGGCTGTGTGATCTAGGGTTTCACACCTAGGGTTCCCTTCTCCTCTCATCTCTCATCTCTTCCGCCAAACTAGGGTTTCACACCTAGGGTTCTTGTTGTTTACAAAACAAGCAAGTTGATTGGTTGGTTGGATAGGGGCTAATCACGTTTTTAACATGTAAAAACGTGATTAGCACCCTTGTGTTGCTGCTGCTGTCGTGAAGTTGCTGAAAGCTGCTGCCGTTGAAGCTTATCACGTAGCTGAAATGGTGAATCAGATTAGACCTTGCTGCAAAATCAAATCTAACTCAAGTGCAGCCGTGGAAGATGTGCAGGCCAAAGAATGTCGGATCTGCTAGGACAGACTGATTTGTTTAGCTGTGTGATGCCTAGTGGATTCTCACAGGCAAAGGTATGTCGTGTGGGCAGGTTCAGTCTTTTTCCTGCATCGTTGAAGTGAGACAAGTTTGAAATTGTATGGAGTAGGCAGATTTCTGTTTTCTCTCTGCATCGTTGAAGTGAGACAGGTTTTGTCTACTGTCAAACTTGTGCTTGTTTGCTACCTATTATCGACATCTGAAAGTGCTGCCTGCTGTCCACGTCTGAAAACAGTCCGCCAATTTGTTTTGTGTTTCTGTTCAACCTGATCCTTAAGTGGATCTCGTAGAGGTTATTGTTGCTGTAATCAGATTTTTACGTTGACCGTGTGGGGCAGAGTCAATCTACTGCTTGTGGATATAATTTGATGTGAGGAGCAGAATGATCTACAGATCGTGGATATGAAATCTATAAGTTGAGGTCTCATTAGTTGTGGACTGCTGCTAATCGTAAAGTTCCTGCTTGTGTTGCAGCCATCGGCTGAAATTATTTTGTTGAGTTGCTGGCTAAGTTAGTGCCTATGTTGCTGCCTGTTTTAGTGAATTTCTGAGTTGATGATTAGAGCCATAGGAGTGTTCCAGATTCTTCTATGTTGTCGTGCCTTGGTTGAAGTTAACTACTGCACCTTATACATACATATTGTGAATACAATTCTGGTTGGAATTTTACTATGGTTGATGGTAATGTGTCTGAGGGTTCCAATGACTACAAGATGGTTGGAAATTCCTTCTCATATGCCTGCACGACTGTGATAGACTCTTCCCTCTCTGTTGGTGCTCCTACCGATGACCCAGATATGATGTGGATGATAGATTCTGGCGCCTCCAGGCACTCTTGTAATCAACCACATATTTTTCCATCATTAGTCAGGTTCTCTACACCAAAGCATGTCAGACTGGCAGATGGCAAGCTATCTCATGTATTAGGCAGCGGTGATATTTATCTCCCACATTTAGGCACTATTACCCACGTGCTCTATGCTCCACAGTTTCCTGTTAATTTGTTATCTATTAAGCAGCTTGCTATTGATTTAAAGTGTAGAGTCATTTTTTACCCTGGTATATGTTCTTTTCAGGATTTACTAACTGGGAAGATGATTGGTGGCGGCCATGAACGTGAGGGTCTCTATTTCTTGTCTGTCCCAGTAAATGTTGCCGCCTCTTCATTCTCCTCAAAGCCTTCTCCTTTTCAGTGGCATCTCAGACTGGGTCATCCTTCAGTGTCAAAACTTCGTCGCATGCTTCCAGGTATTACTATATCAGAGTCCTCCGTCTGAGATGCCTATACCGGTTCCTCTTCCTATTCCACCAGTGTCACTTGAGTCGATCCCTCCATCTCAATCTATGTCATGTGAACGTTTCCTTGATCCTCCATTAGTTTACACTCGTCGTTTGGGTCTCTCTCTCAACCGCCCACCAGCGTCTTCTAAAGAGGTAAGCTCCACTGATAAGACTGACACAGGTTTAAATGATGATCACACTGCAGATGATCTCCCCATTACTATTCGCAAGGGCAAGCGATAGTGCACACTACATCCGATTTCTAATTCTGTCTCTACTGACCATTTGAGTACAAGTTTGGTGCAGTTTGATCAATCTTTGTCTAACCACATCATCCCGTCTTCTCACCATCAAGCCCTGTTAGATTCAAGGTGGCGGCAAGCCATGCAGGAGGAAATGGATGCTCTTATCTCTCGGGAGACTTGGGATTTGGTGGATCCACCGATGCACTGTGATGTGGTTGGCTCCAAATGGGTGTTCACCATCAAGTATCATTCTGATGGTTCAGTTGAACGGTTCAAGGCACGTCTTGTTGTTAAAGGATATACACAGACTTATGGCGTTGACTTCTTTGAGACATTTTCGCATGTGGCTCGGTTGGGCACTATTCAACTGATTATATCTCTTGTTGTCCAGCGAGAGTGGCCTCTATTTCAGCTGGATGTGAAAAATGCTTTCTTGTATGGAGACCTGTCTGAAACCGTCTATATGCAGCAACCACCTGGTTTTGAGCGACAAGGGGAGTGTTCCAAGGTATGCAAATTAAAGAAGGCTATTTATGGACTTAAACAGAGTCCTCGTGCATGGTTCCATAAGCTAACTGAGGTTTTATCTAAGTGTGGATTTCAACGATCCCAGCTTGATCACTCATTGTTTATCAAGCGAGGCACATCTGGTATAGTGATATTGATTGTATATGTGGATGATATTGTTCTCACTGGAGAAAGTAATCAAGAAATAGCTCAGACAATGGAGTTTTTACAACAACACTTTGTCACAAAAGACCTTGGACAACTCCGTTATTTTCTTGGTATTGAGGTGGCTCGTAGTAGTAAAGGAGTTGTAGTGTCTCAACGAAAATATGCTCTTGATCTTCTGCAGGAAACAGGTTTATTGGGAGCTAAACCTGCCACACTTCCCATGAATCCCCGAATTCATATACATGATGATGAATCAAAGCCTTTTGACTCTAGATCTTACAGATCTCTTATAGGGAAACTGTTGTATTTGACGGTCACTCGCCCCGACATTAGCTTTGTTGTGAATAAGCTAAGTCAATTCATGGAAAAGCCTCGAAAGGTTCATTGGGATACTGCTCTAATGATTGTCAGATACCCGGGAAAGGGGTTATGGTTTAAAAAGGGAGAAGGTGTTGACATCGAAGCGTATAGTGATGCTGATTATGCAGGATCTGTAGATGACAGGAAGTCTACCACAGGTTTTTGTGTCTTTGTGGGAGGTAATCTTATTTCTTGGAGGAGCAAGAAGCAGAATGTAGTGGCTCAATCTAGTGCTGAGTCGGAATATAGGGCTATGGCTCAAACTGCGGCTGAAATGTCATGGGTCAGATCATTACTTTTATAGTTGGTTGTTTTAGTGAATCTCCCAATGAAGATGTATTGTGACAACAAGGCGGCTACCTATATTGCTAACAATCCTGTTTTTCATGAAAGGATAAAACATATTGAAGTGGATTGCCACTATGTTCGGGATTTAGTTCAAGAAGGAATTATTAGCACTATTCATGTCTCCTCTAAAGATCAGGCAGCTGATATGTTCACCAAGGCTCTTCCCATAGGCGATTTCCTAAGAGGTTGTAACAAGCTGAGCATGATTGATATCTATGCTCCAGCTTGAGGGGGAGTGTTAAAGAGTGTTTCTGCAATATTAGAAAGTTGAATAGTAGTTCTTTAAATATTTTCTTATATTTAGTGGACTGATTTTGTAATTGTTATGTTGCCAACCCTAATCTCTTTTAATATGAGATTAGGGTCACGTGAATAAGCAAGAAAGTGTTTTCCTCTCTCTCTCTCTCTCTCTCTCTCTCTCTCTCTCTCTTCCCCTTCTTCCTCCAATATTCAACAATAATAATAACTCAAGCCATGAACAAACATTGCGTAAAGTACATAAACAACCATCATGCTCCATCAATTCAATGCATGAGCATACTTTCATGGTTTCACCTCTATCACCACTACCCTGCTTACATTATCAAATATGCTCATTTCAGAGCTAAAGCATAGGTTTATTATTAAAAAACTCACTCTTGGAACTCAATATCGAGCCTGTATCATCAGCACAACTCGACTTTCCCATTTGAGTGTTGCATGTATTTCCAAAATCATATACAACTAAATAACATGCATGCATGCATGAACAGGTATTCAAAGAATCAAACAGAACTTAATTAACTTAAGCTATTTGCTTAAACTTGCAACTTAGTTCAAGCCTACTGAATCTTCAACTTTGTTAGTCTAAACACACGATTACTACGTGATTAATCTAATTCTATATTATTAACATTAAATCTTAAATAAAACTTTGTGTGGTTAATCGCCTGCCCGGCTTCATCTCCCCTCTGAGTACGGTCAAGGTAGTCTAACCAAAGTTATCAAAGCCAACCAAGATTTACTATTAATCATGGCCGATTAAAGCTAGCTGGGTCCCATGATTTAACCTAGCCCACTGTCAAGTTTCACGATACAACAAACTAGTGCACGGTTTGACACGAATTTCAATACAACCTAGACAATTAAGCCATGGAACATTGTTGGCACAGTTCGTTCGTTGCTCATATGCGCTATGTGCAAAACAAGGTGGTTCAAGGTTTCTAATGAAAATTCGATAGAATCTCGTCTACCGCTTCTGATTTTCTAGTTCGGCAAAGTTTCATCGTTAATGGACACTTTCTCTCTCCTCTATTTTCTCTCTCTACCCTTTCATTCTCTCTCCTCTCTCTCTCTCTCTCTCCTCTCTCTCTCTCTCCTCTCCTCCCTCTTTCCTCTTTCTCCTCTCCTCTCTTTCTCTTTCGTCTCTCCCTCTTCTCCCACAGGCTGAATCCCGAAAGGGGTGGTAACCCCTATTTATGGCCAAAAGTTATTATTTTTTATTACTTATTATATTATATTTTATATTATTTTATCTTGAGAAGGTTTAGAAAAACAATAATATATTTTGAGGAGGTTTGTTCAATTAATTAAATTGAAATGATTAGTTTCAGTTCCGGTTTTATCTTACTGTCTAATGTTAGCTTAAGTGCTTTAATCTGTTATTAGTTGGGTGCTTCAGTTCTTAAATTGTCATTAGCTGAACGTAGTCACAATTAGCATAATTTAATCTCGATTAGCCATTTACTAATATACCCCTGGTCATGGCTGAAAATTACAGGTTTGCCATTGACCAAAGACCATAATACCCAGGCCTCACTGGTTCTTGGACTATTTTAAATTTTTAGTTTGACTGCGGATTTCATAACCATCGCACATTCATTCCGTGGGTTTGAAACACAAGCAAGACTAGGTCGTATACTTTTTATATGTATTATTAGTTTCAAATTCTGATATAACGTCTTAGCAATACTCACACAGAAACACAGTAGGATTCATGAACTTCTAGGGCTAAAACTGTAATTCATTAATTGTTTCTGATGCCAAGAAGCTGGATGTTACACATACTAACTCAGGAAAAGCCAAAATGCAAATGATAAAAACAGACAGCTTCCAGGATTAACACTAAAAAGACAGGAAAGTTTAGGAAAGGAACAAGCAGCCCACAAAAGATCAAACTTGAACGTTTAGAAAGGAGTCAAAAAGGCAACAAATTGGCAGACAAGTAAAAAGCAAGAATTGAATGGGATTGAATACATATTCCAGTTTCTGATGAACAAAAATATACGAGTTTATGTGATTCACAAATTATGCAACAAGAACAGAGCATTGGAAAATTAGATTGCATCATATGTGCAACCACCTGACAAAAATGCAATCCTATTGCCACAATTTAAGGCATTGACAGCTGATTGACAAAGTAACGCAAATTTTCACATGCAAACGATTTATTACAAAAATTACATTATGTGCAGAAGTTAAATTATCTTTTACTAAATGAAGATAACATAAATAATTTTTGAGCATTTTCTTCATAACTAAAAAAGTGTTTCAAAATATGATTTCTTAAAACTTGATTGATAACTAAAAGAATTGGTATGAAGATATTAAAACGGAACTAGTAACTGAAATTATTGATTTAAGGGCTGTACGTGAGAAGCAGAGAGTGACGGTTAACATATTTTTCCTAATGAGACCCTAAAGATGCTGGCTTACCTTTTATTCTAAAGCATCCAGTGACACAGTAAAGACAGAGGAAAAAAAATAGTCAAACCTTAAGGATGCCCGCTGACCAATTTCCCCAAGATATGCAAGACTGTCCTCATCAACAACCAATTCTTCAACCTGAGCTCGGATTGCCAATATCTGAAGCAACATCATGTTACATCATAAACAAGCAAGAAACAACACGACCAATATTCCTGCACCTCCAAGTAAATTTATACCTGTATCATTTCTGCACGACCGTAAGTTTCAGTCCTGATGATAGTTAAACGGTCCAATAAATCCACAGGTATGCCATGTGGACTGCTGATGTCAGTTCCCCTGAACAGACAAGATAACAGCATCAGCACATGAAAAAAATTGGTACCAAAATTCAAGAAAGGTCTGCCAAAAAGCAAAGGCCAACAAAAACGTTAACTACCTTATATTACATATTCCCCTGTTTGTTGCAAGAATTACAATAGGTGAGAGTGAGCTCTCAAGGGCACGATTAAGATATGAAAAGCATTCCATATCAAGCATGTGAACCTGTTCATTAAATATAGAAAATTAGAATATTAAGAAGTACCTACTCAATTACAGGATATGCAAAGCATATACTATATTTTTAAAAGCACAATGAAGATAGATGAACATTAAGAAAAACCTCATCAATAAATAGCACTCCAGGTACCAGCTCTGCTATTCCTTCATCAATGTACCGGTTAACCACCTGCCACAAATGTACTTTTGTAAGTAAAACGATTACATATCATTTATACCACATCAAGACATTCTTACATCCTCTGTTCCATGTATAATCACCAAAATAATTAAGGTTAAACTCTTAAGATAATCTATTGCAGAGTTAAAGAATATTTGGCTTGTTCAGATGTTTGATATGCAAAGTTCTTGTAATAAATGCAGAAGTGGCAGTTCAGTAAAGTACATCAGAGACCCAATCCATTTTCTCTTGGACTGGGGACAATTTTGACCAAGTTCAAAACTTTCCAGTTTTTTTGGTTCTTTTTTAATGTGTATATAAATGGGAAAGGGTCAAGGTCTCAACCATTCTCAATCCTTTCCTGCCTGCTATTGCGTAATACTGCAATTGTGTCTCCATCATCGAACGTGTCTTCACCATCTTTCTCTCTCTATCTCTAATGACACTTTTCTCTCGGTTAACAGGTAGGCCATCCCTGTCCCCCTCTTTTTTCTCCCTCTCCCACGTCCTCTGCTCTCTTTTCTTTCTGGCATATCCATCCCTCTCTCTTCCTCTATCTCCCTCTCCCTCTGCCTCATCTCCTTCTGCTATCTTCTTGCTTTCTGTCTCTCTCTGCCTGTTTTTACAAGCCCATCTCCCTCTATTTTTCCCTGTCTCCCTCTCCTCAGCTCTCTTTCCTGTATCAGTCCCTTTTTCTCTGTCTCCCTGCCTTCTCTTCCTCAATTTTCCTAAGCATAACAGTGTCTGGTATTGTATTTGATACGAATGTTACCTGCACTTAATAGGCTTTAATTGCTAAAATTTATCTCAATGCATGTTATATGTGATTATGGATGCCTAGTTCATGAATGAAAATATGTCATTAACATGATGCTATGTACTAATAAGTTCTGCAATCTGCAATTGACAGCCCTGGTTTGTGCTTCAGCTATTATTTGTTGCTGATAAGATATGCAACGATGAGTTAATAGTACAACAGAACAATGGTCCATTATCAGTAAATAGTACAGCTTCTTTTGGGCATTCAAATCATAAGACTAAATGTATGCTTGTGCTGGCCAAATTGGGGAAAGAAAAGACGGGTATTATCTGCACTTAAATTGGGGATTTCAGATTTGGGGCTTTACTGTGATACTGATTCCCCATTTTATTTGCTTGTTAATCTGTAGATTTTATACCTCTAGTTTTCTTATTACTTGTTTCTTGTAGTTGAACAAGGAAGCTTCTGCAAATCTGCACTAACATCCTTTATATAATAACATTTATTTCCCCTTAATTTCATAAAGTTCTCTCTGATTTATTGATGTACCATTAGTCGCCACAGTCCAGTCCACTCGTTTCATATATTATTATATTAACATTGAAACAACACTGGATAATGTTGAATATCTACACCCATTCTGTTTTAATGTTCTATTACTTGTATATCACTTCTTTCTTTATGTATTTTCTTGGTGCTTTCCAGACAGCCTTATTTCAAGTTTTCAAATATAATCATCGATGAGGGAAAGGCAGTTGCGAGCACCAGTATAGCAAGTTCCAGCAGAGGTGCAACTGCAGTTGTTGTAGCTGAATAGATCCTTCTCGGCCACTTTGGGGGCATGCGAAAAGGGGAGAAAAAACTAGTGGCGGTGCTGGCAATGTGCATTTTGCTAGCAATCCATGTCAATGACAGCTTACTAGCTCCTAGACACACCTTGAAGCACTCTAAAAGCCTGTGGTTATGGAATTACAACATCCAAGGGGTTCACAAGAACATGTTAAATGAATTGAAGAAAGAAGAGGAGGTAGCTGGTATGAAAAAAAAAATAGAAAAGTTAAGTGAACTTTTTACGACTGTTGAAAAATAAGATACTTTGAAGAAAAGAAAGATGAGCTTGGAAGTCAATAAAACGATAGAATGAGCATTCAACATATGGGGAAAGTAGAAAGGGATGTAAGGATTGGCAAATTCCTTTTGCAAATTCATTTCTTTTTAATGTAGCCAAAAGTTCTTATTGGAAAGAAAATTTCCTTTTCATATAGTCAAAAGTCCTTATGGAAAGAAATGCATACAACATTGGCTAATTGAGAACCTCAAAGAGATTGAGAACAATAATTCTTGCAGAAAAAAGAAATATTGAACACTTGTTAGAGAAGAAGAAATTTTCATGGAAACTACATAGAGTAAACTATTTCACATTGGTGAACTGATAAAGGCAGCATTAATAAATTTGGTTACTTATTCATTTAATTGGCATTTTTTTAAAAAGTCGATTGATGCATCTGAAGAGTATAAAGATGTTGAGTATGTGAAGAGGTTGTGAGTTGTGATGCAGGACGGAGGACCCGATTTTCATAGAGATCCAATTAATTAGTTTCTTTTTTTCTTTTTTTTTGTAATGCTTATGTGATTATCCAATTGGCACCAGGATCTGTGAGAAATCCAAATTGCTTAGTACTTCTGAGCCCCTATTTAAGGGTTAAGTTAGGTTTTATTTTATTCATTTACCGACTGTGATTAAGAACAATTAGCCCTAATTTCAGTTTTTCATTATGTTCCTTTGTTCTTCGCTTTCTTTTGTTATTCCTTTTGCATTCGTTGTGTTCTTCTGTGAGGATTAGAGTTAACCCTCTAATCACTAGGTAGAGTTGTTATGAGTTTGGTCAATAATCCCAAGGGCAATAATATTTTCTGGATTCCTTGTGTGACACAGACTATGTTGTTGAGGCATCACCTAGGTGCATGCAGGTGATATTGTGTCTAGGCACACGCCTACCCATAGAAGTCCAAGAGTCACTCAGTGGGGCTCTTAAAGATTATTTCATAAAGATTAAATGGGTGGTGGAGACTGTTGTGGTGCATGTCTTTAGGTTGTGACTTATATTATGTAGTAGACTTTTTAATGTAATAATCTTTATATAGATTCTGTTTCATTATAACTTCTGTAACTCTGTCTGTACCTTATTAGATTACAGTCTGTTTATTTGTCTATAATCTATGTTGACTGATAATTTCGATGTAATAAGTAAATAATGTTTATATAGATTCTGTTTCATTATAGTCTGGAACCCTGTTTGTAAGTTGTAAATCATTTTATTACAGTCTGTTTATTTATCTATTTACAGTCCGTTTGTAATAGTCAGTTCATAATTTCAGTTTTCCTATGAAGTAGACATGCCATTTTATGATACCAAACATTTAATTTGGTAATGGAAAGCTTATTAAAATCTTTGATATGGAAAGTCTGATTTCTGTTTTGTGAAAAGTGTCATTTATGTTTAAGGCCTTCAGCTAATGTTGTCATAACTCATATGATTCATGATTATATTCTTTACATTTAAAATTACAAATAGGCTGTGCATTATACTCTATATTGACTGGACTATAATATGTATATAACTTTTTAGACCCAATTTTATTCTACTTTTAGGAGCTGGGTTTGTTCTACAGCCTTTTTTTAATGTTTGAACTCGTTTTATACATTTCTTGAAAATGATTTATCATTTATGGCATCTGCTAACTGTTTACCATTTTTCTTAAAATCTTCAAAGCTATAAACTTTGCATTTGGCATTCATTATACGAGTATAATATAAATTATATAATGTAATATTGACTGTTATGGACTGTTGTCACATTATATAAGTGTGTAACTTAACACAAGCTAATTAATAGCTTCATTATTATAAATTTATAATTGTTACCTAAGGATGCTTAGGCACAGCCAGGCGTGCCT
The DNA here is from genome assembly GCF_008831285.2 of Nymphaea colorata. Lineage (NCBI taxonomy): Eukaryota > Viridiplantae > Streptophyta > Magnoliopsida > Nymphaeales > Nymphaeaceae > Nymphaea > Nymphaea colorata. Next base: position 11,147,246 of record NC_045146.1, on the reverse strand, counting down.
ACATGCTAGGCTCAGCCTTGCAACTTTCATAACAAAGGACATGGAGTTTAAATTTGGAACTCAAAACTATATGGAAACTCATCAGAAAAAATGCAAGTGCTAATTTGCTCATGGATTGAAGAACGTGAGCAAGATGTCGAAACAATCAAAAATTTGATTATAGACTATCAACATCTTTTCACATGTTTTTTTATATTTAATAGACATTCCAATATGAAATTATTGAACGTTATTGAGAATCGTTTTTTCTCTCTCGCTATAATGATGAAAAGATTTAAGCAAGTCAAGAATGCATTGACAGTATTTGGTGATTCACAATGGTTGGGGTTTTCAACATAATGAAGATGATACAAAGGCCCAAGAAAATTAAAAAATTTATTCTGGGTGACTTGTGATGGACAAAATCACATATTTAAATTCACAAAGCCTATTTAGTAGATGTTGAGAAAAATGACCAATACTTAACAAATTTTATGAAATGTCAGATAGCATGAAAAAAAAAAATCCAAAAAATAACCCACAGGAAACGCGTTTTTTTTTTAAAAAAAAGGGGATAAATTAAATGGCCGTTTAAAACTTTGAAAAAACACTTTTAAAAAAAAAAACGTTAAAAACGAAAAAAAATGACACAAGGAAAAGAATGTTGAACTTATCAATTCTTTGTTTACCATGTGCATGCAATTTTAGTGGGATAAAAGTAATACCCCTTTGAATTGAATGACAGACTCCTTCAATCCCCAATATTAAGGACAAAAGTGGTTGTTAGGAGGTCTTTTTTGTGTTCCTCCTAATGAAGATCCAAAAATATCAAGGTATATGATGGTTGCTTGGAAGGTCTTTTAATGATCATCGTATGGTGAAGTTAGTTAATACTTAATAGTGACTATAGAAAGTTGTCAACTAAAAAATGTGATTGATTGACAACTTTGCTGGTATGATAGAGACCATACCTATTATCTTGTGGGCATCTTATGGATTAGTGACGCCAAATCTCAAACACATCTCACGACGAAGTTGCTATCGGAACTTACAACATCATTATGTTGTGAAAGAAACTGAAGAGCATGTTCTCAAATTCACAATGCCAAGAGAAACAACCTCCATAGCAAGAGAGAAAAGGCTTTAGTTTATGTTGACTCACTCCAATATATAATTACTTTCCAACACTTTTAATGATTATAGGTACCTTCTAGTTTTATCTTATGAAATTCAAATTTGAATATTTGATTGCTTAACTTAAATATTAAGTCATATTATGTTGCAGTTCGGAATCATCCAAGTTTCGAAATGTAAATTCAGAGGACATGATTTGCAATACTTTCAATATGGACTTTGTTGAACCCTTCCTTCCAATTCTAATGATGAAACAGAGCAATGATAAGTTTGTCGGGTCATTCTCACAAAATACTATATGTGATACATTTTTGTCTGTTTGTTACTTTGTTAGCTAGTTTATTATTTTATGTTCCATAATTTAAGTTTTTTGAAATTGCTCTGCACCTGCACCCAAACCCTTATCCATGTGAAATAGTCAGATTGTGATGCTTGATATACAAACCACCATATGGTTCACATTCTAATTACCTAAAATAACTGTTATATTTTAGGCCATCTCCTTAATTCAGGCCAGAAGAAGGACTACATTTCGCCAAGTTGGAATGACATCCATTATCCAATGCTATGTTAAAGGATACCCAGTCCACATAAAGATGTCCAAAAGCACTCCCATCTACCTATATTACATATCTACTAGCTAGGCTTGACGGTCAAGTTAATGTCAGAATTTTTTCAGGGCAACCACCTAAGCTGCCTGATCTCCAGCATGTTTCATGCCAATGAATACTCAAACGCCAAAGCATATGTCATGGGAATCAAGTTACGTTATGTCAAGGTAGAATCAAGTTAAGAAATTCCACATCCCTTCATTCCCACACGAGACACAACATGATACATAAGAGAGAACCTTGTAATGGACCAGCCCTTCAACTTATAATCATAGAAAGTACATTCCTTAGGAATTGTGGAAAGCCATATACATAAACTGGAAGCAAGAGAACCTTATTAATTTCTTGGCGAAGCTTCTCAGTAATTTCCGTCTTTCTGGGTTTCATCATCTGACCCATTAAAGATAAAATATCTTGCCCACCTTGTGGCCGAGCATTAGCAGCATCCAGGTCATGTAAAGTAACATCCTGCAATGAGATAATAAGAACTCAATATGCCACAAGACATCAGTCATCAGTCAAACTAATATGAGAACTTCAGATATGGAAATAACACACATTGAAATTTCACAAACAAATTTAAGGCAAAACCAAAAAAAAGTGCAACTAGAGCAACTGTTTTTCAGGATTACCACAATAATGCATGTTTGAGTACTTTCATTCTCAAACAGTTTCAACAGTTAGTACCTCTTCTTTGTCAAGATTTATCTATCAAAAAGATGTGGCACACAGATAGAACAGGCTTAAGCACCATAAAGAAGAAGGAAACTACCTGCACTATCTCCTTTTTCTTGTGAACTTCACCTTTCGGCAATGGCACATATTCTTCTGCTTCAAGATCAAATTCTGTAGCAAATGCATCACTTCTGCCCACCCTTTTAACTGCTCCACTATTAGCCTCTATATAGATAACATCACCTACAGCAACCTACAGCACACGATCATTATTTCACTGAAAGCATGTGACCGATATCAACTGTGAAAATAGCAAACAACAGCAAAACCTATTTCATATGAAAAAAGGAATGGATAAAGGAGACCTCAAGTGCATAACTTTGAAAAGGAAAGTTGAGGCTTCAAGACTAGTTACAAATGCTTGTTTAAAATAGTACAAAACTAGTTGTACAGATTATACATGTTGAAACATATTAGATGGGTCTCGGGACCGGGTCTGGATCCATACCCGATCAATCGTGTAGCCCTTGTTGGGCCTTACTTAAAGATTGTAACCCTAATTTTGTAAGAGTTAATGAAATCATAAGAGAGAGAGAGTCTGTCAGTTCCTCCTCATCTGTGATTTTTTCCCTCTTGTTGAGGGTTTTTCCACGTTACATCGTATTCCTCTTTCTATTTTCTGTGTTTCTACATGGTATCAGAGCCAACAAGTTTGGGAAATTTTTTGGCGATCGTGAAGTTCTGGTCTTGACCGTTCCCTCACTCGCTGCTACTGCCGCCACCGCCGCCGTGAAGTTTCGGCATCTCATTGGCGTCTCTCTGTTTCCGTTGTTGTTGTCCTTCTGCTTGACACCAGTGCAGCCGCCGGACATCACCGCTGCGGTATACTGCCGTTGCCGGAGACTGTCGCTGTGGTATCCTGCTCCACCGTCGCCCCACTCAGCGTCGCCAGTTCTGCTCAGTTCTGCCTGCCGACACTCTTCTCTCTGCCGCACGGTTCTAGTCGTTACTCGCCCGACGCCTCTCTTGCTTCCTGCTGTCCCCGACGCCCCTCTGTCTCTGCACCGCCCGACGGTTCCTGTTCGTTCGGTTCAGTGTTGCCCTTTCCGTCTAGCACTGCCTCCACTCCCTGCGACAGTGTTCTCCTACAGGATCTGCTGTAGAGTTCCAACACCTCTGCTCACGCCAATTGCTGCGTGCTCCCAATTGCCGCTGCTGCCCTTTGTCACTGCAGGTACCCAGCATCTATTGTGTGGGTCAGGCGACTGTCTCCTGTTGTGTTGTTTGTGCCGCCCAGCGTCGCCGTCCTGTGATGCCGAGTGTTACAGCCCCTGAGACTCTTGTTGGGCTTTGGTGCTATTCCTCTTGGCATTGTTATCAGCTTTGATTTGGGTGTTGGTGTTGTTCGGGGAGAAATTTGGGTGTTCTATCGACGTGATGGCGGATTCCCGTATGGAAGAGTGGATCATCGACAGTAGCGCTACTCACCACATGACCGGCGATCCTAAAGTCTTTCATGGGTATAAGCTTTCGTCAGGAAAGGAACGTGTTTCTCTTGCTGATGGTTCATCTATCCCTGTAGCTGGGAAAGGGAATCTCCCACTTTTGAACAAGTTCTTAGTCCACAATGCTCTACATGTTCCCCATCTTCCCTTGAACCTCTTGTCGATTAGCAAGATCACGAAAGAGTTTAATTGCGAACTTATCTTTTCTGCTGATCGCTGTGTTATGCAGGAGTTGGTGACAGGGAAGAGGATTGGGATTGGTCTGACTTCTGATGGGCTATATCGTTTACCTATGCGTACTGCTCAGGTTCTCATGACGGCAATCAGTCAAGCAACGAAGAACAAAGAGGACTCCCTTCAGTTCATTCTACGTTGGCATGAGCGCCTTGGACACCTGCCTTTTGGACTTCTTAGACAGTTGTTTCCTAATTTATGTTCCAGGTTAGATATGACTATGGTGTCATGTGATGTCTGTCACCTGGCCAAACATGTTAGGGCTTCATACCCTTTGTCTAGCCATCGGTCTAATGAGGTATTTGCCATGATTCATTCTGATGTGTAGAGGCCTTCACGGATTCTTTCTTGTCATGGTTTTCAGTATTTTATCACCTTTATACATGATTGTTCTCGTAACACTATTGTCTACTTGTTGAAAGACCGTAGTGAAGTTCCTACTGTCAAAGAGACTTTCATTGCTTATGTGGAAACTCAATATGAAGCATCTGTTAAGACCTTTCGATCTGACAATGCTCGTGAGTATATGTGTCAGTCTGTTGATAGCTTCGTTTAAAAAAAGGGAATTGTTCATGAGACTTCCTGTAGTTATACTCCTCCTCAAAATGGAGTTGTTGAACGAAAGAATCGTCAGTTATTGAATATGACTCGGGCTCTTCTTTTTCAACGTCATGTTCCAAAAAGGTATTGGAGGGATGCTGTGTTGACCAGTGCGTATCTTATAAACCGTTTGCCTAGTCGTGTGTTGAATGGGCAGACGCCTCACTCTATGTTACCGGAGAGTCGTGAACCTTTCTCTCTTCCACCAAGAGTTTTTGGCTGTGTTTGCTTTATTCACAATCATAGTCCTCACATTAAAAAGCTTGATCCAAGGTCTATTAAGGGCATATTTCTAGGTTATTTTCCCACTCAAAAATGGTATAAATGTCGGGACTGGTCATGCCTATGTTACCAAAGATGTCACTTTCCTTGAACATGCTTCATATTTTGGTGAAAATCCTCTTCAGGGGAAGAATTCTATGTCAAATGAAAAGTATTCTTCGAGTCAGGAAATTCTGTTTACAAATTTTTTGGACTACAGGCGTGAATCCGTTGGTCCTTCTATTGAAGTGCTTGAACAGGAGAAAAATGGAGAGTGTTCTACTGGGGTAGGAGAGGAATGCAATTGTCTGTTTGGGCAAGTTTTCTCTAGGCGAAGAGTATGTACTGATGAGATGACAGGTGGTGAGAATTCTACTCCCAATCCAGTTAGTCCTTCCCTGGATGACCCAAGTCGTGCTCAGAAGCAACCTGTTGAAGAAGAGATTCAGACTGTTATTGCAAGTGAAAAGTTTCTCATCGCCCTGCAAAAGGGTGTTAGCTGTCAGGTCATGTACTCAACATCCTATTGGTAACTTTGTTTCATATTCTAGACTGAGCAAGGACTACAAATGTTTTGTATCTTCTCTTTCTTTGGCTATGATCCCCAGAAATGTTGCTGAGGCTCAAAGTGATCCCAAGTGGACTTATGCAATGCAAGAAGAGATGGAAGCCTTGAGAAGAAACATGACATGGGAAGTTATAAAGATTCTTGAGGTGGCTCACTTGGTTGGATCTAAGTGAGTCTACACCATCAAGTACAAACCAGATGGAAGTGTTGAAAGATACAAAGCTCGTCTTGTGGCCAAGGGGTTTAGTCAGAAATATGGGATTGATTATTTGGAGACCTTTGCTCATGTTGCGAAGATAAAGACTGTCAAAGTCATTATCTCCTTAGCTGTGATGAAGGAGTGGAAGATGTACCAACTTGATGTCAAGAACGCATTTCTCAATGGAGACCTTAAAGAGGAAGTATATATGTGTATGCCTCCAGGACATGAGGAACTTGAAAGATGTTGCAAGCTAAGGAAAGCTTTATATGGGCTCAAGCAATCTCCTCGAGCATGGTTTGAACGACTTAGACTTGTCATGCGACAATGTGGATACCATCAAGGGAATGGAGATCATACACTCTTTGTGAAGAGAAATGAACAAAAGGTTACTATTTTGTTGGTATATGTTGATGATATAATTGTCACAGGTGATGATGAAGATGAAATAATTAAGTTAAAGAAACTGTTGGCGATCGAGTTTGATCTCAAGGACCTTGGTAAGTTGAAATATTTCCTTAGCATTGAAATTGCTAGGTCTGGAACTAACCTCGTGCTTAATCAACGGAAGTACACTCTAGATTTTTTAAAAGAGACCGGAAAACTGGGGTGTAGACCAGCTTCTACTCCTTTAGATGCTGGCCAGAAGTTAAGTCTTAGAGATGGAGAGCCTCTCTGTGAAGAGGCCAAAAGAAGATATCAATGTCTTGTAGAGGAGTTGATTTATCTTACTCTACTCTCACTAGACCTGATATTACCTCTGCTGTGAATGTGATGAGTCGGTTCATGCATGCTCCCACTGATGCCCACTTGAAGGCTCTTGACAGGATCTTGTGCTACTTGAAGAGAAATCCTGGCAAAGGTCTTTTGTATGTCAAGTAAGACACTCTTGGGATTGAAGGTTATTCAGATGCAGACTGAACAGGCTGTATTGACACTAGGAGGTCCACCTCTGGCTATTGTATTTATTTGGGGGGGAATCTCATAGTGTGGAGAAGTAAAAGGCAAGATGTTTGTTCTCGTTCCAGTGCTGAAGCAGAATACAGAGCAGTGGCTATGGGAGTTTCAGAGCTTTTGTGGCTAAAAGTATTGTTGACTGATATTAGTATAAAGGTTGAAGAACCAATGAAGATGTATTGCGATAACAAGTCTGCAATCAACTTGGCCAACAACCCTGTGCTTCATAACAGAACAAAGCATGTTGAGATTGAGCGGCATTTCATTCGAGAGAGAATTGGTGCTAAAGAACTTGTACTTCCTTACATGAGATCTGAAGACCAAACAGCTGATGTTCTGACGAAAGCTCTATCTTCGAGACTTCGTTCGAGAGAAATGTATCCAAGTTGAGCATGTTTGATATGTATGCCCAACTTGAGGGGGAGTGTTGAAACATATTAGATGGGTCTCGGGATCGGGTCTGGATCCATACCCGATCCATCGTGTAGCCCTTGTTGGGCCTTACTTAAAGATTGTAACCTAATTTTGTAAGAGTTAATGAAATCTTAAGAGAGAGAGAGCTTGGTTGCTAGTGAACACCAGTTCCTCCTCATCCGTGGTTTTTTCCCTTTTGTTGAGGGTTTTTCCACGTTACATCGTGTTCATCGTATTCCTCTTTCCTATTTTCCGTGTTTCTACAATACACATACATGTACAAGGTGCATCAGCATGTGAAATTGCACACGCCATGAATATATGATTGCAAAAAAGTCAACATCACGGCAGATGAATACGTCACAAGCAAGGTCAGACTCAGATTTTATACAACAGAAAATTTTACAAAATCCTCAAACAAAATCCAGCCCATCTGCAGCCCCAAATGCTCTTTTGTCTGCCAAGGAAAATGAACTAACCAATGGACAGGGAAAATTAGCTCATTCAATTTGGCTCAGAACATTGTCACAAATATCATTCTTCGGTTTTTAACAGCGAGGTTTTTCTCCGGTATTTTTCGACAAAAGTTGCTTTTTCTGGGAACATCTCCGGAAAATCATGGCAAACTTTTAAAAAAATTTAAAAAAAAAAATCTAAATATCAGACAAAAAAATGAGAACCTAATAAAAAGACATAAATAAAACTAGATGAAAGTGACACAAAGAATGTTTAAACTTTAAATGATCATAATATAATGAAAAATAATTTAGGTTAAGTTTAAAATTGAATCAATGATGATATTAATGTTAAAAAAAATAATATACAAAAAAATGAGGAAAAATCACGATAAAAAACAAAAAATTGTGACAAAAATGTGATAAATATATTTTTCATGTTCTTTTGAAAATATCGTGATTTTTTCCTTTTTTTCGTTTTTCTCATTTTTCCCATTAATATCGTGATATTTTTAAAAATATTGCAATATCTGTGACACTTGCTCAGAATCAGATTTCATACAACAGAAAAATGACAAATAACTCAAACCAAATCCAGCCCATTCGCAGCCTTAAATGCACATTTGTCTGCCTGACAAGGAAAATGAACAAATCAATGGACAGAAAAAATTAACTTATCCCATTGGGAAACAACAGTTTGTTGGTGAAATAGGACACAGTAATAGAAGCACGCATGTTCATGAAGAAACATATTCCAACTTCAAAGGAAGAAAAAACTGGAAAAAGAAAGGAATACAAAAATGTTTTCCAAAACAATGACATTTAAAGTCGGAACTGCCGATGCAAAAAGTAAAAGATGTTTTGGCTTCCATCATCAGATGAAAAAGTAATACCTCAGAGAGAAACCTGATCCCTGATATCTCAGACATACTTTTCAGAGAATCATATCCATATAAGGAGGATTAAACAAATTCTAGGAAATATAAGCAACCAATGCCAAACAATAAATGACCTTTATAATATGGTAATCCTGTTGTAACCCCACTTTGGATCTATCTATTGAATTTAAAAGTTAAAAACAGCAAGTTGGTACCTTTTCCTTGAGCAGAGCATCATAAATAGTTGGATCCAGCTTCAATTGCTTCGTTCCTTTAACAGTTTTTAGCCCAATAATTACATGGCTAATACTCTTCCCATATCCCCCTGTCATACTCTCTGTCTCTTCTGGTGAAAGCTCAGTTACCTAGAACAGGGGCCAACTAAAATATAATTATCTGAAATTTAGTTTATTATGTGCCATAAAAAACAGCTGCTCAGCAAAATGGACATAGATTTTCAAGAATTCTTAGAGAACATACCTCCCCTTCATACACTTCTTTATTTTCCTTGATACGAAGACCAATAGCTCTTCTGAAGTTCTCCATTAGTACCTCAGTTTTTTTAACCTCTGAAGAATACACCTCTGATCCCACCATTGGGCAAAAAGGAACCTGAACTAGTATAAAGATATGAGCCAATAGTTAAGAAGGAATCGCAAAAGTTGCACTTATGTTGATGCATCATACAATACTAAGAAAATTGCCTATCACTAAGTTGACTGTCAAAAGGGAAAAACAGGAAACTTTATTAAATTCCTTAAGAAGGGGAAACACAATCTGTTATGTTCCTTTTTTTCATTGTAAGAGGGTCTGAATGGGAGCCAAAAGGGAGCATCTGTACAACACAACAGGATGACAATGATTACTGAAAAGAAGGCTTGGCAAAGGAAACCATTCATGTCATCCAACAATTGGTTGCACAAGGGAAAAATGTGGGGTGACCAGCAAGGCGAATAAAAGTTATACAATTAAAAATGAAGGAACTCACCAAGAACATGCAAGCAAAGCCAATAGATTACCAATCACAAAGGACAAGCAAGAAGATACAATAGATTACCATGAAAATTTTGCAGCAAGTACCAAACTAAATTGAATAAGCGTGATCCTGGCTTCTTTGTAATTCATAAGTTATGGCAACTACTAAAATTTAAATGTCAAAAACTTTACAGCCACAGACCCCCAGTAGGTAGGAAGTATACAGAGTTCAGAATTAGGGTTTCTCGTTTTTATCACAGCAATAAAATAACAGTGTTCAGATCAAAGGAGACTGATTTTGTCTGCTTTGTTTTAAAGGACTAGCAAGACCATTGTTGAATTTGCTTTTCAAAGAAGAACAACTGTATACATACACAGGTGTTATAACATGCTCATTGTATATACAAACGGTAATGCAATTAGTAATGGTGATGACTGATGAGGAAAAGATTCTTCAAATCTAACAATGAGGATGATGGATGCTTCTTCACCTGCTTGTTGGTGCTGAGATGATCTGCAGCAATGAGATGAGCCGGAGGCAACGAGGAAGAACAAGAGGATAAAACAGAAAGGGACAGAAAAGATCAGGACTCTTGGACCCCTTTCTTTGCCAAAAAAAAAAAAAGGAACAACCTGACAGCCTGATTGGATGGAGGGAGAGTGAGGGAAAGGATAGGAAAGATTGATGCATTCGTGTTTAGATGACTAATTAATGAGGAGGAGAAAGAGTTAAGATCAAGAAAAAACGGTCAATGACTATTGCAGTAAACCTGGACCATGATGACCCTTAGCAGAGATCATTCACCAAGTTAAAAAAAAACTACTTGACGCAAGTGTTCGAAACTTGATTGTAAATATTATAAGAATACAAGGTGACATTTCTTGAAAGGTCGCATGGAACAATACATGCAGCCTAATATCTCAAGATGGTCATCAAGACTTGTAATATTTTACTCCCGCGAGCCTCACCATCTCCTATGTCAACAAGCACGTTCAGAAGACACATACATTCCACCATACGCCTGCACATGGAAGATATACATTCTACTAGCCTTCTAAACATGAAAGGTGCCTATCGAGTGTTCTACTTCTACTTTCAGAAAAAACTTCACTAAAAGCTCCTCGTGTATGTATGCCAACGAACGCCCTAAAAGAAATTACACATGCGAACCTTTATACTGGATTATGCAACTATGTTTCTGGGCCTCAATGGTTCCAACAGGAAAGCATGGTCATGATTATAAAATCGAACATATCAGAAACTCATCCACGGAGAAACTTCAGAAACCATAGAACTATATCTCCAAGTATTCAAGAAAAGTCCAACATAAGCATAATAAAAGAGCACCCACAAGCAACTTACTTTCGCAGCAAAATATAATGAGAAGTTTACCAAGTTCCAGTCGACACCACAAATAACGGAATAAGAAGATAAACTATCAGATGAGATCACCTTGCTGCCAAGCTCCTGAGAGATGCCAAGAGCCAATGCCGTCTTTCCCGTCCCAGGTGGCCCAGCGAGCAGGAGAGCTCGACCGGCCATTTTCTTCTGGCGAATCATGTCGACAACAAGACCAGCAGCCTCCCTAGCTACAGCTTGGCCCACGAACCCCGATGCCAAGGGCAACGCTTTCCCAGTTGGCTGCAACCATGTACAACCCATCAAAAACCCCATAGCCCACACATAGCAACACAAAAAGAACGAAGATGACGGCGATCGAAAAGCAACCAATTGGAAGTACCAACAATCAGAACTCCAATGTGCCTACGTTCCAAACACACAGACACACACACACATACACACACAGAGAGAGGGCATCTATAACTGAAACCCACAACTGTAGACCCCAGAACCAAGAACTCCATTGCAAAAGAGGAGAGAAAAAGTGAAGGAAGGTCAGACAAGAAGAGGGAAGGAAAGAAGGCACAGGAAATAGGTCGGAGGGTTAGTACGTCGAGGCCGAGGCCCTTGATGTGGGTATGCGTAGCGATTCTCTGCTTCTTCGTGGTGGATTGAACCTCCTCTATCTTCATCATCTTTTCTCTCCCTCCCTCTTTTCCTCGACTCCACTGTTCAATCTCTCGCAAAGAGATCAACCAGCAAGAGAACAAGCAGTCAAGCACGAAGAGAAAGGGAGAGAGCGCGAGCGAGAGAGGACGAAGGCGCGCGAACGAAGATGTAAGAATTCCAATGCCATAACTTGAATTTAACGAGGATATCGTGACAAATTATAGCCGAGGACCAAGGGAAGACTTTAGGAGGCGTATTTTCTAAAAAATTTTAATCATAGCTGATTATATTTTACCAAGTTTTTTAAAAACATTAAAAATAAAATTTTACTTCTCAAAATCTGAGGAGGGTCTCTTTCCCTGCCAGTATCCGCCACGTTTGTGTGAAAGCAGGGGAACAATTAAAGAGTCGCACCCTTCTCTTAAGCCGATCTCCTTCTCTCTGTCGCACAATTAAGAGGCACTTCTTCTCTCTTCGGCCGTTTTTGTGGCACTCAGCTCCAGACTCCAGTTCTATTCTTTCTTCTTCTGCTTATTCACCATATACGTTTGTTGATTTTCTTTTCTTCTCTTTCCTACCAACATGTGGACCGTGTGTGACCCCGATCGCCTTTTTTCCATTTCTTTTAGGCATGTCAACTGCATGACACTTCAGTTTTTTATGTCTTGTCTTGTCAATGGATAACTTCATTGAAATTTTTTACGGGTTATGTCTCCGACTATTCTAAAACATTTGCTAAACTTGTTAAATTTTATGTCCTTGCGAAATCTATGAAATTTATGAAATTGTTAACGTCAATTTGATAGTACAATATATATAGATATACAACAACTCAACATCAACAAAACGATATCTATATGCAATGGTGCTTTGGACATCACATTAATAATTTATGTCTTTAAATGCAATTTAACTCACTTTTTGTGCACATATGCTCAACATAAGGTCTGAGACTTCTTAACTTCATAGCCACTTCAAACATCATGGATCAATGGTCTCAGACCTCATGATTTCATTGATTGGCTGTCTCATATAGGCATCTTGAGTAAGATATCTCGAACACAAATTTACATTATGCATGAATTGTAAATGTAGAGCTTAGGTGTTGACAATATTTTGAGATCCGGCCGTTCTATTTTTCCTAAAACCTGGCTGTGAACTGCTCACTGAAAATAAGGTGGCGGGGGAGAGAGAGAGAGAGAGAGAGATTATGATGATGATCATATCTAATATTCATGAGAAATTGGAGAAATATCCAAAGAAACATTTCAAAGGCCAAAGTAAGCATTCTGTACTGACGATAGTTTATAATTTATAAATAGTTATCAATTCGTGCTTAGCTCAAGGGACCCATTGTTAAGTCTAACAACTAATAATTGTTTGGAAACACTTTAACCTTGAAGACAATATTTTAATAATTTTTTCTTAACTTTTTCCCATGAACTACTAATCAAAAGACAATGAACAAATTGTTCTTAAGTTTTTTCCCATGAACAACTGAACAAATGACTATTAAGCCAAAAGAAGTCGGTGTCAATAAAGAGAAATTAAAAAATTAAAGCAAGTTTTATCTATAATTGCAGTTTCTTTGTTTGTTTCTTACAAATGAAAAAGTTAAGCATAGTGATAATGCATTAGATTTTAACACATGCATTTTGTATGCATTCATCTACGGTTTTAAACCTCAAATGAAGACAAATGAAAGCTGAGCTAAATTGAAAAATTAAAGGCATCTCAATGTTCTGGAGCTAGTTTCAGCAGTGAACCAGATCCAAACCTCCTCGATCCAGCTGAGTTTATTTGGATTTTGAACCTAGTTAGATCTACAGCTGCACACGAACCAAGTCAGGCCCAAGCTATGCCAGATGGAGCTCTACTTGGCTCAAAAAACTTGAGCTCAAGCTCAGCTCAGACTCGAGTCAAGCTCCTTATTGCAAGATCGAGGTCGACTCGTCTACACAAAATCAAGCTCGAACCTCAACTCGTTTAACCCATTTTACTTGTTTAGGCATTAACTCGTTTAACATTAACTCGTGTAACCATTAACTCGTTTAACTTGTGTAAGCATTTAACTCATGTAACTTATGAAATTTGTTTTTACCCTAAAAGTTAAAACCCGTCAACTGGTTTTGGCAATATTATATAGAGTACCGATTTGCAAGTTAAGTCGAGTATAAACAAGTTGAGTTCCTGAAACTCAAACTCGACTTGTTGTGCAGCCCTAGTTAGATCTTTTTAATTTGTAAATGGCATGAAATACGAGGAAGCTAGGGTATGTAGATCTATAGGAAGCAATTTTTTGAGGTATTATGCAATTTCTATGAGAAATATGAGTGTTTTAGAGAATTTTCCTCTCGTCATAGAAGCCATGAGAGAACCTCATCTTTGGGACAATCGTGGAACTTCCTCTTGCTTTGTTTTTCTTCTTTTGTGACTTTTGTCGTCCCGAACTTGCTGTCAGGTTTCATGTACACTATCGACTTGCTGCCGGGTGTTGTTCATTCCTTTCTCTTTTCCATTGATTTCTTTATGTTTTTGGTGGTATTCTTTTTCTCTAGACCTCACTTTTCTTTGCTGATTTTACAGGAAAACCAGCAAGACTCGCTGCTTGCTGTGGGAAACCTCATTCATGATTCCAGCCCATCCTCTTCCATTGCCCACTTTCCTGTCCTGTGTCGGACTTTTGGAGAAGCCAATGAAAGTGTAAGAGCTTTGGAGGGAAGCGCACGTCTTCCTTGGATCAAAAACTCGATCGATTCTTTTTCTTTTTGATGAGTCTCGATCCGAGTCAGTATGTTTCCAGCATTACTTTCTTGTTAAGTTCTTTATTTCCAATGTTTAATCTCCGGTTTCATGCAAAGAAAAAGGGCCTATGGAGAGATCATGCTGCGCCGCAGTTGTCTTAGGACGGTTTTCCCTCTATTCCTACGTGCATGCAAACCCTATCAGTAAATTCTGCCTTATACAAAGGACTAACATTACTAACATGGAGAACTTACTTCAATGAATTAAAACATACACTAATAGGTAAGACACAATGTTAGTAATAATCGAATAAATGTTGATGACTGTCCCAAGCCATCAAGGAAGGGCAAATCTTTGCTAATGTACTCAAAATACATTAGCAAAACTATATCTCATGCTACCGAAGGGAATGACCTACATTACTAACGTGAGCTTTCCATGTCAGTGAATTAAATATACACTGACAAGCCAATTGAAACGTCAGTAACAAATTAAAATTAATACTGATGACATTTCCCACTTTCAGTAAATATGGGGACTGTTTAAACCTCCATCTCTTACTTGTGCTCATTATTTCCTAACTATAATAGATAACTTTTCTTGAGTTGTTTGGATTTATTTATTGAAATATAAAGATGAAACTTTCTCTATTATGAGAAGCTTTGTTCAACTTGTTGAAAACCAGTTTGACATCAAAATCGAAAAAATATGAAGTGATAATGGAACTAACATTTTTTAGGTGACATGAATTCTTATTTAAATGAAATGGGGATTGAATGCCAGCATAATTGTGCAACCACACCCTAACAAAATTAAGTCATAGAAAATAAGCATTGTGATTTATTAAACATTGCTCGCCCTTCTTCCAAAGTGGACTTCCCACAAAGTTTTGGGGACAAAGTATTTTAACTGCAGCTTATCTTTTGAATTGTTTGCCTACCAGCGTCATATCTAACAAAATCATATACGAGATGTTGCATAATCGTCCACCTAAATTTGAAAATCTTCATATTTAAATGTCTATGTTATATTTATTACATTCTAAGGGACATAAATTTGATAGTAGAGCAAAACGATGCATCTTTATAGGATATCCTTTTGGTCAAAGCGCTTACAAATTATATGAATTGAAAAACATATGGTTTTTACTAGTGGGGACATTCGATTTTATGAAAATGAGTTTCTCTATCTTAAACATAATGAGCACCTGAAAAAAATACAAGTAAAACATTGCTTATCATGCCCTTTGATGATTTCATTCCTTCAGATTTCAGCTTCCCTAGTGATGATAGTCATGATCCAACCAAAGAACCTAATTCAAGAACCTTCAGCTGAATTGCCAAACCTAGGGGGTGTTTGAATTGCACAGACAAAGATCCATGGACAATAAAATCTCATCAGTGTGTAGTCTGCATGGATATCTATCTGTGGTAATGTCTCATCCTGTTTGATATAACATGAATAGAAAAATGTAGGGACAAAAAATTTGGCCGTTGCCATTCCATATAAACTGCTTGGCAATCTTTTGAGACAGCTGAAAGAGCAGTTGTCTCCCAAACACCAAACACTGATTTGTAACTAGCAAAACTTTTTAACTTAGTTTGGCCTTTTGAAATTGGCAGAGAAAAATCCAACTAAGGATGAGACTGATGTAGTCCAAGCACCTCATTCACTGACCACCCTCAATATGCTTTTTGCTGGAAATGAGAATTAGCTCTAGAGCCTGTAGAAGTTTATACGAATTATAACCTTCTCCGCTAATTTATTTGTGTTACATAGCAAGGCTTCACCAAAATTGCGCACATAGAAGCTAATAGTTGGGCCAACACATAAATTAATAAAAAATACAATTTTTTTTATATTCTGATGTTGTTTTAAAAAAAATGCATCTTATTCCTGTTTTATAGTGGCCTATTTTTTGCATATTTAACGCATCTTTTTGGCAATATTTGTGATAGTGTTTCACGTCTAGGTCACATGGATGGATGCACATATATGACCGACTGCATTCAAGTGTGGGTTGCAGGCATTGTTGGGTTGGGTGATGGGATTTTGAAAAAATATCACAAGTTTTTGCTTTACCAATGAACTATATTTTTTTTATTTCATTTGTTTTTGGTTGTTTTATTACAATATCTTTGAAAATTTTGACCTGCCACAGCTACGCTTTGCTAAAGATTGTCACAATACTAATGTGCGTTCTAATGTGAGGTGAGGCAAGGTGTCAGGGCACTCGTCAAGGAATATTTAGGCCTCAAGGCAATAAAACAATGTTGTGAAAAGTCCTATCGGTCCGATCAATAGATACACTGTATCGTAAAGTATCACAATGTACCATATGTGTATCTTTTTTTAATTCAAAGAAAGTGAAAAATAGAAAAAAATTAGATAAATCAAGAAAAATAAAAATTATGTTTTTTAATGGAAAACATGTTATACATAATGGCAGGCATATTATAGGTACGAAGTTACTTCACAAGCATTAATAAGTGGTCGTAATATCATATAGTAACACAACACGATCTAAGAAATCAAGAGACATAATTTGTAAGATGATCTATATAATAACTCATAAGTCATAAGATCCTTGACACATCAAAAACCAAGTTTTGCATACACTATACAGCTTCATTTATAATTTTTATCATCTCATTCTCATTTTCATCTTTCCTAGAAGATATAAACTCTCTTTATCTAAACAAGAATCAGTCATCCATGCATAAATTTGCCCTCAAATTAATGATTTCACGGTGAAATTGATTATTCCTTTTGAAAATTGTCACAATCTCCCTCTCCTTTAACTATTAGATATGTTCATAAAAGAAGAGGGAGACAAGTGTTAAAAATGGGTTTGAAAAGGGGTGGTTTTAACCCCATTTTTTTCAAGATAGACATGTATTGTACAATACGGGGTGTATCACCCTAACGTATGACACATGCAGTGTATTGCACGATACATCTGATACTCATATGATATTGTTTGAGGTACAGATGGTGTATCATATTGTTAATTCAAAAGGTGATGGTACATTTCTTGGGTATAATATGGCAAAATTGTACATCTCAAGAATATCTCAAGAAAATATCGACAAATTTTTAAAAATTAAAAAAATTATAAAATTATAAAAAGTAAAATAAATCATAAATTAATAAAAAATACAAAACTTTTTTATATTTTGGCATTGTCTTCTTTAAAGAAAAACGCATTTTATTTTCATTTTATGCAGCTGACTTATTTTTTAAGTATTTGAATGGCTTTTCGATTAAGACGTGATATTTGTGATAATGTTTCGAACTGCTTTGCTGATTTTGTAGTTCCATGGCGTGTCTAGGTCACATGGATGGATGCACATATAGGACAGACCACCCGTGTTGATTTAAGTGTGGGTCGCAAGCATTGTTGGGTGATGAGATTCTTGAAAAAAGATCACAAGTCTATGTTTTACCAATACTGACGTGCATTGTTTGGGCTACACTTTGCTAAAGATTGTCACAATACTAATGTGCATTGTTCTTAAGAAGCAGTGAGGTGAGGCAAGGTATCAGAGCACTCAAAAAGGAAAATCTGGGCCTCAAGGCATTAAAGCAATGTTGTAAAAAGTGTAAGTCCGGCCAATAGATATGTTGTATCGTAAAGTATCGTAACGCATCGTATGTGTATCGTAAATTTATTTTTTAATCAAAAAAAGAAAAATTTAAAAAAATAGAGAACATATAAATCAAGAAAAATAAAAATTACTTTTTTTTAATGAAAAAACTTGTTATACATAATGGCAAGCTTATTATAGGTATGAAGTTACTTTACAAACATTAAAAGTGGTCATAATATTACATAGTAACACAACATGATCTAAGACATCAAGAAACAAAATTTATAAGATGATGTACATAATAACTCATAAGTAAGTCATAAGATCCATGACACATCAAAAACCAAGTTTTGCGTACAATATACATCACATCACAAGACAAAATTATTCAATGTTAATGCAAATAACAAATGAAAACAGCTTCATTCATAATCTTTATCATCTCATTCTCTTTTTCATCTTTCCTAAAAGATATAATCCCTCTTTATCTAAACAAGAATCAATCATTCATGCATAAATTTGCTCTCAAATTGACGATTTCATGGTAAAAACTAGATTGAAAAAGGGTGTTTTTAACCCCTTATTTTTCAAAATAGACATGTATCGTGTGATATAAGGTATGTCGCCTTGTATCATACGATACAGGTTGTGTATCGCACAATACTTGCCATACACATATGATGCACCACTTGTTTACGATACATGTGGTGTACCGTATTGTTATTTTAAAAAGTGACGGTACGTATCATAAGATACAACACTGTATCGTACAATACATACAACACTGCATTAAAAGGTGGCAAAGTAAATTTGCATCCTTCAGGTGCCTGGATGTATCAATTGACCTAGAAACATCATGCCAATAGGCCTGTTTGTCAAAAAGTTGATCAAGGCTCTTCCTTTCTCATATGCCCATCCATTCAACATTACTAACCATCCAAGTTTTGCCCTTTCCTCTTTGTGTTTTGCCAAAAATTTGTTTATCTAACTTTTTTTCTCCAATAGAGGCTCTCTTCCATGATAAGATGATGAATTTACTAGGACCAAGTTGTCCTATCGCCTCAATCAACATGTGAATGTGTGCTGGTCCTTTCAACTTTCATTAATTTATTTTCTAAAGGGGTTTGTATTATTCCACTACTTTCTCAAGGGTCAGCTTATGACCTTCAAGTTGGAGGTGGCCAAGCGTTCAATACTGAGGTCTCATCTTTTGCATAACTTTGTGGACCTCTGCCTGAGCCTAGCTTCCATTAAGGTTGGGATAACCCCACCCCACCTTGATACGGTTATCCAATTTGAAATCAATGGACAGACTTCTTTAAAGGATTCAGTCTTCTAATTTACCTTTTTTCAATGTTGCCTGCTTTAGTGACCCTTTGGTGTGACAATTTTTTGAGCTTAGGAGCTACTCTTTCTATACCTAGCTTTTTGGAACTCATTTTTGAGTCCATTCTGTTCTGAACTTCGCTCTTAGCAAACAGGTTGTTAGATTTGAAACATTTATTTACTTTTATAAAACTATAAAAGTTACATCTTCCTCCTGGTGGATTTAGCAATAACTACTTGCACATTTGGCAAATTTACAAGTTGTGATTCTCCACTCTCTAATTCTACTTATACATCGAGTTTGGAAACTAGTGATTGAACTCGAGCATGAGGTTATTATGTTTGGTCCTTTTAGTTGGTTCTGCTCCTTTAATGTTTCCTGAAGGTTTTTTGGACTGATGTTGGTTGCTCTTGTTCAGAGGGAATCGCACCATAAAGAATGAGAACCTGCTAATGGAAAGAACGCAGACACTGGTTGAAAGGATCATATCAATCTTTTTTTGCTGCTTTCATTTATTTGCTTCCACCAAATGATTTTGATGTTGTTTAGGTTAAACAGCTTTAGCTATTGAAAACCAGCTTTAGATAAACCTATGAATCATCATACATATGAAGCACATTTTCACATAACTACCAGCTTCCTTGATGCAATTCCTTCTTTGGTTCTAAATTATTCATCAATCCAAACAGGAGAATCACAATGTGTGCAGATATGCTGGATGCAAGCATTGTTACCAAGGAGCTTTGTTGAAACCAAGGAAAAAAGTATGGCTGCTTTATTTGTGTAGATTCTCAGCAAGAAAAACATTCACTTAATTGCTTGGAATTCTCTAGAGACCTAAATTAGAAAGGGGAAAAGGTATGAAGTCATTAGATTAAATTAGCATATATATATGTATATATATCCGTCCTTGCAAGCAAGCTTTGTAGCATCATGAATATGAACTCGTCCATAGCAATTATGTTACAATTATGGACTCTATGAAAGCCTTGGGATGGGTCTTTGGGGATGAATAAGCCTGGGGGGAGGTGCATGTTGATAGAAGGGAAAGTAAAATGGAAGTTAGGGGATGGCAAGATAGCTAAATTTTGGACTGACAAATGGTCACATAATATTCTAGTGAACAGCTTGAGTGGAGGGGACACGAGAATCATGACAGATTTGAGGTTGAAAGTGTATGAAGCCAAAGCGAGGTATGGTACCTCCTTCGAAACAGCTAGAGAAGCCATAAGAGAACTTCAATTGTGGAAAAAAAATAATGAGGATGATCACAGTGAATGAGGCCAAAAGTCTTAAGAGTATAGAAATATCGATTGTAACCAAATATACAAGTGGGGTGAGTTTTGGAGGATTTGGATTCACAAGCTACCTGCAAGAGCCATTGGTTCCTACACATGGCATGTGAAATAGGCTGCTCACTTTTTAGCATACTCAAAATTAGGCATTGCGACGGTCAACAAGTATTCTTTATGCAAGGAAAATGAAGAAAAGCAATAACCTTTTCTTCATTACGTGCAGAATTGCTAGAGGCATCTAGGATTGAATTGTAAAGAAATTTGGATAAATGGTTCCTTGGTGACAAGTTCAGCAAGAAATAATCATGTGGAATCAAGCGCTGCAATGGCTTCAAACATTTTGGAGTTTATCCTTTCATGTTGCCTACTGGAGGATATGGTGGTCCATGATAGGATGAAAGATGCTATAATGGAGATGATTGATGAAATCGTATAGAAGGCTTCCATAATCCTTTTTAACATTACCATGGGCAATAGACAAAAGGAACATATTAAGATATGGAGAGCTTAGGGATAATCAGTAAACAAGTGAATCCTCAAATGATGCCCATGAATCATGTTCAGTTTCTAGTAATAAGCAAGACATTCTCTCATGGTGTTACAAGATATAGCGCATACATCTATGGCTGAAAATCAGCTGAATCAAAGCTTTTTCAATCTCAACTTTTTCACAGAACCACTATAGCCACTTTACCAATGTAAACTGGTCTCCAATCTAAATTTTGAAAAAATATTCATAAAAGTGCTCCAATATCATGCTTGAAAAATATAGGAAATAAGGATATCCAACGTATGGATGATAAACCACAAATTATATGTGCTGGAAAACAAAGTTGAAGGAGAAGTGATGGAACGGTTGGAATAGTTGAAAGAAAAACCTGCCTTTTAACCCTAACCTCTTATTTATCAAATGTAACTACATTAGAATGGAAATATACCACATAATAGATAATATTACAGAACTGCTATTAATGAGGGGCCCATGCATAACAAGGTGTCATGTGTTAAGTTGTATGGATCTGGATCCAGATTCAAACCCATATGGCTTCATTTGTTAACATCCTTCCTTAAGTTGTACATGCTCTTTGATCATGTATAACTTGTTCTTCAACAACCAAAACTGTTGACCTGTCAGTCCTTTTGTAAGTACATCTGCAACTTAATCTTTTATCTTTACAAACCATAGTTCTATCTTTTTCAACTCTACCTTCTATCAAACTAAGTACTTATTTATCTCAATATGTTTCATTTTATTGTGTTGAATGAGAATTGAAGGCAATATTAGTTTCACTTTGATTATCACATAATAATATGGATCGTGAAATATTTTCTCCTAGATCACCTAGTAGATGTTGCAGTCATGTGACCTTAGCAGTGCCTACTGCCATAGATCTGTATTCAGTCTATGTGCTGGAACGGCCCACTGCTTTTTGTTTCCAACTACTCCATGATAAAAGATTGTCTCCAATGGATACACAGTAACCATAAACTGATAGTTTCTCATTTGGATCACCAACCCAATTTGTGTCTGCATATGTAATAAGTTGATGCCCTTAATCCATACATTTATTTTTTCAGTAAACAAGTCTATTCCCTATGATGTCTTTTAAGTATCGTAAAATGTATTTTACAACCTCCATATGACCTTCCTTAGGGCCCGTTTGATTGCCCGGGTAAAAATGAAGAAACGGGTGAAATGTGTACGGGCGGGTGAAATTTCACCCGCCCGTACCCCGACATATCAAACGTCGTAAAAGTTCACTGGTTTTTCATTCTTTTGAGCGGGTGAAATTTCACCCGCTCAAAAGTCCAAGCTCACAGATCGGACTTTCGAGCGGGTGAAATTTCACCCGCTCCATTTTTTCACTTTTGTCTCATTTCTTTCACTCGTCTCCTCTCCAGTCGACGGCAACCCTTCCTCCCTCGCATTGGAGCCTTCTCACCATCACCGCTCCGCCATAGCCACTCTCACCCTCCAGGCTCCGCTCCTCCACCGGTTCTTTTTTTTTTCTTTGTCTTTCTCCCTTGCTCTCCTTCTCTCCCTCTCATGCCATTTCCCCTCATTTCACCTGAGCCTCCTCCCTCGCATTCGAGCCAAAGTCGAACGCCCAGCTCATGTAAGGGTTTCAGAAACGCCCAAATTTTTTTTGTCTTTCTCTCTTGCTCTCGTTCTCTCCCTTTTTCTCTTGCTCTTGCTTCTCTTGCGCTCATTGTCTCCCTTTCACTCTTGCTTTTGCATCAATGTTTATGATCGGATGTTGCTGTTTTCGGTGCCCTGTTTTTAACACTATGTTTTCTGCTCTTTTTTTGCTTCACATGAGACCTGCTGCACATCTTCTTCAACTGCAACTGAAGATCAATAAGGGAGTTAATATTGTCTTTTTCTTGAGGGGGCTATGGAGTCATCCTGTTTGTTGTTTCTTGCTTTGGCTATATTGGATTAGCGACCAGGCGTAGTTTTTAGGTTGCTTTCCTGCTAAATGTTACATAGTTTTCTAGACTTATTCTGTATTTTGACTACATAGAATCCACACTTTATATCAAATTAAGTAGTTTTGTGTCTTGGGTTCCTTGCTCAATCCATTCATTTAATCTCTGCATATTAGATCAGTTCTGAGTATATGTATCGTTGCATTTTAGAAGCAGTTTTACATTCCCAAGTTCATTAGTTATTAAATTGCCTTGATGTGCTTGAGTGAATCGAATTGTTATTATTTTGTCCTGTAGGTATTGCAGTTAAGGCTGGGCATCGGGCCGGGCCGGCCCGGCCCGATAAAAATGTAAAAATGAAGCCCAATAACCTAAACGGGTCGGGCCCAAGTCATATCGGGCCTCAGGCTTCGGTCGAGGCCCCGCCCGATTAATAACGGGCCGGGCGGGCTGAGATGGGCTTCGGCCCGGCCCGTTATTGAAAAAACTCAGACACAACGAATGCAGGAGGCAGCACAATTTACAGCTTCAGACGATGAAACACCATGGAGTATCAAGTTCTTTTATAGGCACATTGATAGTTTACAGACTGATGGGCTAAACTAGATTTATGAACATAGCAATTAGCAAGACACCATTGTGCTGTAAACAAGTTTCACTCTGCAGATAACGTGCAATGTTGGGTTACCTTTCAGAGTTCAGACAAACCAAAATCTTAGATTTGAAATCCCGCACAAGGGTGCAGTTGATCAGCAAGTGCATAAGACTGTTTTACACTATCAAATGCAATTGTGTGCCTGTATCCACCAAGGCCAACACCAACGCAGCACCGCTGCTCATTTGGTTAGCTTCAACAGTTCAATATGATTTAACAAGCATATGTTTCAGATATACTAACAAATCTGAATAACCCTCTAATTCTAAGGGGTCTATAGACAAATGAAAATCACTTAATCAGTGGCCTAGTTACATGTTTCACTAACAAATCTGAATAACCCTGTATCTCTATGTCCACCATGATTGCAGTCCTCCTCTATGTCCACCATGATTGCAATCCTGCTGCTCCTGCACTTGCAATGGCCCAATGACAAACTTGGATTTCACCTACAAGAGCAACGGTAGGAAACACAAGTAAAAATTAATTCAATAAAACCTACACATATAAAAGGCTATGTTATATGGACATGCTAATTCGAAATATGAATGAAATGTTATAACATTTTACCACAACGAAATATGAATCATGCTAATTCGTCACCAGAAGAGTCCTCCTTATCTTCAAAACTACAAAAGACACATCACCACAAGCAAACTACAATGTTAGTGTATCATAAAAAATAAAAGGAATGAGCAAAATTTAACATTAAACAATGAACATCTTACATTTCGCATGAGTTATCTTCATCACGAATCCAACTCTGTGTACAAACTAGTGCTTCAACAGTTTCAGGAGTGGTAGAACATCGATAATCATTAATGATTCTTCCAGCTGTACTGAATGAAGACTCAGATGCAACCGTGGATATAGGGATTGCCAATATATCTCGAGCCATTTTGGATAAAACTCTATATTTACTTTCATTTTCCTTCCACCAATTTAATATACAGAAGTTTTCATTGGGTCGAGGACGTTCTATTGGATCAGTTAAATATGCTTCCAGATCTGTGCGAGGTACTTGAGGAGATACAGAACTCATGTAATATGTGAAGAAGGCATCTCTTGAAAAAATTGAAGGTCTCTCTTCTTCAAATTCCACATTGGTGTTGTTTGCATTCTCATTTTCTTGATCATATGTTGCATACACAATTTTGTACTCAGCATACAATTCATGAAGACTTCTCTCTACTTTTTCATATTGTACCATTGCATCACGTTCATTTAATTTCTCAAGCACATACTTCAAATATCCTAATTTGGACCTGGGATCTAAGACAAATGCAATTGCAAAGAGGACATTGTAGTCATTTTTCCAATATTTGTCAAATTTTCCTTGCATTTTGATGGCTAATGATCTTATATAATCATTGCCTGCCACACTATGTGTATGCAAATGGTTGCGTAACTTCAGTATTTCTTCAAAAACCACATTAGCTGTTACATTTCTAGTAGCAGAGAAGATATTTGTAACATTATAGAATAACTTCAAAAATTGGCACAAGGTAGTTGCATAAGACCATTCATCCTCAGAAGGTAAATTTATATAATTGGGATCCACAGAAGCCAAATGTTGAAATGCATCTTTGTAGAACAATGCATCTCTCAACATAATATATGTAGAGTTCCATCGAGTTGGAACATCATAGGTTAATTTCTTTGTACCAATCAAGCCCACTGTTCTTATACAATCCTTAAAGGAATGTAACCGCTTTGGTGATCCATTTACATATTTAACACTTTCACGAACTTTTGAAATTGTATCATGCAGATCCTGCATATCATCTTGAACCATAAGATTTAGAATATGTGCACCACAGCGAATATGTAAATGTTGCCCTTGCATTGGAATAAGATGTCTTCTTCCTAAGTTCCTTGTCAATGTAGTTATTGCACTATCATTCGTCGAACAATTGTCAGCAGTAATAGAAAACAACTTTGACTGAATGTTCCATTTAGAGATGCAATCTAATAAAGCCTCACACAAACTATTTGCATTATGTGGCGGAGGTACATGTACAAAACTGAACATATGAGCATGCAACTTCCAATATCTATCAACATATTGTCCTGTCACGCATAGATAACCCAATGTCTGCTGTGAAGTCCACATATCAAATGTCAATGAAACTCGCTGGGTAGAATCATTTATAAATCCTTCAAGTCAGGCTTTCTCAATCTTGTACATTGACAGAATTTCTCTTTTCATAGTTCTTCTAGAAAATGGAACGAACCTATGATTGCAAGCTTGAAGAAGTTTATTATGATATTTATATTCTGCCAAATTGAATGGAAGCTCATGTGTTATTACACACTTTGACATCAACTTTCTAATAGACTCCATGTCAAATTTTTGTATAGATACAGAAGCGGCACCAGAATCATTGACTGCAAGAGCTAAAGTTCTTTGTTTTCCTTCATTGATTTGCCTACTTAAGCAAGATTTTATATGTCGACTTAAATGACTAGTTCTATGACCACTGCTTGCTTTCAATCGTTCTCCACAATGTTTGCACTTTGCAAAATCTTCTCCTTTATATGTAACCAATATAAAATCAATCCATACTTTTGAAGTCCTTTTTCTCTTGGAGACAGCTTCTCTCTCGGTAGATGATTCCAATTATTCCATATTAGAAGTTGGACAATATTCTTTATCAGACATACCGTGCGACATAACTGACATAAAGTTGAAATGACACATGTAAATAACCAAAACAATAAAAAGGACCATTAAGATGCACAATGCGTAATTTCATTAATATAGAAATAACTTAATCAGAATTAATGACATAGTTAAAAGCAGGCAATTATGAAGAAACTAACTAGTAGAAGAACATAATATCACTAAATTTGACCTTAAAAAAATTGAAGCTATCACTAAATTTGAAGCATACACTTTTTTAATATATTAAATCTAGCCAATTAGAGATCTTTTCTTCAGCAATTTTTAACATCTATTCACTCCTGCCGATTGATTTTTTCTGTCTTAAAAACTTCTACCATTGTTAATAGCTGGTATCTGAAAATGGATTACCTCATACATTTATGAATACAATAAATCAAATATCAAGTAGCTCAAACATTGCAGAAAATGAATGCAATATATATAGTGGTCCAGTGGGGTCAAAAAACCATTTGCCGTGGTATAGATCGCAGTATCCTGAAGAATAAACCACCAGTGACATATAAGTGTGATTCTGTTGAATATGTAAACAGAAAATAGAAAGGAGAAAAGAGCTACGACTGAAGGCAAATATAATTTAACTTTTGGAAAAGAGCGATATATGTCCAACAAAGATAAACCACAAAGTAGCTATTATCTTAACAAGCCAGTATCATGCCACAGGCGCCAAACATAAGAGACTAAGAACAAGCCAGAAGTAGAATGTGATTCTTAGTCTCAAAACATTTTTCAGATTGTAAGGATACAATAAACATTGTGCAAAACATACGTAAGTCCTTTATAACAAGGAAAAAGTATGACTTGGTAACAAAAAAAGAACCATTTGGAAGAAACATGAAGCATACACCACAAAATTTGAAAGATTCCCCTAGGTCAATAATTTCACAAACCAGCATGCTCATTCTGAAGCAACTAGACGCAGTATACCAATACAAGTGGTAGTCATTTCAGTCACATAATTGCACATACCCGAGCCATTGATAACATTTGCTGATAAAGTATTGTCAATGTCTGATGTCATAGAACCATGTATAGAACCTAAGCTGTTGTTCTCATTCTTCACAGTCATGCTCAATCTGTCATTAGAACCCAATGGTGCAGTAACAGAAAGTTGCTTGAACCAGAACCGCCCTTTCTATGAAGGATACGATGGCTTTCTTCTTTATCATTCTTTATGACAGTCTGCTTACCAAGATACCCAAATTGTGCTTCTCTATCACCATATAGACCATTAAAATAGCCTTGAAATGTTGAACTAACTGATACAATAGTCGAAAGAGATGAAGAAAGAACCAGAAGTACTGCTAAGGCAGCCAATGAGACAGTGAGGGCTGAAATTGATTTTGGAAAACTGTTCATCCATAGAAGCGCTTTTCTGAGAACAGAACTTAAATTCCAGAAATCCCAATGGGCAACTACCATAAAAGTAACAGGTAAATTGTCTAAATCTGAATACATGCCTTTTCTGATTGACTGGTCAAACCACTTCAAAAGTAATCAATACTATAGTATATTATCTATTAACAAATAGAACAACGAATAGGCAAATTTGGAGCATTCCACAACACAGGCCCGTGTCATTCACCATATCTTACGATATGGCTGCCGTGTCAGACAATAAGGCCGATACACCCCATAACTTATGATATGGGGCTAGGGCATCTTTTTTAAGGAAGCACGACCATACAGGCGGTGAAAATCAGGGGGGAAGGAGACGACCATACAGGCGCCCTTAAAAAACACGACCATGCAAAGCAGCAAAACAAAAAAACAAAGGAAATCAAGGGGGAAGGAGACGAACCTACAGGCGGTGAAAATCTCAGAGCCAATCCGTTGGTGAAGAAGACGATGAGAGGAACAAAAGCTTCGCAGAACACGAAGAGCTCTAGCGCCTTCTTAAACAATCCCTTTTGAAGCAGGCTTCCAGACGAGCTTTGAAGATCTTCACGGCAGTCGGCACACGGTCACCGGAGAAGGCAGCCGATGGTGACGGCGACGACCGGAGGAGCAGCCGATGGGTGAAGAGGAGGCCATGCCGCAAATGCAATCTCTCGAGTCTCGACGGGCGACAGCGATGACGGAAGGTCGAAAGGTAAACCCTAACTCTCTAAGCTCAAGTTCATTTTTATTTAACCCTAGGTCCCTAACGACTAACGAGTAACGAAGTTCATTAAAAAAAAAAAAAAAAAAAACGGGCTTCGCGGGCCACCGCCAATCAAAGCGGTTGGCCCGCGCCCGGCCCGTTAGTTACCGGGCCGGGCCGAGCCCGGTAACTAACGGGCCGACTACTATAAAAGCAAGGCCCGGGCCCGGGCCCGAGTCGGGCCAGGTACCGGGTACCCGGCGGCGGCCCGGTGCCCAGGCTTAATTGCAGTTCAAGTTTGTAATCTCTAGTTGAACAATTTTTATTGAAATCTTTTTGTGTGTCTGATCTTATGTTTATAATTTGTTAAAATCGTAACCTGTTGCCCTTTTGCAGGTAGCACTTCTGAGGTAGCCAATTTGCGATAGAATTGCTCCTGCAAAAAGTATGTCCACGTTGTTTCTGAGTTGATGTGCAATTCATTTATTTACACTACATATCGTATAGTTTAAGTTTGTAGTATACTAGTTATAGCTTGTGTCTCTCTCTACTTCATGTTCCTTGCTGGTAATTTGAAATTTCTGCGTACAGCTCCTGCTAAGAAACCTGATGTGAAGGCTCAGACTTTGAAGGCAGCAAAAGCAGTGAAGTTAGGGCAGATAAAAAGAAGATTAAGGCTGCTGTTAAGAGAATGTATGATATTCAAGCCAAGAGGTGTTCAAGCCAAGTAGGTCATCGGTTCAGTTTATTTTATTTCACAAATCTGAAATTGTAGATATGTTCAAAAGGGTCCACTTGTTGGTCTTGAAATGTAAATGTATTGTATTTAAATCAACTAAATAAAATTATCCATGTATTTCTCACGCGTTGGAATGTTTTATACTCTACTAAACAACATTTACCACATTAAATTCTTCTTGTGTATCAAACAGTGTTAAATTTACCACGTTAAATTTTTCCTGTGCATCAAACAGGGTTAAATTTACCACGTTAAATTCTTCCTGTGCAATAAAAAATGACCTTAAATTGAAAGAGGGAGAAATTTCATCTTGTAAATTTTTCCTGAAAAATTTACCATGGTAAATTTACCATGTTAAATTCTTCTTGTGCATCAAACGGGCCCTTAGAGACACATAATTGAGATACATGATCAACTACATAAACAATATCATGTCTAGTAAAAGTAAGGTACTTTAATATACCTACCAAACTCCACTGCCTAGCAGGATCAGCACAAGGCCCTCGATCGTCGGCACTTAAATCTTTGATGCAGTACACTTGGAGTATTAACTGGATTGCAATTAGACATTTTTGCTCTTTTTAACAATATACTTACGTTGCATAACTGTTAACCTCTCATCTTCCCTATCAACATAAAGATTTAGAAAATTTCTCAATTCTGTGAAGTCTTTCATTTTGAAGACCTTCAATAAATATCCATTTATTGTAGAGACATGTTCCTCAAAAATTTGAGTCAACACACTGTCATCCACATATATAAAAAGAAGAGTAGTGACATTCTTTTTTTGATAAATGAAAAAATAATGATTAAGAGAGTACCTCCTAAAACCATACCTTTTTATATGTAAAAAAAAATTGTTAAACCAACAACGGAACATTTGCTTCAAGCCATACAAGGATTTTTCGAGTCTACATATCCATGTAGTAGGATCCTTCTCAACATATCTGGTGGGTTGTTCCATATACACCTCCTTCATTAAATCACCATGTAAAAATGCATTTTCACATCCACCGAACTAAGCTTCCATCATCGATCAATGGCTATAGATGTAATAATGCAAATTATAACAACCCGACCAACTTTTGGGCTCGGGCTTCTGGTTCGATGGATCCCAACCCGCCTCCAAGCAATTTTGGCTCCCTTTATAAGCCCTTGAAGATCCCTCACAATCTTCGATACATGACTAAACTTCTGTGGTGTTACAATCTACCCCCTTAAGGCACATGCGTCCGCGCGTGTGGGACCCCAGATCCGAGTGTTAAAACTGCTCTGATACCACTATAACAACCCGACCACTCCTGCACTTGGGTCTCTGGTTCAACGGATCCCAACCCGCCTCCTAGCAATTTTGGCTCCAGCCTTTAAAAGGATAGGAACCAGGACAATTATCTCATTAATGGCCTCCCTTTATAAACCCTTGAAAATCCTTCACAGTCTTCGATACAGGACTAAACTTCTGAGGTGTTACACAAATAGTGCATGTTTGCCCTATTGGACAAAAATTCTCATTATATTCCTCTCCATAATACAATGTGAATCTCTGAGCCACCAGTCGAGCTTTATATCAATTGATACTTCCATTAGGTTTATATTTTACTTTATGGACTTCCCTTGAGCCAACCACATTTTTTCCTTTGGGCCATGGAGCTTTATATCTATCAATACTTCCATTAGGCGTTATGATCCTATACTATCAACATATCCAACAAATTTACACTTAGCTGCCTTAGCATGAAATGTTATTTTTTGGAATTGGAACAATATGCACATGACAGATACAACCAAAGATATGTAACTCTTCATAAGGGGGATGTGACCCAAACAAGACATAGTATGGTGACTTGTAAAGAGTCATACGAAGACGATTTATAATGTGAACTGAAGTCTTTTGTCTATATATTAATGGTTAATGACTGTCATGAAGCATGCTCATGATACTTTCTACTACATGCCTTTGTTTTATTTTTGTGACTCCATTTTGGTGTGGAGTACATGAGTAAAAAATTTGTCAACTTATACCATTATTCTAGAAAAAATAGTATAATCATTTGATGTATACTCTCCTCCACCATTACATTGCAAATGCAAAACATTACAAGAAAACTTGGATCTGACCATAGAATAGAAAGGTGGAAAATTGGAAATACTTCATGTTTATGTTTTAGGAAATATGTCTAGGTATATCGGAAATATGAGTCATTAAAGATCACATAATAACGACTTCCATATACAGAAGAAATAGAGATGAGACCTCCAAACCTCATAACAGGCAATTTCAAATGGTTTGGAAGCTCTTGTATTAGTGACATAAAAAAAAGTGCATAGCTCTTGCAAAGTTTGCAACTATAACATTATATTGTTTTTTTTTTTTTTTAAGTAGACGTTGGAATAAGATGATCACTCTCAAGTTTTCCAATAATACCCTAACCATAATGACTCAAACAACCATGCCAAACATCTAGCTTATTATAATGACAAAACTCAAAAACCCCAAATGAAGATGAACTATTAGAGGATGACTTAAAGGATGAAGACAACAATGCAGAGTACACGGATGGCTCCAACTAAAGAACTGGGACAGAAGGCGTCTTCTTGAAGATATATATGTTTCTTCGTCTTTCCCCTTCAGCAAGCGTCTCTTTCGTTTGAAAATCCTTAACATAAACAAAGGATGGGGTAAATCCCACAGAATAATTCATATCATTTGTAAGTTTAGTACCAAACACAATATCTTTTTTTATGTTGGGAGCAAGAAAAACATTGGGAAAGAGAATGTAGGCTTACACATAAGGATACATGCATTTCCAACTTATCCTGCTTTTTTAGAATAAGGAGACATAACATGTGCAGCAACATCAGAATCAACATGCCAATTTTGTTAGTCATTTTGTTTGACCGTCATTTGTGACACGGCTGACAATTAGAGTTGTTGTATTTCTATAGGCAGCCCTTTTATGCCTTGAGCGTTGACTGATTTGCATTCCTCCTTATTCATATTTCCTTTTTATTAAGGATTGAACCAACAATTTGCTTTCATATGCCCCTTTTTATTACATTGAAAGCAAGTGGACACTCTTCTTTGATTTCCTACATTCTAGACACCTAAAATGCTAGGCATAGGGAGAATGTCATGTCCTCCCTGTCCAAACCATCCTTGGCATCTCCCACCTTAATACCCTCTAGTTCCTCGTCCATATCTTGTGGAGGCCTCTGTAGCAAGCACTGAATGAGAATTCATGGTGAAAACATTTTTCCTATACCCTCTGCTTTATAGTACTATAACATTGAAGAAGTTTCGTCTAAAGATCTTCAAAACTAAGCAGTTGAAGAAGGCACTATAGGGCAGGTGTAAGTATGTCAAAATCGAGCCCTAAACCATTGGTGAACTATTGCACTATGTCTTTGTGTTTAAAACTGCACTACCAATAACATCCAAGTGATTGGTAATTCCTTTCATGCAGCTTATGTATTCCATAATCATAGTCATGGAATTTTTTTGTGATTCTAGAATTCCTTTTTCAAGAATAAAATTTGTGCATCTAGGATCTGAGAATAAGTCTAAGCCAAGTGCTTTTATAAATCTGCTGATGTGTAGTCATCTGAAAGTGTAGCCAACACCTCCTATGAAAGTGCATGTGTGATATAAGCAATTGCATATTGATTACGCTTTCTCTAAGCTATATATTCTAAATTTTTTGTAGTTTTGGAAGATGTGACCCCCATCTTGCCCTTTATTTCTTGCTCAACAAAATGTGATGGTGCGGAAGCAGAACAATCAAGATGCTCAACCAGATCTTGACTCCACATAAATGGAAGTATCCATCTCTTTCAAGTCAAGAAATTAGTGAGTAAGCTTTTCAATAGCAAGCTGACTTAGGAAGCTGGCCAATAGATCGGAACTTGAGGGAATGTCCATAATGAGAATAAAAAACTAAGAAACCAAGGATAAAGAGAAACCAACAATATTTATGAGAAACATAAGAAGAATGAAGGAGATCAAGTTTTGTATGCTACTTTGTGTACATAACGAGCATATGTCGAATGTGGACTCTACTATCAATATACATATTTAATGCTTATACATTGCATGTGAACAAAGAATACTTTTAGTCATGTTGTTATACATATGTCATTATCTCATACCACTGTCATTATTTTGTATCCTGACCATTATTTCATATACATTATCTCATACCCTTTATCATTATCATACATCTACCCTTTATCATTATCATACATCTGCATTATCTTATACCCTTGTCATTATCATACTCATGTCATTATCTCATACTCATTATCTCATGTCCCTTGTTATTATCATGAACTCATAACGTCTCTTACCTATTATCTCATACATCTATTATTATTATACTCATGTTGTTATATTATACCTAAAGACAATAGTATAAGATAATTAGTATAAGATAATGACAAATGTATGAGATAACAACGGATGTATGAGATAACACTATAAGCAGCACAAAAAAAACAAAGATATTTTTTGTCGCTCAGATGGGTATATTTATGCATATACAAACTGACACATTTTACCTTTATAGAATCCCAAAATCTTTTGTTTTTTTTGTTTCTTTTTTTGTCCTACAAAAGTTTTCTTTTTATATTTTTATATTCATCATGGGCATTTTTCATCATGATTAAAATAGCGTACAAAAAATTCTTACACGACATGGCATATATAACCAGCTTGGAGAACGAAGAGGCTCTCAATCAATCAGCAAGATAGGTAAAGTGTGATGTTTTATTTTCCCTTTTTTTGGAAAGCAAGCTGATGGTACACGTTGGCAAAGTTCTGTCCGATGTCAGAAAGTCAGAACCTGAATGCTTAACCGCAGCTGTTTCCCTTCCTTTTTAAGGTTTCTAATGCAATTCCTTGTAAGCAAGACTAATCACAAAGAGACAATAGCAAATTGTATAAGAAGCAACAAAAGTGACGCTAAACTGAGAGAGCAAGAGGAGATGACATCAAGAAATGTGACGCTGAACCAAGAAGCAATATGAGGCTGTAGAAGGGAAGATCAAGTTGACATCAACCAAAATAATTCAGTAATATGACGCTGAACCATGAGGTTCAATAGATGACAGATGTATGCAGCATGGTATGCAATAGAAAAATGGATACAACGGCAGAAATAAAAAGATGGGAACACCAAAAAAATTCTGCAGGATGAGAGAAAACCAACAAAGGCTAGAGAAAAACTAATTTCTTAAAAATGGAGAAACAGATGGTAAAGTTTGGTAGCCAAGTGGCCTTGATACCATATTAGAAATGAGAATATCCAACGTATGGATGATAAACCACATATTGTATTTACTGGAAAACATAGTTGGAGAAGAAGTGCTGGAATGGTTGGAGCCGTGGAAAGAAAAAACTGCCTCCTAACCCTAATCTCTTATTTATCAAACATAATTGCATTAGAACTAAAATACCCCACATAATAGACAATATTAGAAGACTGCCATTATTGAGGCGTCCAAGCATAAAAAGAGGTCATGTGTTAAGTCATATGGAACTGGATCTAGATCCAGACCCATACCGCTTCATTTCTTAACAGAAAATGTTAAAACCATGTTAAATTTTAGCTTCCAAAAACCATGCTCGAATGTGCAAGTCAGGTGCCTGACTTGGTTTCAGAATCTCTTGATCGAGCCCTTAATCGCTACCCTCATGAGAAAGAATTTGATTCTACCACCACCATCCAAGGAGTTTGGTCACTGTGAAGGCAACTTGTCTTGTGCTGTACGTGCTGCTATATTTTCTAGATATTATAATTTATCTCTTAGCATAATGCATTAAAGTTTTGCCTAACCTTAGTTTTTCAATAAAAAAAGAAATTACAAAAAAATGCTCAAATTTTAATGGGTTAATTAAGTTTCAAATACGTTAGTTTGACGGCTTAATTGTAATGTATTAAGCAGCAAGTAAATATTTTGAATTAGAGCACGGCCAGAAGTTATTTTTGAGGGAACTTTCCATAAAATAGGACGCCATAAATATTTGTGCAGGAATAGTTTGGCAAGCCTAATGACGTATGCTCTGCTTAATTAGACCTTTCGTAGGGGTTTATGTTCTTTAAAAAATGAGCAGGGGCGGCTGTTTAAGCTTAGGCAAAATGTTGAAGCAGAACTTATCCGAAGCTCAAGCAAAAATTAAGTTGGCTCAGCCCATGGCGCATCCTTATAACCGACCATAGTAGGTTCTGCAAATGCAAAGAATTCTGATATAAAATTATTCTTTTTCTGATATGATATTATACTTTTTCATCCCTTGCCTACAAAATCCCATCTGAATCAAATTTTCTGTGCCTATAGATTATTTGAACTGTACTTGCCTTGCAACCCTCCTACTGACCTGATAAATGAAAGCTTTGGCTCCTCAAATGAAAACTTTGGCTCCGGAAACCTGAATTTCAGGTCGATTCAGTTAAGAGGATATTAGGTCAAGTGTCAATTCCAGGAAGAGCTCGAGTCTCACAGGGGACATTCATCTAATTCAATCCACGTCACACTACATTAAAAGTGGAATAAAAGCATGAAGTCACATAATGGCAGGTAAACAGTCTTAAAATTCTCAGCAAGGTCAAATACATACCATACTTTAGAAAAACTAGATGCAGTAAAGCTTGATCCCAGGTCCAAATGTCAATTGTTCTTACAACAAAGAAACCACTGCATGGCCCTCATGGACATGGCCTAACATTGTCATATATATAATAATCACCTCTTTGACAATTTAAAGCTTTGGAGTAAAAAAAACTTCAGTCCTGGAAGGTTACCTGTGGAACCAAAAGTCGCAGCCCATGATCAGCCATAAGCGACTGACAAGCACCCTTAACATGCAAAAACTTCATGTAATTGTGAAAGGCCATTACCAATTCCAGTGAACGTAGATCCCGGTGTAACAATTGCTAATCAACATCTATATGAAGTAAGAAGGCCTCTTTCTTTTTCTGAACCATAAGCAGGCGTTTACCAAATTATGCCAAAGACCCCACACTACAGGTATCGAGTGTTTACCTCCGTCAGCTTGCAAGTCCAATCCGTTAGCCAAGTGGAGGGAGCTCTTATTGGCATGAGCACAATCAAGCATCTGCTCATAGCATAAAGTGATACATGGATAATTACTTTTCTGTGTCCATGATAAATTTCAGTGCAAATAAATCAAGGGTGCAACCAAATCAGAGTGAAGCGGCACTGAGTTTTGGAAGCGTTCCTGAACCGTTTCTGTGTATATTTTTACCATAGACAAGTCCATGTACACAAGCAACATAATCCTCACCCAGAAAATTCGGTACAACTGAATACATACTCTTAAGAGGTGAAAGACGAAATTAATGGCCCACATCATTTTACTAAGTCATATGCTGCGGCAAAAAAGTTAAACACAACTGACAACCAGATGGTGTAGATGGTACTCAAAGGAATTGGTCTGCAAGAAATATGAGAAAGTGCACATCAGCGCAATAAAGGGGTAAAAAAGGCCTCTTCTGATCGCAAAAATGCTAAGTATCTCCAGCGATGTCATTCTCATCACATCTCCAGGTCTATCATTCCAAAGAGAGAAAAGTTGGGGTCGCTTGATCCAAGCAATGGAATGTACTCTGACCCTCTAACATGAACGCTATAGCATGCTGCAAGACAATAAGCCAGAATTCGAGATTGGTATTAAACTTGAAATGATAAGAGTACAGATAAGAATACCACTCAGATACCCAAAAAAGGCAAATCGCCTACTATGCATACACTTGAAAACATCAAAGGTCCCCAAAAAATGGCAGCGTATCACCAGCACCACCAATTGAACTTAAAAGCAACCAAATTTAATATTTGTACATAACAAACATTGACTATAATGGTTCTCATACATGGTAAAGTGCGCTAGGTGTCCCATCAAGCAGATTATGCCAACTTAAGCTGAAACAACACTGAAGTAAGTTGACGAGAGAACAAACCTCAGCAGCATGAGCATTTAAGAGCTGCTATAGATTAGCATAAATTGAACACAGATGCCCTAACATCATGAAACCAATTCCAGAATAAATTTATGTCATAAATTTCAACCGTACAGAGAGATCTAAGAAGTATATATGGATTGCCGTGAGCTGAAAACAGAGTGTCAACATCATAGAGCATAAGGATCCAGAAGACTGCCAACTCAACTAAAATTTATACTAAACCAATCTTAACAATATCCATCCATATTGGCCAATGCACATCATATGAGCCCCTCACTGAAAATAGAGAGGCTTTACATGGATCTTGGTAAAGTTTTTTTTTTATTCCTCAATTAGTTTAAAATATTCAATTAGTTTGTATTCACTTCTTACATTCAAAAAGAGCGAACAGGCTATGGACCCAGTTCCTTCCATCCTTTTTTAAAATGATTCATCCAATACCAATATTGAGACTGCCATTACATTTTGGAATCTTTAAAAAATTGAAAGCCTTTTGGGCATACATAGAGTACATAGGTTATCACGAGGCATGAAGTTTACTTTATACAATTGGAAACTTTCTGTATAATAAATTTGAGATTGAATTAATCTCTCCCAAAAAAAAAAAAATTCCTGGTGACATTTTTGACTTTTTTTCCCCACTTCACTAAGCATTCCATCGTAATAAATTATTTATGTCAAGAATATTGCACATAGTCTCATAACAAGGTTTTAACTGTGACATTTACAACTAAAATATCCAGGTTTCATAAAAGGATGATTACAAATGCCATTGAAAGCTCTAATTTCAAACCTTGCTTAAAGGAAAAGTTTCATCCCATCTTGTGAAAAAAAAAAGGCTCCCCAAAATTTCAGCATGTCACATTTCGAAGAAATTCAGAAACCCATGAGCAACTATGCAGGCAATCCCTTTAATATAGAGGGTCAAATTATATATACAAATGCCTTCAGTGATGAACAGCCCATTGAAGGTGATGGATGTAGTATCTTCCGAGCTAAAACAGTACGTAGATACTGGAAAAATGAAAAGAATAATCATATTTGAGTTGTCAAAAAAATAGTCAACAATACAATGGCTATCTGCAAAAATGGTCAAACTGAAAAAATGAGTAGCAGATCTCCAAGTTCTGACCAGGGAGATTCAAAATTCCACATTTCCACGGTGCCTACCTTTGCTAAGTAAATTTGCTAAACACCATCATGTTGATTATTCCTAATCATCTAGATGAGGAACAAACAAGCTCCTCCTAAAGGAAAGGATATAAAATTGTCAGAACCTATGAAATTGTTCCACCCCCATGAAACATTTCGAGAAGGAGAAGTAACGACAAGAGAGATGATGGGAACTCTCAGCTCCAATGTGGGGCACATAGCTGCAACCTATGTAAATAGCTCCTTTTTTGGTGCCGCACCTGTGTCTATGTGACACTGGTGAAAAGTGACTATAACAGTCACAAGAACAACCACTTAGGCACTAAGGCCGCATGGAAGAAGAAAAATAACTTATTGAATTGCTGAATCCCCTGTAAAATTAACAGCATACGATGAAGAGGGAATAGTTTCCTATTTACATACAAGAAGGAATTAGCAAAAAGGAAAAAACAGCAAGTACTAGCCGTTGGACTAGTTCCAAGTCCAACGGCTCCTTTAGGAGCTCTTGGAACTAGCCAACGGCTAGTATTATTATAGAAAACAATAAAAAAATAAAATAAAATAAAAATGCTAAATTTTACATTAACTCCTGTATTTCAAGTATTATCTATATACAAGTATTCATACTAAAAACATATAAACATATATTATTTATAGTCACATATGTAGATATACGTACATGAAAATAGGTAATATATGCATATGTATGTATTACAAATACTATATTTCTTAACACCTCCCCTCAAACTTCTAGTGCTATTATCGGAAGCTTGTCTAAAAGAAAATTAAATATGGGTGAATATAGAGGTTGAGTGAAGAAATCAGCCAGCTGAGATTCAAAATGAACATAGGGAAGCTTGATAGTCTTTTCCAGAAATTCTTCACGCACATAAAAGCAATCCATCTCTATATGTTTGGTACGTTCATTAAATGATGATTCTTAACAATATAAATAGAACTTTTGTTATCACAGCACAATTCAGTATGTTCTTCAATTCTTGTTCCCATATCAAGAAGCATTTGACGTAACCAGATGATTTCCATGGTCGTAGATATGCATGATTTAGCAATAATATTTACAGCAAACTTAATTTGTGATAAAAAATAGCATCTAGAAGAATATGCAATTTTTATTCCAAGAAAGTATGTTAGAAAACCAAGATCTTTCATTTCAAAAATCTTTTGAAGCAAACTCTTGTAATCTTTAATTCCTTTTTTGTCACTATCTGTACTTATCATATCAGCAACATACAATAGAAGAATTATAATACCTGTAAAAGTATTTTTTGACAAACAAAGGAGTGTCAGTCAAACATGAGTTAAAACCATAATTAGAAATAACAAAATTAAATCAATCAAACCAGGTTTTGGGAGCTTGTTTCAGTCCGTATAGAGCTTTCTTAAGTCATACTTTTCCTTGTAGAAGTGGCAATCCTAGTAGAGCATCCATATAAACTTCTTCAACAAGCTTTTCATTTGAAAAAACACTTTTAAGATCCATTTGGTAGATGTTCCACTTTTTAATAGAAG
Organism: Nymphaea colorata; assembly: GCF_008831285.2. Classification (NCBI taxonomy): domain Eukaryota; kingdom Viridiplantae; phylum Streptophyta; class Magnoliopsida; order Nymphaeales; family Nymphaeaceae; genus Nymphaea; species Nymphaea colorata. The sequence continues at coordinate 11,107,585 of NC_045146.1, read as the reverse complement.
CCAATGCAATAAGAGTTCTAAGTTCTAAGTTCTAACAGTGGTCATTCTAGCTACGGGGGCAAAGGTTTCGTTATAGTCAATTCCATATTCTTAAGTATATCTCTTAACAACAAACCTAGTTATATCTTTCCAAAGATCCATCACTTTTAATTTTCACATCGTAGACTCATTTACATCCAATGGTCTTTTTCCCTAAGGGTAAATCCTGAATTTCCTAAGTTTTGCTTTTCTTAGGGCATCTAATTCTTCCAACATAGCATCCTTTTATAAGTTGATGCTTCATTAAATGTAGTATGAGCTGGGAAGAATGACTCATATCATAAAAATCTATTGGGTGGTCTTATGTTTCTAGTGGATTTTATAAGATTGACTTCATTTGAAGTAGATTCTAGGGATGATAAAAGTCAATAGGATCATGGTGTTCTTCTATATGGTCATGTTGCCTACTTCTTTTATGATAGGTATATTTCTTTGGGTGCTCTACCATCATTTCTAACATCAATATTATTTCCATCATCATTATTCCGTCATCATATGGTTCATCATCATCAAATTTGGAAAGATATTTGAATATGAAAGAATAATCTTTATCCTATTGTGGTTTTTATTTTTTTCAAATCCATCTTCTTTTTCATTAAATATTACATTTCTAGAAACTATAACTTATTTTTGATTGGGTCGTAGCATTTGTAGCCTTTTTGAGTTTAATATAATCAAGAAACATACATTCAATCACTTTTGAACTCAATTTGTTAGTCATGTCATTCAAATCATAGCATTTGCATCCAAAAACTCCAAGCCTATTGTAATCATGTCCTAAATAATTTTTCAATAAGGGGTCATATTATTCAAAACTTTTGAAGGTATCCTATTTATGAGATAAACAGAGGCAAAGGGAGTCTCAACCCAAAAGTTTTTAGGAATATTTTTTTCAATAAGTAGAGTTCGAGTTGTTTCTACTATGTGTCTATGTTTTCTTTCAAAAAGACCATTTTGTTGAGGTGTTCTTAGGCATTTTTTTTGGTGAACTATTCCAAAGCTTTCTAAATACCTTTTGAATTCATTTGAAACAAATTCTCCTCCAGAGTCAGTTCTTAAGATTTTCAATTTAGCATCAAATTGAATTTTTATCAAGTTGTGAAAACTTTTAAAAACTTCAGATTTGAACCTTGCAAAGTATATCCAACAATATTGAGTAAACCATCAACAAAGATCACATAGCAAAATAATCTTCCTTTTGACATAATGGGAGATGGCCCCCATACATCGGAATAAACAAGCTCAAATGGCATAGAAGAAAAAAAAAACTTCTTTGTCTAAAGAATAAGGATTTCATTTTTCCATGTATGCAATCATTCCACTTGAAGTCCTTAATACAAAAAGTCTTAGTAGGAGACATCATAGATATTTTTCTAAAGTTGGGATGGCCTAACCTTTGATCCAAGTGTTGATGTCAACATCTTTGACAAGATTACGAAAATTTTTCTTAGGGATACATAAGTTGTTCATGTAGTAAAGATCTCCCTTCTAAAATCTTCTCGAATCAACTTCCCAGTTTGGTGATCCTATGATAGGGTTGTTTCCTTGCTATCAGGGATACACGAGGAAAACCCAACACATACACCCACAAAACCCTAACCTAGTTAAGGCAATCCCTCCTAGAGGGCCGATTTACTTCAACCTCCAATAAAATCCCTTCAATCAAGCCTCAACCTTATTTATAAGCATGATTTAGGTCAGTTCTAAAGGGATTTGACCTGCAGTCCATATCTGGTTCCAGTTACTTGGTTATTGGAGTTTCCTTATCCTAGCTCTATATGCTATCAAAATTGCATACCTATGGTTCAGGCCTGCTTTGAGGTTGATACAGAACATGAGTCCAGCTCTAGAAGACGATATAGTGGCAGGTGGGAAATGCTCTGATGCTGGCTGTCTATGAATTCTTCCAATATTCTGTCTGGTGGGCTGCTTTTTATAACTCCTGCGCCTACTTTGGCCGGTCCCAACTGATAACATTTCTTGGACTAGTAATCCTTTGACACTTGTGTATATCTTCTGTCTCCTCAACTTCATAATGCATTATAGCCTATGTCACATAGGTACGGGTACGGCTGCGGGTACGGGTGCCGGTGCAGGTACGGGTACGGACCATTTTTAAAAAACTTGGGTATGGGGGTACGGCCGTACACACACATGTATATATGTCAAAAAATTTCAAACAGAATAACATATTTGGACATATATATATCAAAAATTACAAACATAATAACATATTCATAAATCATAATCCAAAATTTATCAGTCTTGATTCTCATTCTCCTCAGTCGCATAATTAACATTCAAAATACATCAGCTTTATTAATTCTCATTCTCCTCAGTCACATCAAGATTAGAAGGAACAACAGGTTCTATAAGATCCATATTAAGAGAATGCAAATCATGTTCTCCTTCAAGGTCCACGTCAATGTCCTCTGGATTAACATCCCAATACTTCGATGAACCTGAACTGCAAGTTGCAACAAAATCAAAATATGATTTAAGCTATGTCACATAGGTACGGGTATGGGTGCGGGTACGGGTATCAGTACGGGTACGAACCATTTTCAAAAAATTTGAGTACGGGGGTATGGCCGTACACACACGGACATATATATATATATATATATATATATATATATATATATATATCAAAAAATTTCAAACAAAATAACATATTCACACATATATATCAAAAAATTGCAAACAAAATAAAATCATGGTCCAAAACACAGTATGGAAGTAATTAACATACAATTATACAAACATGTCAGCTTTCTTGATTCTCCTCAATCGCATCATGAAGATTAGAAGGAGCAACAGGTTCTGTAAGGTCCATGTTAAAAGCATGCAAATCATGTTCTCCTTCAAGTTCCACATCAATGTCCTCTGGATTAACATCCCAATACTTGGACGATCCTGAATTGCAAGTTGCAACAATTTCTTTTACAACATGAAGAGGTTGGCGTGGACATAAACAAATCATGTATACATATGAAGAGGTTGGAGTGGACATTATTTATTATCTTTAACAGATGAAAATCAGAATACAGTCTTCCCAAACATATCTCCCTATTTTTTGATATTTCTGGATCTCGATTAGGAGGAACACGACCAGTACCTCCTGCCAACCATGTTTGTCCATAATATTTGAGATTTAAAGAGTGTGTCATACAATGCAAAGGGTTATTGCTTTTGTTCTATCTTCTTACTAAAATTCTATGCACATGATCGAAAAACTCAGAATCATCAAGTGCAACATTCTTCTTCTCATGTCTAAAAATGATGTTTTGAATTTTTTCAATCATGTTATCCCACACATCATAAACTTTATGAAGCATGGGCCCTTCTTTATCAACTTCTCTCAGCCCTGCCGTTCTGCCGCTGCCGTCGCCCTACCGTTTCGCCGCTGATGTCGCCTTTGTTTCGCTGCTCCCGTCGCCGGAGAGGACCCTGCCTTCCCTGCCGCTGCCGCCGCCGAAGACTCGGAGAGGAGAAAACGTAAAACGAAAAACGAAAAAGGGTTTCGAACTTAAGGTTTTTTAACGTTAAAATAGTGTTAAAAGATAAAATCAAATAATCGTTAAAATAAAAAACGAACATATTTAGACTCGGCCAACTTTGACCGTGTCCAAAAATGGACGGATACGGCCTCCGGTGCGTTGACCGCACCCGTCCGGTACGGTCAACGCACCAAATTGCCGTACCGGGTGCCATACCCGTACCGGTGTCGTACCGGTACCGGACGGGTACTCCTCCTTTGAAGCCGTACCCGTGTTACAGAGGATTTAAGTTAATATTAACTTTAAACAACCAACATAATAATAATATACATATGTATTATGTATACATATCAAAGATACGAAAAGAAAGAAATACTTGTAATCATCTGAAGTACGTGAAAGTAAGCGTAGGTTGGAGTGGACATAAACTAAATCTTCTGCTCGCTTACTAGTTAGCTTATTTCTCTTGATGTTGTGAATTTGAGAATAAGTGCTCCAATTTCTTTCACAACATGAAGAGGTTGCAGGTTGAGATAATAACTTCAATGCAAGTTGTTGGAGATTTGATGTCAATGCTCCAAAACATAACCACCAATTAACAGGATCTTCTTCATCTCTTGCCATTGCAGCTTGTATTGAATCATTTCTTCCACCAGAGAAGGTCGCAAACTCATTATTTATTATCTTCAACCGATGAAGATCAAAAAATAGTCCTCCCAAACATATCTCCCTATTTTTTTATATTTCTGGATCTCGATTAGGAAGAACACGTCCAGTACCTCCTGACAACCATGTTTGTCCATAATATTTGGGATTTAAGGAGTGCGCCATACAATGCAAAGGGTTATTGCTTCTGTTCCATCTTCTTACTAAAATTCTATGCACATGATCGAAAAACTCAGAATCATCAAGTGCAACATTCTTTTCTCAAGTCTAAAAATGATGTTTTGAATTTTTTCAATCATGTTATCCCACATATCATAAACTTTGTGAAGCATGGGCCCTTCTTTATCAACTTCTCTCATAGGCTTTGTAAATTGCAGAAAATATGTAACTTTATCCCACCATTCATCATCTAAAATATTTTTTTTTATTTCTGATGCCTTCACAATGTCATGACTCCGATAAAAGTCTCAATCATTGTCAGTCACCATAAGTGTTAATGCATGTTTCACCTGTTTTATTCTTTTTATCATTACAATAATGGATGCAAAACGAGTCTGCTACCTTCAACAATTTCAAATCAGAATGCCTATTAAATATAGCAAGAGCTTGTTGTGGTTTACAACAAAATTTCTGATGTTTCTGACATCATGCTCAAGCTCCTCAATCCATGAACACAACAAACCTGCATTTGGATCATCTTTTGATGGGTTGCAAATACTTTTAAGTGCTAAATTTATATTGTGTGTCACACAAGGAGTCCAAAATATGTGACTATATTTGGGATCACTTGCCAAATTCATCCTTGCTCGTTGGCAAACTGGAGCATTATCAGTAACAATTTGCACAACATCATCCTCACCCACTTCTTTGATGACTTCTATAAATAGCCCTTTTAAATACTCAGCATCTTTATACTCCCCAGATGCATCAACAGATTTCAAGAAGATTGGTCCATCAAGCGAATAAGTAATAAAATTTATCAGTAGCCGCCTTTGTATATCAGTCCACCCGTCAGAAACAATGGATACTCCATATTGTATCCATGAAAATTTCTTCTTCTCTAATAATTTTTCAATGTTTGCCTTCTCTTCTGCAAGAATTACTGTTCTCAACTTCTCTGAACTCGGGGGTACATAACCACTCAAACTGCAATTAGCCAAACCTGTAACAACATCTTTCCAATAAGGACTTCTAGCTACATTAAAAGGAAGTGAACTTGCAAAAAAAAAACCTTCTGATCCTTCTATCCATCTCTGCCCTTCCCATATTATTGAATGCTTGTGATAATGTTTTCCTTTTCTTTGAACCATCTTCACCTTGTTCAATAGCATAAAGAGGAACAGATACACTTGACTTGGCTGAAGATTTCTTCGTCTCAGCTGCATCCTGTTCTTTTTTGAATATTTGAATCTCCTCTTTGGTAACTTTTGGGCATGGTCTAATTCCAACGCCTGAGATATGCAATAAATGTGCTTTGCAACGTGTATCAGAGCCGGTGTAAGTCATATTACATAATTTGCAAGAAAAAATTACATTCCCACCACCACCTGGTCCTTTTCCTAGTTTGTTCACATAGCGCCAAAGAGGTTGAGATGGATTATCCTTCTCTATTGCAGTGGTATTAACACTACTACTGTTGCTCACTACATTTCCACTTCCACTTACAGGCATCATTTCTTTTCCTTTATCAGCCATTACAATTTACAACTTATATGAAAAGCACCTAGCAAAAGAGCTGCAACACAAAACCAATAGAAACAGGGATCATTCCAAATAGACGAAACCTCTCATGAAACGATATATCACACCAATATCAAATGGATTTGTTCCTAATTAGTACAAGACAATATCTGATGCAGATAACATTGTAATTGGACTCGTTCTCAATTAGTTTTAAGAAAAAACATGATGCAGAATTCTCCTTGTCTAACTTGTTCAGCATGCAATATAGTTGGACTTGTTCTCAATCAATACAAGACAACATGCAGCAAAGAATGTTCGGAAATAGGACTTCTTCTCAATCAGTATAGAACATGCAATACAGAATATGCAGACTATGCAGAATAAGGTATATGACGTGGGAAGGCCTGCACCCAAAGAATAACAGGTCATTGTTGGACAAGGCATACCAAAATACCAATTATATGAGTGAGTTCTTTTATCAATCTTGCTGTCGGCCTATCAAGATCATCACGTTCAAGAACATTGAAGACAAAAACACCACCCAAATCCTATAAGATCATCGCCCCAGCGACGTCTGACGGTGTTGACAAAAAAACACCACAAAAAAACACCGGCGACAGATGTAAGATCATCTCCCCTGCTGTCTGCCGTCGCCGGCGGTGAAGGCAGGGGCGGAGCCAATGAAAATGAACTAAAAAATGATAAAAACAAAAATATACTGTTGTTGTTCGCCTCCTGACGTCGTCGTCGTCGTTCGTCTGCCGTTGCCGCCCCTACCTGTCGCCGGCCGTCGCACGTTGAGAGGAGAACGAAACCCTTCAAACAAAAACATGTTTTAAGGGTTTCGAACTTTCTTTTTTTTTAACATTAAAATGGTTTTAAACGATAAAATTTAAAAATCGTTAAAATTATAAAAAGACACATTTGGACTCGGTCAAAGTTGACCGTGTCCCAAAAAGGTCAAAAATGACCTCCGATGTGTTGACCGTACCCGGTACGGTCAACGCGCACCTACAGCGTACCCAACCCCGTACCCGTACCGGTACTGGTGTCGTACCGGTACCATACGGGTACTCCTCCACGTGTGACAGATTATAGCTGCTGTTTTACAACAATATGTGTTTTGGATTGGTGGATTGGTGGGTATCTTATGGATCAGATATGTCAGTGCTCCAAAAACTTGCAATGAGATTACTATCACAACCCATTACATCACTGTGTTGCGAAAGAAATTGGAGCATGTATTCTCATATATACAACATTAAAAGGAATAAGTTCACTAGCCAACATTCAGTGGACTTGGTTTTTGTGCACTCCAATTTGCATCTTATTTCAAGAAAAGAAAAAGAATGGCATTGTTCATTTGATATTTGTTTATATTATTTTGTAATTTTGTTGCTTTGATCATTTTCTTGAGTTCTATTAGATCCGTTATATTTGTTCCAGATTGAAAGAGACGAGAGAGATGTTGAGGAAAGGAGAGAATGAGAGAGAGAGAGAGAGCCAAAAAGAATTAGGTCGTTAACGTAACCCTAATCTCTTTTAAAAGAGATTACGGCTGGCTGTAAACACTTTGCAAAAACAGTACAACAACTATAAGAAAATGTTTAAAGACATCCTCTCTAACTTTCTAATATTTCAGAAATACTCTTTTAACACTCTCCCTCAAGCTGGAGCATATATATCAATCATGCTCAGCTTGTTACAACATCTCAAGAAATCGCCTATGGGAAGAGCCTTAGTGAGGATATCAGCTGCCTGATCTTCTGAGGAGACATGAATAGTGCTAACAATTCCTTTTTGAAGTAAGTCTCGAATATAGTGGCAATCCAATTCAATGTGTTTAGTCCTTTCATAAAAGACAGGATTGTTAGCAATATATGTAGTTGCATTGTTGTCACAATACATCTTCATTGGGAGATTCACTGAAATACCCAACTCCAAAAGTAGTGATCTAACCCACGACATTTCAGCCGCAGTTTGAGCCATAGCCCTATATTATGACTCAGCACTAGAACGAGCCACCACGTTCTGCTTCTTGCTCCTCCAGGAAATAAGATTACCTCCCACAAAGACACAAAAACCTGTAGTAGACTTCCTGTCATCTACAGAACCTAAGTAATCAGCATCACTATACGCTTCGATGTCAACACATTCTCCCTTTTTGAACCATAACCCTTTTCCCAGGGCTGATTTCAAGTATCTAACAATCATTAGAGCAACATCCCAATGAACCTTCCGGGGTTTTTCCATGAACTGACTTAACTTATTCACAGCAAAGCTAATGTCGGGGCGAGTGACAGTCAAATATAACAGTTTCCCTATCAGGGATCTGTAAAATCTAGAGTCAAACGGCTCTGAGTCATCATCATGTATATGAATCCGGGGATTCATGGGAAGTGTGGCAGGCTTAGCTCCCAATAGTCTTGTTCCCTACAGAAGATCAAAGACATATTTCTTTTGAGACACTACAACTCCTTTATTACTACGAGCCGCCTCAATACCAAAAAAATAACGGAGTTGTCCAAGGTCTTCAGTAACAAAGTGTTGTTGTAAAAACTCCTTTATTTGAGCTATCTCTTGATCATTTTCTCCGATAAGAACAATATCATCCACGTAGACAACCAATATCACCATCCCTGATATGCCTCGCTTGATAAACAATGAGTGATCAAGCTGGGATCGGCGAAATCCACACTTAGATAACACCTCAGTAAGCTTCTAGAACCATGCACGAGGACTCTGTTTAAGTCCATAAATAGCCTTCTTTAATTTGCATACCTTGGAACACTCCCCCTGTCGCTCAAAACCAGGTGGTTGCTGCATATAGACGGTTTTAGAAAGGTCTCCATACAGAAAGGCATTTTTCACATCCAGCTGGAAGAGAGGCCACTCTCGTTGGACAGCAAGAGATATAATCAATCGAATAGTGCCCAACCGAGCCACAGGCGAAAATGTCTCAAAGAAGTCAATACCATAAGTCTGAGTATACCCTTTTGCGACAAGACATGCTTTGAACCTTTCAACCGAACCATCAGAATGATACTTGATAGTGAATACCCATCTTGATCCAACCACATCAAAGTGTGTCGAAGGATCTACCAAGTATCAAGTCTCCCGAGAAAGAAGAGCATCCATTTCCTCCTGCATTGCTTATCACCAACGTGGATCTAAGAGGGCGTGATGGTAAGAAGATGGGACAACATGACTAGAGAGAGCTTGATCAAGATGATCTGCTGCACCAAACTTGTACTCAGACAATCAGTAGATACATAATTAGAAATAGGATGTAGTGTGCACTATCGCTTGCCCTTGTGAATGGTAATAAGGAGATCTGCTGCAGAATGGTCATCATTTAGTCAATCTTATCAGTGAAGCTTACCTCTTGAGATGATGTTGGTGGATGGCTGAGAGAGGGACCTAGACGACGAGTGTAGACCAACGGAGGATCAAGGAAACGTTCATGTGACATAGGTTGAGATGGTGGAAATGACTTAAGTGACACTGATGGAATAGGAAGAGGTACAGGTACATGCATCTCAGATGGAGAAGGACTTGACGGGGAATAATAAGGACAAGACTCAAAGAAGGTAACATCAGTGCTGATAATGTCTTTTTTATTTAGGGGTCAAAGCATTTATATCATTTTTTATTGGCTGAGTAGCCAATAAAGACACATTTGATGGCTTGTGCAGCAAGTTTATTTTTGTTTGGGCCTAGGATATGTGCAAAGCAAGTGCATCCAAATACTTTGGGAGGTAAATGAAATAATGGACGCCCTGGATATAGAATTTGAATGGGAATACGTTCTTGGATAGAAGAAGAGGGTAATCTATTAATAAGGTAACATGCAGTAAAAATAGCATCACACCAAAAATAGGCAGGCATGTGAGAATGTAGCATAAGGGTGCGAGCCACATTTAGGAATTGCCGATGTTTACGTTCGGCTACACCATTTTGTTGGGACGTATGTGGACAAGTATATTGAGGGCGAATTCCATGATTGGCATAAAACTGAAGTAGAATGGAAGACTTGAATTCAAGAGCATTATCAGTGCGAATATTTTTGACAACGAGACTGTTAGAATATCTTGTGTAAGGGAACCGGGTCTGGATATGGACCCGGTCCCATGGGCACGGGAACCGAGAGTGGCTCGGTACCCTAGGCGGGTTTCCCCCTTATAATCCCACTTAGTGTTGTGTTGTTGATTAAGTGGAATATAATTTTCTCTCTCCTAGGGTTGCGGTTTTACTCCTAGGTTAGAGCTTCTCCGTGGTTTTTCACCTCTTCTTGAGGTTTTCCACATATATCGTGTGTTTCTTCTCTTTTCCTCTCTTCCGTTGCATATTTCTACATGGTATCAGAGCCAGGTTGTGTGGGTTTTGCTCTGTGATCATGTGTTTCCATCGTTTCTGCCGCTGCACGTCTCCCACCGCCGCCGCTAGTTCCAGCGCCGCCGCCAGTTCCAGCGCCGTCGCCGGCGTTCTTCTCAGCGCTGTCGCCTTTCCGCGTCATCGTCACCGTCACTGGCGTCATCGTCGCCGTCGCTGCCGTCATTGCGGCCGCCGTCGCCTTTTCTGCGTCGCCGCCGTCACTGCTATCACCGCCAGTAACTCTTCCGCCTCCGCTGCCTCTTGTCTGTCGTCTCTGGTGCTGGGTATTGTTTCTCTTTGGTGATTGTGATGGCCGAAGCGATGACTCCCAAGATTGATGATGCCCTAGATATGGGCAGCAATACCAAGAGCGAGAACTTGCCTGTTCAAGTCACCTCCATCCGGCTGAACAAGGACAACTATCTCTCTTGGTCTGCTGCCCTAGAAATCGGGATAACCAGTCGTGGTCGCCTGCCCTATATTACTGGGGAAAAACCTGCACCTTCAAAAACGGATCCGCGATGGGCGACTTGGGCGTTGGAAGATAGTCAGGTGAAAGTATGGATCATTAGTTCTGTTTCCGCAGATATTCAGCCTCTGATCTTGCGTAAATCGACTGCATACGACATGTGGACTGTGCTTGCGCGGATGTATGGCCATAAGAAGAGAGTATTGCGTGCGTACCAAATCAAACGTAGCATCTACTCTCTTAAACAGGGTGACTTGTCTGTAGCTTCTTTCTTTGCAGCCCTGAAGACTAAATGGGAGGAACTAGACTACCATGTGAATGATGATTGGCATTGTGGTTATGATCATGCCCTGTACTGGGACAAAGAATGGATGGACCCGACTTTTATTTTCCTTGGGGGCTTACGCGATGAATTTGAATCCATTAGAAGCCAAATTCTCAATTGTGACGAGATTCCCGAGATTGAGGAGGTGTATGCCCGGGTGGAATCTGAGGAACAACGTCGTCAAGTTATGCATATTGACTCCAGCCATGGGAGTTCCCCCTCAGCATTTGTTAGCTGTGCCTCTGGGAGTGGACAGCGTTCTGTTCGACGTTGTAGCCATTGTAACAAGTTGGGGCATTCTGTGGATTTTTGTTGGGATATTCATCCTGAGAAGAGACTTGTTCGTGGTCGCCCTCCTTCTAGTCGGCGGGGTTCTTCTGTTCCTGACTCTAGTCAGGGTAGTTCCTCAACTGTTGAAAAATCAAAACTTTCCTCCGATCAAATCAAGGAATTACAAGCTTATATTAGTCGGTTGTCTACTACGCAAGAGGAGACTTCCACGTCCGAAGGGGCTAAATTAGCTCAAGCTCTTGTAGCCACAAGCGATCAAGGTAATCCCTCACTTGGTGATTGGATTGTTGATAGTAGGGCTACGCATCATATGACAGGGAATCCTAAGCTGTTTCAAGAATACCAATTGTCCTCAGGGCAGCAACGCGTGTCTATGGCTGACGGGTCTTCTATTTCTGTGGCTGGAAAAGGGAGTTTGTCCTTGTTTGATAAATATCATCTTCATAATGCTCTCCATGTTCCCAATATTCCTGTGAACTTGTTATCTGTCAGCAGTATTACCAGAGAACTCAATTGTAATCTAATTTTTTCTACTGATCATTGTTCCCTGTAGGACTTGGTGACGGGGAAGAAGATTGGGATTGGTTCGGTTATTGATGGCCTCTACAGACTGCCCGTGCAAGTTGCGTCTGCCTTGATCTCAGCCACTAGTGGACGGTTGTCAGGCATGGAAGACAGATCTACCATTATGCGATGGCACGAGCGTCTTGGGCATCTCCCTTTTCAGTTGATCAAGAAGTTGTTTCCAAGGCTTTTTACTTCTGTTTCTATTGATTATTTCTCATGTGAAGTTTGCCAGTTGGCTAAACATGTCAGGGCTTCGTACCCTATTTCTCTCAATCTATGTCACACGGATACGGCTGGGAAGGTCAAGTACCGGCGTCGACACGCCGACACGGGGATCCCGACACGGGGACACCGCAGGATACGTTTTGGATCGGGTCTGGGTCAGACCCGATCCAAACCAACCCGATTTTCTTTTAAACCGTCGTTTTCTCTTTACGCGACTTTACCCTCCGACGGTCGACTTTCCTTACCTCGACGACTTCCACGGCAGCACAGTTCGGCAATGGCGGGCGACGGCGACATCTGGTGGCGTCCGGCGGCAGCCGGCGACAGACAGGTAAGTGTTTTATCTATTATTTTCAACATTAGAAGTTAGGGTTTCATCTTTCATTTGGGGATTTTTTAGATTGGGTATTTCTTACCGATTTTGGGATGTTTTGGTTTGAAGATTGGACGGTTAAGGATCCTATTCTTCACTGCTATGTGCGATATTTTCTTTTTTTTGTTTGATTTTGGGATTTGGGGATTTTGCCGATTTGGGGATTTTGCCTTCGTTGTTGTTGATGATGCTAGATATGTAGCCTTCGTTGTTGTTGATGATGCTAGATATGTAGCAGGTTCAGCTACATAGTCGATCGCAGCTAGATATTATAGATGAACTCGGCTGTTGTTGGGAAATTAATGATTCTATTGGCTTCTAGCATGCAATCTAGATGGCATTAACATATAAAATGTTAATTTTAGAAGTTTATAACATGATAGTATGCATATTTCCTCGGCTGTTTTATTTCAGACGTTTTATGTTCATTATATGTTTTGTAACTGCATGTTTATGTTCATTATATGTTTAATGTAGTATGGCGAGGAAAGGAAAAACAGTGTCTCAGTCTCAACCTACAAGTTGTGGTTCTGGATCAGCTGCGTCTATTGCACAGCCACTTTTTTTGAGACTTTCTTGCTTATGTCTTAGCAGTTATCACTTTTGAGATTGGTGATGAACAATGTTTTGTTTGAGACTTTCTTTATTATCATTTTTAATTTTTTTGAATATAATATTCGCCGTATCCGCGTATCCTAAAATTTGGAAAATGCCGTGTCCCCGTACCCGTACCCGTATCCGTGTGACATAGCTCTCAATAAAACCACTCGTCCGTTTGCTTTGGTTCACTCTGATGTTTGGGGTCCTTCGGGAGTACCCACTTGTCGTGGTTTCCATTATTTCATGACTCTTATTGATGACTACTCCCGTTGTACGTTCGTGTACCTGTTGAGAAAACGTAGTGAAGTTCCCATCATTATCAAAAATTTTGTTGCATTTGTTGAGACTCAATTTCAGACCTCTGTTCAAGCTTTCCGCACCGATAATGCTCGTGAGTATGTCTCCCAGTCTGTAGATGATTTCTTGAGGAGCAAGGGTATTATTCATGAGACAACTTGTAGTTACACACCTCCTCAAAATGGCGTGGCCGAACGTAAAAATCGCCATTTATTAGAAGTCACCCGTGCCATTATGTTCCATAGGCATGTTCCTAAGCGCTACTGGGGTGATGCTCTTCTCACTAGTGCCCATCTGATTAACCGTATGCCTACTCGTGTGTTGAATGGTCGCTCTCCCTACTCTGTTCTTAGGCCCACTCATAACCCTTGGCCTCTTACTCCTCGAGTGTTTGGGTGTACTTGCTTTGTTCATGACCATAGTCCAACCCTTAAGAAACTTGATCATCGGTCTGTCAAAGCTGTCTTCTTGGGGTATTCTCCAACTCAGAAGGGATATAAGTGTCTTGACCCTACTACCTCCAAAATTTATGTCTCTCGGGATGTTACCTTTCATGAACATGAGGCGAATTTTCCCGTGAATCCTCTTCAGGGGGAGTGTATAGGGAAAAGTGTGGAAGAGTATTCCTCAGACCAGCTGGTTCAGTTTATGGATTTTTTAGAGTACAAGGTCAGCCACATTGTGACAGAGACAGTCAGAAGTGATAGCCACAATGTGACAGAGACAGACAGAAGTGATAGCGACAGCCCTGTGCAAGGGAACTCTGTGGATGATCAGCCCACAGCCCGTGATCATCTGTTCGGCCAAGTGTACATCAGAAAGAAGACAGATGTGGTTGAAGATGTTGATATAACCAATCCCAATCCTATGAGTTCCCCGGATGACCCAAGTCCAATAGATGAAGAGCTTCCCATAGCCCTGCGCAAGGGAACCAGGTCATGTACTTCTCACCCCATTCAGAGATTTGTCTCTTATGCGAAACTTAGTAAGAATTACAAATGCTTTATTACATCCTTGTCTAAGTCTGTGATCCCCAGGTGTGTGGAAGATGCCAGAAAGGAACCTAAATGGCTACAGGCCATGACAGAGGAGATGAATGCCTTGGCAAAGAACAGCACGTGGAAAGTTGTTAATATCCCCAAGGACACTCATTTAGTTGGTTCCAAGTGGGTGTTTAGTGTGAAGTACAAACCTGATGGTACTGTGGAAAGGTATAAGGCTCGCCTTGTTGCAAAGGGGTTCAGTCAGAAATATGGTATTGACTATCTTGAAACTTTTGCCCCTGTTGCCAAACTGAAAACCGTGAGAGTCATCTTAGCACTTGCTGTGCAAAAGAAGTGGGGCATGGACCAGCTTGATGTCAAGAATGCATTCTTGAACGGCCGTCTAGAAGAAGAGGTCTATATGAGCATGCCCCCTGGATATGTCCAAAGCGGAAAATGTTGTCATCTCAAGAAAGCCTTGTATGGACTAAAGCAGTATCCCAGAGCTTGGTTTGAAAGACTGAGGATAGTGATGAAGACTAATGGATACAAACAGGGAAATGGTGATCACACCCTATTCATTAAGCAGAGAAATGGTTTGGTGAGTCTCCTTCTTGTATACGTTGATGATATGATTGTCACAGGTGACGATGAAGAAGAGAAAAAGAAGATGAAGGAGAGGTTAGCTGCTGAATTTGATCTGAAAGATTTGGGTAAACTAAGGTACTTTTTGGGGATAGAGATTGCTCGATCAGAGACAGGGCTTGTTATGAGCCAAAGGAAGTACACTCTGGATCTCTTAAAAGAGACAGGTAAACTTGGATGTAGGCCCTCTCTAACTCCAATGGAGTCTGGTACGAAGATAAGCATCAAGACTGGCAACATCTTGGATGAGGAAGGAAAAGGTCGGTATCAGAGGTTGGTTGGTAAGCTCATCTATCTTACCCTCACTCGCCCTGATATCACCTATGCTGTGAATGTGTTGAGTCAGTTTATGCATGCTCCTACTGATTGTCACTGGAAGAGTGCAGAAAGAGTGTTGGGGTATCTGAAAAATGACCCGGGAAAAGGATTACTGTATACTCAGCAAGACCAACTTAATATTGAAGGATACTCTGACGCAGATTGGGCAGGGTGCACTGATACTAGGAGGTCTACTACAGGGTACTGCATCTTTCTAGGGGGTAACCTGGTTGTATGGAGGAGTAAAAGGCAGGAAGTTTGTTCTAGATCCAGTGCTGAGGCTGAATACAGGGCGGTTGCTATGGGAGTTACAGAAATGCTTTGATTGAAGATCCTTCTAGCAGATATTGGAATTGAAATGGAAGAGAAGATGAAGATGTACTGCGACAACAAATCTGCGTTTAACCTTGCAAATAATCTCGTCCTGCATGACAGAACCAAACACGTGGAGATTGATCGCCATTTCATACGAGAACGCATTGATTCAAAGGAGTTGATCCTGCCTTATATGAAGTCTGAAAGATCAAATTGCAGATGTTTTAACCAAAGCCTTATGTACATCTCAATTTGAAAAAAATGTGAGCAAGCTTGGCATGTTTGACATGTATGCCAAGCTTGAGGGGGAGTGTTAGAATATCTTGTGTAAGGGAACCGGGTCTGGATATGGACCCGGTCCCATGGGCACGGGAACCGAGAGTGGCTCGGTACCCTAGGCGGGTTTCCCCCTTATAATCCCACTTAGTGTTGTGTTGTTGATTAAGTGGAATATAATTTTCTCTCTCCTAGGGTTGCGGTTTTACCCCTAGGTTAGAGCTTCTCCGTGGTTTTTCACCTCTTCTTGAAGTTTTCCACGTATATCGTGTGTTTCTTCTCTTTTCCTCTCTTCCGTTGCATATTTCTACAGAGACCAAACTGAGTTTTTATTTCCTTACAAATTTCTGAAGAATACATATGACTTCAGATCTTTCCCTTAACAAGAAAACCCAACTGACTTTAGTAAAATCATCAACTAAAACAAGATAGCATCGAAAACATGACCGAAAAGGAACTCGACTAGGACCCCATATATCCACATGAATGAGATCAAACAGACTCTGACTAAACGGACTCTGACTCGAAGGAAAGCTGCTCCGTGTATGCTTGCCCAGCTGACAACCGTCACATAAGAATGACTCTAATGTAGGAATATCTGAAAACATGCGACAAAGTTTTGGTACTGACATATGACCCAGCCTGAGATGCCATTGGAAAGGAAAAGGCTTCGAAGGGACTAAAGATGCAACAACATCAACTGGAATCGACAGAAAATATGGTCCCTCACGTTCATGGCCACCACCAATCATCTTCCCAGTTAGTAAGTCCTGAAAAGAACAAGAACCAGGGTCAAAAATGACTTTACAGTTTAAATCAATAGCTAGCTGCTTGACGGATACCAAGTTAACAGGAAACTAAAGAGCATATAGCACATGTGTAATAGTGCCTAAATGTGGAAGATGGGTATTACTGCTGCCCAAAATAGGGGATAGCTTGCCATCAGCAAGCCTGACATGCTGTGGTGTAGAGAATCTGACAAATGATGAAAAAATCTCTGGTTGATCACAATAATGTCTAGAAGCACCAGAATCTATCATCCATGTCATACCTGGATCATCAGTAGGAGTACCAACAGAGAATGCTGAGTCTATAACAATGGCATTGGCAGATGTAGAGGCAGACCTTTGAACAAGAACACGATCATATTCATCCTTACTTAAGTTAAGAGAATATGACAGAGATATGGAACGGTCAAACGAATACTCAACCATAGATATTGTTGCCTTTGAATGAGCTGTTTGGGATGAAGAAGGATCTTTGCCTATGGCAATTCTACCTCCACCACGTCCAGAGGAGATGCTCGAACGGAGGTGATGCTTGCCCCAACAACGATCCTCTAGATGACCAACTTTGCCATAATAAGAGCACTAAAATCTGTTGTGTCCTGCACCACAGCCTGTACCACGTCCCCCTAGTGCCACCAAACGAACTAGGGCCCCATCCCCCTGATATCACAAGTGCAGAGACTGGTGTGTCGTGCGTATTCTGAGAAAGAGTGACTGCAAGACGACTTAACCTATTATACGTGTTGCTAAATCTGGAAGATCACTGCCTGTGAGAATTTGAGACTTTGCCACAGAGTATTCTGGAGATAGGTCAGATATGAACTTTGCTACCATTCCAGTGCAAGGTGGACGAAGAGCCTTTAATCGTTTATATGCAGCAATCAATGTAGCAAAATATTGAGATAGATCCTGATCCCCTTGTCGTATGTTGCATAACTCATCTTCCAATTGTAAGATCTTAATTACATTAGTGGCATGCGAGTATGTCTTCCTCAAGAAAGACCACATCTCCTTGGCCTTGGTATAATATGCAACAGTTGGGGCTATATGAAACTCCACACTCTTCATAATCCAAGACATAACGCCTGTGTTGGAAAAGGATGTGTAGAAGACTTGTGTTAGATCCATGTTCTAGGCTTGCAGCAAAAACTATGGCAGATCTTCTGGCAATCGGTGGGTCTGGTGGGGACGGTCGATCGCTCTGGCAAGATATTCCAGCATGGCAAGATATTCCAGCAACGTTGATGCTTTTTTCCAAATCAAAACCCTAAGGTAAGTCCTCTTCCCACTAAAGTAAAATGTTTTCTTCTCTAAAAACTCTAAACAACTCGTCTCCTCCAAAGTCCAAAGAAGTATCGTTGTTTCCATTTTGACATTAAAACTGTTTAATATTACAGTCATGCGACTGCTGAGAACAGAATTCAATCATAGCAAAAAAGACGCGAAAAGAACATGTTTTTTGTGTCTTTTTCATTTTACAGATTTTTTATAAAAAAATGCAATATTTTGCCGCTTTTCAGCCAAAGTGTTTTTTGCGTTTTTATTGCATTATGTTTTTAGGCATAGCTTTCAAAAAAGAATGCAACTTCACAAACCTTGCTCTGATACATATCAGAATCTATGAAGTTGTTTAACTACCAGAAAATATTTCAAAAAAGCAAAGAACGAGAGAACCTGAACCCACAGCCCCAATGTGGGGCATAAAGCTGCAATTTATTGATTTTATGTTAAGGTCCATCTGCACCTAAGAAAAAAAATACAATAATACCCCCAGTTTACAACATATTATACTCAAATAACATTTGTGTGGATCTGGATCAGGTTTGAGCTGGGATCCAAATCCAAACACATCATGTCTCAATCGCCATTACATGAGCTGATGCCACCAGAACATACAATCATCGGTTAACAGATGCAAATGCATATAAATGTGTGCAACTCTATGCACCAAATGGGGTGCTTTTATTATATGCAATGACATGTGTTCCAAACATTCAGCAAACTAGAAAAAACAGAAGAAATAGCCCAATTAGCAACAAAAAGTGGATGTGAAAGGATTACCGTTATGGGACTAAAGAAAGAAGGCCCTAACTTAAAATGGAGAACTTATAAGCACTGAAACTACTATCTACAAGCTACCGGCCAGCAAAATATCATTAGAAATTATAATGTGTAATGAATATGTAATACCATTTTCAATCTTGATAACACTTTGAAGCATTGTCTCCATTTTTTTCTTCATATCAGAGTTCTCTTCCATATCAGGGACAAGAAGGGTCAGTTCCTTGTAAATATCACGTACAAATCCACATATCATCTTAGCATATTCAAGTTCACCATCTGATATCCGGCCAATGGCTAGCCTCATCAGTTCTCCCGTCAAATCCGCAATCTTAACACAAAAATACAAGTAACTGCTCTCATTAATCAGTAACAGATAAATTTTATTTATATACAAAAGAAGCCACAAGTATTACCCCTAGCAGATAGTCAAGAATGTTAATTTGCAATGGCTCCGCAAATTTATCACTCAGACATAACAAACTTTTGTTGATCTCGGAAAGTGTCAACAGTGTCCCAGATTTGCAAAATTTGCATAAGCTTGCAGCTTCAACATACTCCTGGACCTGGGATATAAGAACCAAGTAAAGTATATGCAAATTAAGAGCCAATTCGTACATGATTGATTAAAACTTTTGATAGGTAGAAGATACTGACTCCAGGTGAATACGCCCTCCTAAGCTTCCAAAAGTCACTCCCTTGTAATTCATTCACCAACCGTGCCATGTACTGGTCAGTAACTAGTGACAGATCTTTTTCAGCCTTCTCTAGCACTTCTTCTCTATTGTGATTACTTATCCTGTTTCAAGGACAAGACTGCAATATTAGGGGTCTTTGGTTGAACCAGCATGACAAAAATCTATCGCAAAAGAGGAAGTTGCATTATGCTCTGCATATCTAAACATACGCCTGTTTTCAATACGAGACTTCAAACTCCAAACCCAATAAACTAAATCCTAAAAGGCCCAATGCAGAAGTTCAGCATATTTAAACTTAGAAATGCTAACGAAAGACAAACAGCAGTAATTTCAGAGGAATCGATACTAGCGCATCAGATCATCATGAATGGAGCTCTTCGATTCTTAAAGAACAACAATTGAATGAGCATCACGAATACAATTAAATGCTCGAGAGAAAAGCAGAGAGATTACCTATGCACCTGAAATATAACCTTTTTGCTGTTAATAGTCACATCTCGACTTGCCTTTACAACCCTCTCTCGCTTTTCATTCTTCAAACCACAACAAGCTTAGGTTAGTTCTCTCTACGTTGATAAAAAAGAAGCTCTGGATACCACTGAAGTGCCGCTTTCTTCATGCAAAAGGACAAGATCAACAGGAAACCAAAGAAATAACCAACAATATGAATTTCAATCAGGATGCTCATTAGTATTCAAAATGCTAGTCGTCCAAAATGAGTTCCCAGGCCCTACCCTGTACTGCCTAAAGCAGATAAGTGTCTGTCATGTTTATCAAGGTAAAAGTCACCATGTAGTATTTTGTGATAAACCATGAGTTTAGGTGCACGCCTAGGCATTTATGTAACAAGCGGTGCCAGATAAACAACGGCTTGGCCAAGATGGCAGTGGACAGGTCAACTTATTTTAAGAAATCACTCCCAGGAAAATGTCCGTCCTGGTGTAGAAATATCCCTAGATCATAGAAAGATACCTAGAAAGATTCGGCTGCGCTCGTTTATCAATACTTTAAATGTCTGTCGCCAATTAACTCAACAAGAAAAAAGGTTGCTAGAGAAGAGATGTGCCTTTGGTATGAATAATCGAAGTACCTTCCCTTAAGGACTCGAAGGTATTGATCAACAACGCAGCTACCCAGTCCAAACTCCTATTCCCTAAATACATGAACTGCAGATTCCAGACTCCCAACTCTTCGGTGGCAAAAGGAAACAATTCTATGGAATGTGGTACAACATGAAGTTCCACGGGCTATTACATGAATCAGAAACTCCACATTCCCATCCCAACTTTCAAAAACCGCCCCAAATCCCCGAAAAGTTCAGGCCCATTCTGCTGATTCCACCAGAGCCGGTCGGCCTTGCACATTTCCTCCTTTACCTAAGAAGATTCGGTTGAAGACCACTACAAATCCTATATCGCTACGAACTCTCTCTCCACATGGGGTGGGGGTGGGGGTTGGGGGAAGAAAGAGAGAGAGATTTCGAGGGAGAACGTACCAGCTCGTTGAGGTATTGAGCATAATAACCAAAGGTTTCCTTCATGGCGGAGTCCGCGGGACCAGAAGCCGCCATCGTCGTCATCCTCCTAGGCCTCTTGGCCAACGGCGACGCCCCCTCGCCTGAGAAGCAGGAAGGAGAAGCCCCGAGTCACCTTTAGGAAGAGAGAGAGGGAGGGAGGGAGGGAGAGAGAGTACCAGGGTGGTGAAGAAGAGGAGAACGATGGATAGGAGAGTGCGTTTTAGGTTGAGTCGACATGACGATCATAGGGAAAAGAAGTGTCCTGGCGCAACACCAACGAAGCATCGGAAACGCATAGGAAGCGGAAGCATCCACGCGCAACACGGACGACGCATCACACAGACAGCGGCGCGCCACCCGGCCAGCCCTTCCGCCAAGTAGACGGCAGAAAAAATGCGTTCGGATTAAAATATGTTTTAGGTATTCGAACTCGCCTTCATATTTCGATAGGAGCCCGACCGGACTATGTAAAACTTGGATCTTACACTATTGGATATGGATTCAGTTACAAATATTCGGTTCCAATCTGAATCCTACCCAGGTTTCAATCAATGTGGAACCCAAACGTCTTCTCTCAAGGCGCGTTTGATGCCTTGCAAATGTACTGTAGCAGTAGAAAAAAATTCAAAATTTTAAAATTTTTCCTCTCCATCAAACTTAGAATTTTTTTTTACCGTTAAAAGTGGAAATGGAAAAATATTTCTGAAAAAATTTTTCCAAAATTTTTTTTGACCGTTGGGATGAAAAAGGGACGCTGAGGAAGGGAGGAAGAGGAGCAAGGGAAGGAGGGAGGAGGAAGAAGGAGGAAGAAAGGAATGATTGAGGAGGAAGGGAAGGAGGGAAGAGGGAGGAGGAAGAAGGGGAGGAGGGCACGGCGAGGAGGGAAGGAGCAGAGGGGAAAAGAGGGGACGGCGAGGAGGGAAGGAGAAGAGGGGAAGAAGGAGAAGAGGGGAAGAAGGGGAGGAGGGCACGGCAAGGAGGGAAGGAGAAGAAGGGAAGAAGGGGAGGAGGGCACGGCGAGGCCACCTCCCCACGTCCCCCGCCGCCGCCGATGGCACCGCCTGACGCCCATCATCCACAAAATCCTCCCTCCTTCCCTTCCTTTCTTCTTCCTCCTCCTCCTTCTTCCTCCTCCTCCCTTCCCTTCCCTTCTTCCTCCTCCTCCTTCCCTTCCCTTCCCTTCTTCCTCCTCCTCCTTCCCTTCCATTCCCTTCCTTCCCTTCTTCCTCCTCCTCCTCTTCCTTCTCTTCTTCCTCCTCCTCCTTCCCTTCCCTTCTCTTCTTCCACTTCTGACAAACGACGAAATTTCTTTCCAAAAAAATATTTCCTACTTAACAAACACAAGCTTGTTTTGGAAATATGGAATTTTTTTTCCTATTTCTCAATTCCAGAAATATATTTCTGGAAATTTTTTTCCGTTTCCATGGTTTCCAGCTATCAAACGGCCCCTGAAGGAAAAGCTGACGCGTCCTCATGTCGAGGACGATGAGGATTTTTTTATGTATACAAATGCACAAATGCATGCAAAGGGACGTTTTTTTTTTTAAGGTGAGTGGTTGTTTTGTGGCATTTCAAGAGAAGCCGCTGGCCCCACTCTTGTGTCTACCACCCTGAATAGCTTTTTTGGAAACCTATTATAGCTTAGAAGAAAATTATATTTGGACATGACAGTAATGTAATATTTGAACCAAGTTCCTTTATGAAGTGGATTGCCTGGCCTCAATTGCTTTTCGACCCCTCAAAGTAATACAAGATCGTTTATATGTGCTTTTAGGCAATTGTAGACTTGTAGTTGCACGATATGAACTACACCATGGCTTGGAACTTAGAGCTATCTCACTCATTTGTCCCTAAGTCAAGCTAACAAAGGCGGATTGAGTTTGAAAGGTTATGATTTTGAGTTTATCCTACCGTCTAGAGAAGGTGAATATGATGCCAAATGTCTTAGGTACAAAGGTGGAAGCATGTGTGTGTAGATGCTTGCAATTGATTCAATGCATGATCACCTTGACGCATCAAAAGTAGCTCTGAACCCTAGAGAAAAAGGGGAAGGTTTCAGTCTTTGCTCGAGATGTGTGTGTAGTATAATGCCTCACAATTGATTCAATGTATAATGGAATAGAATATATTTCGATCAAGAGAAAGGCATAAATGCTAGATAGTGTACTTGAGGTTTTATTTAGGGCTGCACACGAGCCGAGTCGAGCTCGAGCTCGGCTCGGCTCATGTTTAGTGAGCTCGAGCTTGACTCGAGCTCGTCACGAGCTTCTCATCTTCAACTCGAGCTCGACTCGAGAAGCTGCCGCCGAGCTTGAGCTCGGCTCGAGCGGCTCGTTTATTTTTCTTCACGCTCCTTTTTTGTCATCGGTAATAGCCATGAGTTCATGCCCTCTTTTCCATTATGGTGATGGATGTCCTTAGGGCTGCACAACCAGTCGAGCCAACTCGGGCTCGACTCGAACTCGCTCGAGTAAACTCAACTCGTTTTTATACAAGTCAAGCTTGAGTTTAAATGTAAACTCGAGTACATTAACGAGCCGAGTTCGAGTTAGACAAACTCGACTCGATTAAACTCGACTCGGCTCGACTTTAATCTCTTTTTTTTTTATGTTTTTATTTTCTCTCTTTTTTGTTTTGTATTTTTTAATTTTCCTTCCATTTTTACCCACGCAGCCACATTTCCTTTTCTTTTTTCATTATTTTTTCCCTCTCCTTTTTCTCTTTCCTCACGAGGCTTCCTTCTTTTTCCTCTTTTTTTGCCCCCACTCTCATGGCAGGTGCGAGGACATCCATCACCATAATGGAAAAGAGCGCATGAACTCATGGTACTCATGGCTATTACCGATGACAAAAAAGGAGCGTGAAGAAAAATAAACGAGCCGCTCGAGCCGAGCTCGAGCTCGACAGCAGTTTCTCGAGTCGAGCTCGAGTTGAAGATGAGAAGCTCGTGACGAGCTCGAGCTCACTAAACACATGAGTCGAGCCGAGCTCGAGCTCGACTCGGCTTGTGTGCAGCCCTAGATGTCCCCGGTAATGGCACCTGCCATGAGAAATGGTTAAAGGCGAGAAGAAAAAGTGGGGGTGAAAAAAGAAGAAAAAGAAGGAAGCTTGGTGAGGAAAGAGAAAAAGGAGAGGGAAAAAATAATGAAAAAAGAAAAGGAAGTGTGGCTGTGTGGGTAAAAATGGAGGGAAAATTAAAAAATACAAAACAAAAAAAGAAGAGGGAAAATAAAAACGTATAAAAAAATAGAGATTAAAGTCGAGCCGAGTCGAGTTTAATCGAGTCGAGTTTGTCTAACTCGAACTGGGCTCATTAACGTACTCGAGTTTACATTTAAACTCGAGCTTTACTCGTATAAAAACGAGTCGAGCTCGAGTCGAGTTTACTCGAGTGAGTTCGAGTCGAGCCCGAGTTGGCTCGACTCGTTGTGCAGCCCTAGTTTTATTTGACAAATAAAAGAAAGACCCCAAATAATATAGCGACATGACAAGAGAGTGCAAAAAGTAATGCCACCTTCTTGCAAGGCAATTGCTTTTTTATAGCGCGATTAAAGAAAGATTCTAGATTCTAAGTTTTAATTAAGCACAATAGAGGTTAACGATGAGACAAAAAAGCATGTAGAGAACTTAGAAAATTTATACATTATGAGATTGCATGGAGTATCAAAGTTGATAATCAATTTTTTGGGTAGTTGCAAGAGGCCTTGGGGACAAAGTTGCCGTCCAGTACAACCTTTTTCACTCTCCTAGTGAATCAGTGATGAATTGTGAGAATAAACCATTTAAAAATTGAAGATACTCTATAAGCCGATTTTCTAAAGTACAAAGGTGATTGGGATGAGCATGAAATACCAAAGTTTTGAAAAATAAAACTTTTTGAAGCTAACATAATGGGCCATGTCGATTGTTAACTATGATGTCACACATATCTATTCAAATTGGTTATATCTTTTACCATATCCAATTTATTAGATGTTGACATATTCATATTCATAGATGAAAAAAATTATACTATATTTCAATCCAACTTTTAAATCCATTAAGTCCAATCTAAAATTTCTTTTTTTTAATTCACAATTGAATCCGATTCAAAATCTAATTTAGATGCTAATTCTTAAATAACTGAACCAAATTAATAATCTGATTTGGATGCTAATTTTGAAATGTCTAAATCCAAAATATATACATCCTAGCCAAATGTAACAATGAAAATGAAAAGCCTGGTTTTTTGAAAATAACAATAGAGGATGTGGGAAAAACTTTTAAACATTATATATTTAACATGAACTACTTTTATGTATGTGTTCCTCTTAAACTTTCTTGCATATTGTTAGGGACTAGGGAAACCTAAGGAGATGCATAGATTCAGCACAAGCCCTTCATCTTTTTGCATTCGAGCTTGCTATCTGCATCGGTAGAGCTAAAAATTGTGTTATAATCCACAATTTATTATCTACTATTAAGTTAGAGAAAATGAAAATCTCTAAACTGAAAATCAGCAAATTGGCAATAACAATAAGTATCACTGCATTTGATAAAGCTTAATAACAATTAGAAAGATTCTTTATAAAATTTTGGAACATGCTTTAATCATGCTGGCACCATACTGATGACTAGACTATTCTAAATTTTAAAAAGCATTTTCAAGTCACATTTGACATTAAGGACCTTGGGAGACTCAAAAGATTTCTAGGTATTGAAATTGCTCCTTCTTAGAAAGTTCTATTCTTGTGCCAGAGAAAATATGCTTTTGATGTATTAAGAGAAACAAAGAATATTGATTCTAGATCAGACGACACTCCAATTGAGTCCATTTTAAAGATTGGTCCCTGCCATTACTAACCAAAAGTTGACAAAGGAAGATCTGAGTGGTTGATGGTAAACTTATATACTTGACAGCTGCTCATTCATATACATGTTATGTAGTGAATGTAGTTATATATACATAGTCCAAGAGAGTCACACATGGGAATGATGGTCTGTATTTTGGGATATACAAAGAGGACTCCTGGACAAGGTCTTGGTATAAAATAAGTGGTTGTCCAGACACCATGGGATTCATTGTCGCCGACTAGACAGGACATGCTAGTGACATAAGATCCACCATTGGATATTGTGTCTTTGTTGGAGAAAATATGGTAGCATGAAAAAGCAAAGAGTTGTGGCATGATCCAGTGCCAAAGCATAATATCTGCTATGGTTTCAAGAGCAAGTAAGCATATATGGACCAAGTGTTTGATCCAATAACTAGGTCTAGAAGTGAACATGCCTGTAGGGATGTTATCTGACAATCAAGCAGATATTTATATTTATGTTAATCTTGTGTTTCATGAGCACATAAAACATATTGAAATCGACTGCCGCTATTTCAAGGGAAAAGTGATTACAAGGGAGATAAGAACACCATATGTGAAGGGCACTAAGTAGATTACAGATGCCTTAACTAAGGGAATTATAAGACCCAAACTCAAGCTTGTCACCAGCATATGGGGATGTTTCGATATGATGCCCACATGATAGGAAGTGTTAGAAAGTCCACAATTTTTGGTGGAGTTAGATATATTTCTTTGTGTGGCCTATGCTCTTTTTATAGTGAGATGATTGGACAGGATCACACAAAAGTTTTTTAAGCAAGTCACCTATTATTGTTGGAGGCTGCTTGTTGCGCTGTCTTGCCTATCCTGTAAAAGCTCATGATTCATTTTTTGTATCCCAGCTCTCGTAATTCATCACAATCATTGGGAAGAGTCTAACACCCCTCATGGAAGTAGACAATTCCTTGTTGAACCGTGTAAAATGAATGTGTCTATTGTCCATTGATTTTCCTTTTCTTTTAGTAGCACAAATCAAGTTATTGTGCTAAGAGATTCTACGATTGATTTGGAAGATTTTGAATTCAAGATTATAAAAAATAACTTTGAATCTACATTGATTTGAAAGATTTTGAATTCAAGATTATAAAAAATAACTTTGAATCTACATTGATTTGGAAGATTTTGAATTCAAGATTATAAAAAATAACTTTGAAATTGATCCACTTGAGCAAGAAATTAACAACCCACTTTCCAAAACGAGCTCCAAAGTCGACCTCCCCTTCTTTCTTGCCCTTGAGGTCCTAGGCTGCTTGAGTACTTAGTTTGGGCTACCATGTTTTTCTTATCCCTACCCTAACTACCATGTAGAATAGGCATTTTAGTGTCCTAGCTTGATTAATTTAGCTTTTTGTTTAAAGCATTTTGGAAGAAGTTTAGAGTCTTTGAGTTAAAAACTTGAGCAAAAACAACATATGTCTGATTGGAGTAGGGGTGTGACCTGTCATTATAACTACCAATTGATTTCTTTGAAAAATCTAGGAAAAAGTTTGGAATCTCCAGCATCTAATCTGATTTTATATGGGGCCCCTCGCTCAATTTTCAATTTTGTTTATAACTTGTACATGGCATTTCAAACCCTCATTCAGTAATTGTTTATAACCTGGTGTTGGAACATTGAGAGTTAGGATTAAGAGACTTTATACAGAGAGGTGTTAGATGGGGCGATCACCTATGTATCTATCTCGGTTGAGTCAAAATCGATTTAAGCATATTTTAGTGTTGAATCTGAAAAATCAAATTTTTGGAGTTGACTTCCAGTGGACTTTTAACATGTCCCCTATGAGCTTATGTGTTTCTCTAGCATCTCTTTTTTAAAAATATGGCAGCCAAATTAAGTTTTGTGAATAGTTTCTTTAAGGTTAGTAGTCTAGGTTGGTTTAGCATTAACTTGATTAGTGTAATGTCAAGTTCCATCTCAAAATTTTTAGTCTTGTTGGCATGTTCTTGTAAAAAAAGTTTCAAAACTGGCTGGTGAAGCCTTATTATTTCCCAACAAGTTTCTTAAAGTTCTAGTAAATATTCAAGTTAGATTTTTTGGACTCAACTCTTGATCTTGTTCCATGTGGAATTGAACCAAATTATTGATATAATGAAAGTTGAAAAATAAATTTTTCTCCACTAGTTTTCAATGAATATATATATTTTTTTCATAGTACTTCATGGAAAAATCACGTAATCCATGTGTAGGTTTTGTCTACTTATGCAATGCTTGCAGTGTTTATGTTGCCATCAAAGGGCAATCTTAAAACTATTCAACTAAAATCCAGGTGAATAAACAGAAGGATGTAAGTTTAGAGAAAATCTGAAGCCTAAGCCCAAATGATTTTAGAGGATTATTGTAACACAAACAAAAGCTCAGCCAAGGCAAAGCTCTTTGCTTGTCGAGGCCTAGCCAGCGACCTTGTTATTTAGGTTGATATTTGGAGTTAGTTACCTGTTTGCATCTCCAAATTTTATTTTTGTCTTTGAAGTGCTTCAGAAAAATGAGGTTTATTTTGAAACGAAAAAGAAAAGGAACTCACACGTCGGTACATGGTCTAGCCATTCCTAACGCCTTTATTGAGGGTAACCTAACCAAGAACTAGCCTCTTGCTTTGCACATCCAAATATTTGAAATGTTATCATAAATCCTATATGCATATGTACTCAAGTCTAAATAATTTTTTTTTTACATATTAAGACAAATTTTTAAATGATTAAAATGTGTTTTGGTTAAAAAAAAGTGCCCTCATGCATAGAACTGTGGTCTTAAGGGTTAACTAACCCTTAATAATTAGTAACTTTTAAAATTTGAGATTGAATTGTTGGAATAGCTAAATAGTATAGAAAATAAATTGTTAAAAAAAAACACTTGTAAGGTCATTTGAGTTCTTCAAATATTGTCACTAGAACTCAACTAAAAGATAACTAGTATTCAAAGATAGTTTTGAAATCGAAGTTTCCAATTTGTTTAAGAAATATGATTAGAAATATAGTTGTAAAAGACTTATTTTGCAAAACATGACTTCAACTTATCATGTTTTGGAAAAGCAAGTTTTCCAACAAAATAGATGGACCATGATCATAGTTCTTGTTCATCATAGGGCCAAAGATAGAGATTTTGTAAAATTTCAAATATCAAAATAATATGTTGAAAAAGGTGAAGATTTGATATTTAAAACAAGAAAAATATTATAATTCGTAAGGGTGTTTCCCTTGAACTTAAGTAAGTTTCAAGATTTGCTTAATTCGATTATCACCTCATTATGGTTTAATCTTGTCTTACTCTTATAGATGTGCTTGTGAGCATTCGTGAGTCCCATAAGTGTCAATAAACGGCTGCTGGGAGGTAGGCTCTCTTTCTATTATTGCAAAAAAATTAAGATATATACATGATTGAAGAAAGATTTACAAAAAGCTGAGCATCAGCCATAGTAGAAGATAAAAAACAAAAAAGCATAACCCAGCCGCCCCAAAATCGCCACCAAAAGGCCAAAAAACCACGAGCGTAGCTGCTCCTGATTAAAGGCAAAAGACTTAAGCAGTAACAGTATTAGTAAAGCCTATTTAACATTAACCACCATCATCCCTCCCATCTCTTTCCCCATACTAACGCTTCTGCTCCCCAACCTTTAAAGTAGGTAGTTGGCAAAGTACCCTTAGATGTTGGCTGAGCGCTCTAATGTGTTGCCATTTCTGATTAATCGGCCTCCAGCCTTCCAGCATCGCTCTAAGTTTATGCTTCCATCCTTCATTGTTCAATATGATCCCAAAACTACCATTGGCTCTCGCCATAGATTGCAGCCAGCCAGTAAGCATGTGTAATTCAGCCTCATCCTCCCTAGAGTGAGCTTTAGTAAGTAAGGACTCACTGGATTTCATACCTTTCAAACTCCACATGCCCATCACCATGGTTTTAGTGCCCTTCTTACATGTGACAATTTGAAGCACATTAGCTTCCATGTTTAAGCTTGAGAGCCTGCCCTCACAGAGGATCCCAGTGAGGAACCAAGTCGACATTGCCTTTCGCTCCTCGTCCTCCAGTTGCAAACTTTGAAAAGCGTCCTTAGTTGAGCACCAAACAACACAAAAGATATGTTCAATTGTAACTGTGTTCATTCTCTCATGAGCCATTTCGTTCCTAAACCACCACAACTTCCATACCGTGATTGAAAAAGCAACATCCAACATTTCCTAAGTCATTTAGCCTTGAAAGACACATTGCTCCAAAGCTGAAATTCCTTATCTATACTCTACCATGGGAGCCTACTCCTGCCAAAACTTGCAATCGTCTTTCACCACACCTTTTGGACTACTGAACACTTGAACATGACATGCACATTGTTCTCCTCCTCCCTTTTGCATAGGTGGCATCTATTTGCCAAATGAACTCTGTGCCTTTTTAATCTGTCTTGAGTGGGTAGTCTCATGTGACTGGCGATGTAAGTAATACAACTTGCTCTAGCTGGGATGTGTCCGTTCCATATACCCTTCTGCCAACCTTCCTGACCTTCCTTCTACCTTGTGGCTTCCCAAGTCATCCTAGAGATTAGATCCTTGAGCTCTTTTGCATTACTAACTAGTTGGTCAGCCTCATTAGCTAGTGAATACACCTAGTCACGGCTAATGCCTTGCTCCGCAGAGCTAGTCTAGCCTCACCCATCTCCCTAACCTTGGCTACTAAAGCTTCAGCTGATCAACTATGACACCATAGTCCTCTCCAGTAATTGATTTCACCAGAATTTCATCATACCACCAATCTGACCAGAAAGAGACTAATTTTCCATCACTAATCTTCCACCTCACCCAGTTTACTATCTTTTTTCAGCATTTTCCTAAGCTTTTCCAAGCTCAAGATCCCCTCCAAGGTTTTCGCATAGTCAATCCACAAACTCTTAGATTTAAGATATCTAGCTCTGTACCACTGAGCAAAGAGTGAATTGTTAATAAAAGAAGAGCAAAGTCTGCTCGCTAGGAGGGATCATTTACATCCTCAAGAAGGTGTATTTTAATCTCTCCTTCCACCTTGGGCTTACACAAAGAATGCCAGGCTATTTGGTGAATATGTTGGTTAGCCTTTGTATCAACCCACAGGAAGCTGGCCATGCATCTCCCCAGCTTCTTCACTACTTCATGCGGGAGAGAGAAAGATTGCATCCAAAAATTACCCATGGAGCTCAGGTTATGAATGATAAGGCAAGCACGCCCTACATAGGATAGGAGTTGGGTTTTCCAAGAAGCCATCTTCTTCTCAAATTTAGCAATCAACCCTATGCAATGCTCCACATTTAAGCTTCCTGTAAAAAGAGGAACACTCAAATATTCCAAAGGCAGCTTTACCACCTACCAACCACCAATGTTGGCCAACCTTTGCTCTAAAGCAGCGTCAACGTTAAAAGTAAGCAGAGAAGATTTGGAGTTATTGATTATAAAGCACACTCTCTCTTCTAGCTTACTCAGGACACTCTTTATATTGGTTAGTGATTTAACTGAAGCAACACTAAACAATAGGAGATCATCTGCAAACATTAGGTAGTGGACATAAGGTATGGCTCTAACTAAGGAGGGGAGGCGAAAGGCCCTCCTCATTATTTGTCCCTTAAGATACCTAGATACCATTTCCATTACTAGAATGAAAAGGTAAGGGGACATTGGGTCGCGTTGCCTAACACCCCTCGTCGCAGTGAAATTTCTCCCTACCTCACCATTAATTATCACTGCATAGGAGACCAAGGAGACACAAACCATGACTTTTCCACCCATGAAGGGTGGAATCTCATATAAAGAAGGCTGTTTTGCAAGAATCTCCAAGATACTCTATCACATGCTTTAGAGATATCAAGTTTGAGACAAGCCACTACCTCTTTCCTTTTGTCAAAAAGGTGTACCAGATCATTGGCCATGGCAATCTGATCATGGATCTCCCTAGACTTAACAAAGGCCCCTTGAATTATCTCAATCATTTGGGGTAGGATCTTCTTCATGCGCTGCACCATAACTTTAACAATCACCTTATAAAGGCTATTGCGTAGGGCAATGGGTCTAAAATCCTCATTCGACGAGCTCCTCTTTTCTTGGGGATGAGCATCAAGTGAGTTTTGCTCAATCTTCGCACTATCTTACCTGTTCTCAAAAAATTGTCCCCCACTCTCTATATATCATGTCTAATCTCCTCCCACATGATTTGATAAAAGGAGTTCAGGAACCCATCAGGCCCTGGAGCACTGTCCTTATCAAGAGACATAACTACTTCCTTGACCTTCACGTAGGTGACTGGTTCCAAAATGGATGAGTTCTCCCTGCCAAATATCATTAGGGATTTCGCCACTAGCCCTATCATCATTAACGAAACATTCAAAATAGCTGCTAGCTGCTTCCAAAATGTTGTTGATTGAAGAGAAAGTTTGTCCTGCCACCTCGAGATCTACAATGCAATTCCTCCTTGATCTATTGTTGGCTATAGTTTGGAAGAAGCATGTGTTTTTGTCGCCATCTAGTAACCACTTGACTCCCGACTTTTCCTTTCATATGATCTCTTCCAAGTGTAATGCCTACTCCAACTTTCTCTTGATGGAATCCTCTTCCCTAGAAGCCCACTCATCCCCTACCTCACTATTCACTTGTGCTTGCCCGAGACGACATTGTAGGGACTTTATGTTGTCCTCAATATGCCCAAAGAATTTTTATTTCAGTGAATCAGGCTATTCTTAACCACCTCAAGCTTTTGAAGGACCTGCAGCACAGGACACCCCTGCACCGTTGCCCCCCACGCTTAACTGATAACATGTCGGCCTTCTCTGGTCAGCAGCTAGGGTTTTATGACTCTGAAGCATCTTCTATTCTTACTCTACCAAAGAGGACTCTCCATCTTAACTATGATCACCTTGTGGTCTGAAGTAGCTCTGGGGGATGTAGAAAGAGCACATACAACATTGGTCTGTCTTTACTAAGAAGAATTTGTGAAATCTCAATCAAGCTTGCATATGATCTTATCCTTACCCTAGCGCCTATTGGATCAAGTATAGTTGCTTTGGTTGTCACATAGCTCCTTCAAATTGGAAGATTGGATTAATCTATTAAAATCAATACATGTTTGAGCAATTGGGGTCTTACCTGTTTTGTTGAGGTTGATATGCATAGCATTAAAATCTCCATAGATCAAAGTAGGAATGTCTTGAACATTAAGGAAAAGTCCTAGCTCAGGAAAGCTATTACGTCGTAGAAAAGGGTTATTAGGCATGTAAACAGCTATTATATGAAAGATCTGCGCCGCACTAGTAAAAGAGAAATAACCAGCCAACCACCACTGGTTTTTAACTCATCTATGGTTACGAACATGCTCCTGGTTCCGGAGGCAAAAAATACGAGCTCGCCCATCTTCCCCATCTTCATTCCTCTGCACCACTTCCATGTTCAAGTGATGAGCAACACTATTGATCACCACCTCCTTAACTTGCACATCAAGGAGAAAGCAGATCATAGGCCTTTCAGATTTACAAAGATTTACGAAGTCTTTTTGGGCCGCGGCCTTGCAGCCCCCCTCATGTTCCAACAAGCGAGTTTCATCGGTGCATCACCGACTTCTCCCCATCCCCTCGTCCATTGCCATTTCGATTCCCCCTGGCTGTTTCTCCTTTTCTTTTTCATCTAAAACACGACCTATCTCCTTAATTAAGTCATATCTTTCTTTCCTTCTCTTCCGTCTAACCCTGATCCATTCGTTTTCTCCTTCCCCTAGGTTAGTCTTGTATGTTGGGGGAATTGTATCAATGGATTGTTGGCCCTGCTTTTTTTGTCTATACCCATTAATGGGAGTGCTTCTCACCACCTTGTCCTGGGTTTTGGTTCCTTTTGTCTCGCCCCCACTAGAGTTCAGCCCCAACACTGGCCTCTCAGATTCAAAGGTGAAACGGGGAGGGAAACTGAGATTCTCCATCTTCTTATTGTTAGCCAAAACATCAACATGATTAGGAGTTAAGGTTTTGGAGGGATTACCTTATCCTCGGGGACTCGACTCCATAGCATGATGCTTGGCTCCTCCTCCCCCATTGTTGCCTTGCAGTCCTTTCCCCTTGGTTTGCTTCTTTTGATGAACACTTGGTGTGTGTTCTTACTCCCTCGATTCATTCCTCACTGTTTCATCACCTAACCCGATTGGTTTGGCAAAACGTGGTCCAAACTCTCGGTGGTGCCCCTTCCAAGCTTTGGTGGCCATCTTTATCTTGGACCAGGGGTTTGCTGCAGCTAGCTCTCCCTCTATGAGTTTCTTACACGTTGGCCCCGTGTGAATGAGGGCACCACAAAATGAAATCCTCGACTCACAAACAACCTCCTGTGAGATCCGTCGACCATCCCCCAACTCCAGAGAGACCCACGACACCGGGGAGAAGTTGATCGGCACTTCAATCTTCACCCTTGCAAAACCAACCTTCTCCCATTTGCCCAAGGAGCTATCTTCCTCCACATATTGTCCTCGTAGGGCCCTCGCTGTGCCCGTGTAGCAGTATTTCCATAGGTGAATCAGTAGTTGAGGTAGCTGGATCCATAGCATAACCGTTTCCACCGCATTAATCCTCATCTCCTGGCCAGGTTGCCATCGACTGGTGATTAGAGTGCGCGCGTCCACTCTCCATGCCCTTCCCTGAACCACTTCTGCCAACTCTGCTTCTGCATCAACCCTGATTAGAAACCTTCCTATTTTCCACTATGGAGAAACATGGGTTCTTTATCTTCGCCCATTGCTTTCTTAGGGAAGAGAACACATAACTGTAGTATGTCCTCAGTCTCCCACCACCTCCAAACTATCCAACAGTGGCAGCAAATTTGAAGGGCTCTTCCAGTCGCTTCACTGCTTGCGGATTGAGTCTTACAACTGAGTTTTCCCCCTCGAAGCTGACTTGCGCTTCCTCCATTTCACGGCTTCTCTTGGATGTCCACCACCTTTGCCCAAGAGCCCATCCATCCATTTCCCTCACGCGGCCCATCGCTTGCACGCGCATTCTGATTAGGGTTTACCTATGTTCCCTCTGTCTTACACTCCATCCCTGTTTGGCTTGCCTCCGCTTGTTCTGTTGGGCATTTCTCCACTCGTTCCCCATCGACCTGCACATGCATTCTGATTTGGGCTTTACTCCGCATCCTCCGTCTCAGATTCTGTCTCGCACTCCATGGTGGTGTCACCTTCTTTTTGCATAAATGCTTTTGAGACCCACAAATTAGTTCACTTTCTGTGCATAAACTAACTATAACAAGTCATTTCAACCTCTTCCTCTCGAGATGTGAGTGAGTCCCATAAGTGGTTGTGCATGCATGATTACATAAATTCTATATGCATAACAAAAAAATAAACTATTCATATCATAGCATACATCCATGGAGCAAAATTTGATGGAAATTGATTGAGGTAAGATCTCATCTAGCGAGTCACTCAATGGTGCATTGAAAATATAGGTGAGCCAATGAAATGCTAGAAGAATAATAAAAAAAATATAAAAGATGGATTTGCAATTTGAAAAATAAAAAATGACATGCTAAATGCAAATTAACATGTATATCAAGCGTGTTTGGTGTTTCCCGAGTTGGACATGTCCCAACCTCAAAATGAGAAAAATAAAAAAATAACTCATGTCAAATTCTTACATCGTCATACACATCTACATACAATCATGTCATCAAAATAGAGAATTTGATAGAGAAATAAAAAGATAGATATATGATGAGAGAGCAAGAATAGGTAGAAAAAAATTAAAAGAAAGAAAAAAAGAAAATATATAGAGAGAAATAAAGATGAAAGAGGGAAAGAGAGGGAGAGAGAGGTATTTGAAAGAGAAAGAAATTAAATGAGCGAGAAATGAAAAGAGGAATAAAAAAAAGAAATAAAGATGAGAAATTAAAACGACAGAGATACAAGTTAAAAAGAGATAAACGAGTTAAAAGAAATGAAAGAACTAGTTAAAATGTTAAAATGATAAGTTAAAAAGAGAAAAAATCTTGAGGAAAACACTTGCCTTGGTCATGCTTCCGGAGCTTCAAAGAAGATCCTTAGCTCCAAAGAGACTCTAGACCTTCATCGGCTTATTATGAAGAAAATAGATAAGAAAATAGTAGAAAAAAAAAGTTATGAATACCTTCAAAAAAAGATTTACTGTAGAGGTGGCTCCTTAACTCTTCTGGGCAAAGAGAACTCATTGATGGTGGCTTGAATGGATTGGAGATGCACCTCAAGGGTCCATCACAAGCTCCTCCAATGTCTCCTCTTATTGGAAATGAAGGTTTGGAGTTGAAGATTAGGAGAGCCAAACAAAAAATATTGAACAAAAATAAAAAGGGAAGAAAAAATCTAAGAGAGGAGAGAGAGGTCTCAAAGGCTTGACAAGATGATGGAATGAGGATGTATTTATAGAAAAAGGAGGCTCAAGGGCATTGTGATCTTTTTTTAAAATGAAATTATCCATTAATTAGTCATTATTAGCTTAAAAACACTAAGAGAGTCAAATCTATCCAAAAAAGTTGACTGGAGGGTTGACTGCACCAAGGGGTAGGCTGCCCTGTTCGGCCAAGGTTAGCCCAGCCTATGCCTGGCCCATTGGCAGGCCTAAACTGGTCGAGTTGGCCAGCCACAGGCCTGTGCTGGCTGGCCGCAGGCTAGGCTTGGCTTTACCTAGCCGCGATGGCCATAGCCAACGTAGGCAAGGGCCACGTCAAGGCCATGCATGGCTGCGCCAAGCCATGTAGGCCAGGCTGACAAGGGCAGGGATTGGCTAGCCAAGGACAGGACTGGCCAGGCCAAGGCCGCGCCTAGCTGTGCCAGGTATGGCCAGACCAGGCTTGGTCAGCTTGCCACATTGGCTGCGGGCCCTACAAAGGTATTTTGGTATTTTTTGTGAAAAAGTAAGGTTATTTTTTAAAAAGAAATGATATTTTTAGAAAACCAATGACATTTTCAGAAATTCAATGATATTTTCAAAAAATCAAGAGTGTTTTGAGAATCTTGAATTAGAAAATATTGATATTTAGAAAATGTCATAATGTCTCCATGCTTGGACTGAATTGAATTCGGATCTAAAAATGGATCTAGCTCTTGGATTTGGATCTGGGTCTGGATCAAAAGTTCAGAATGGATAAAAAATAATATATTTAGATTTAGATCTCGAAATTTGGATATGAAACTCATATTTGGTTTTGAATCTCTGATCTAGATCTGGATTGAGGTAAAAACATGGAATTGGATCTAAATTTGGATCTAGATTAAGAATTTGGAACTGAACAAGTATATGGATCTAGGCTTTGAATCTTGGGTTTGAATCGAGTCTGAATTGATATGAATGCACAAAATAGGGTCAAATGAGTCTAGAATTGAGATTTGAATGGAGGTCTAGATCTAAAGTTCTGTTGTAGATTCAGTTTTAGAATTTAGGTTGGGATATGGATCCATTTTGGATCAAGTTTGGATCTAGGGATATGTTATGGATCTAGGGCTAGTATTTGGATCTAGATTTGGATCTATGGCTATGTTTTAGAGCTAGGTCTGTGGTTGATTTGGATCTAGGGGTTTGTTTTAGGCTTTTATATGAGTTTTTGAACTGGATCCAGTTTGAATTATAAAATAAGTCTAAATTGAGATTGAGCATTGTGTCCAAAATTTGAAATTAGATCGAAATAAGTCCCAAATATAGTTGATAGTCAAATAAAAGAAGAGATTGACCATAATTAAGTGAAATTGAAGTGTTGGAAGCAGAAAAGCTTTGAGGGTTGTCGTAAGGTTATAACGAAATGTTCTAAAAATGCTAAATATAGAATTTTGAATATTTTAGAGTAGTCAATGGAAAGCTCCTATAAACTTATCAATGACCGAGAAGGACAAGTGCCCAATGCAAATCAGATCATGTAGGCACAACAAAAACAACTTGACAATGCCAAGTCCTACCTAGCGAAGGCTGTCTATCATGTGAAAAAGATGGCACAAGGGGCCCTTGAAGTTCAACGTCAGTGATGAGGTGATGCTAAAACTGACACCACAGATTTGGAAGAAATGAGTCTCAAGTTGGTGCACTATGGCTTAGTTTGACGATACAATGGGCCATTCCAAATCGTGCACAAGATTGACAGTTGTGCTTATTAGCTAAACTTAGAGTCAACTCTCACCTCGTGTTTCACGCAAGTTTCTTGAATCCCTTCCACAAGGATGAGCATGACACCGACCAATCAAAGCTATAGTGCACCAGTCCAAGTCTCACCTAGCCACGACGGCCATCAGCCAATGCAGGCAATGGCCTCGCCAAGGCCATGCATGGCAGCGCCAAGCCACGTAGGCCAAGCCTGCCTGGGCTTAGATTGGCCGGCCAGGCCGAGATTGGCTAGACAAGAACAGGACTGGCCAGGCCAAGGCCGCGCCTAGCTGCAGATGGCAGAATGGGGGTCAAAATCTGTCGGGAGCAAGGTATGGCCAGACCAGGCTTGGTCATTGGGTGTGGGCCCCACAAAGGTATTTTGGTATTTTTGTGAAAAGTAAGGTTATTTTTTAAAAAGAAATGATATTTTCAAAAAACCAATGTCATTTTGAGAAATTTAATGATATTTTAAAAAAATCAAGGGTATTTTGAGAATTTTGGATTAGAAAATATTGATATTTAGAAAATGTCATAATGTCTCGCTTGGACTGAATTGAATTGGGATCTAAAAATGGATCTAGTTCTTGGATTTAGATCTGGATCTGGATCAAAAGTTGAAAATGGATCAAAAATAATATATTTAGATTTGGATCCAAATTTGGATACAAGACTCATATTTGGTTCTGAATCTCAAATCTAGATCTGGATTGAGGTAAAAACATGGAATTAGATTTAAATTTAGATATAGATTAAGAATTTGGAACCAAACAAGTATATGGATCTAGACTTTGAATTTTGGGTTTGGATCGAGTCTAAATTGATATGAAGGCACAAATTGGGGTCAAATTAAGGGTGGGCATGCCCATTTAAAATTTAAAAATAAAATTTTTAATTATAAAATAATTTTTAATATAAAATATATTTAATAATAATAAATATATATTATTAAAACAAAAAAATTAAAAGATATATATATTTTTATTCTTAACGGGCTAAATGGCCGGGCCGGGCTGACCCGGGCCAGGTTTTTCTCGGCCCAGACCCGGGCCCAATCGGGCCAGCCCGGCGGCGGCCCAGCCCGACGCCCACCCTTAGGTCAAATGAGTCTAGAATTGGGATTTGGATGAAGGTTTAGATCTAAAGTTGTGTTTGATCCAGTTTTAGAATTTAGGTTGGGATATGGATCCATTTTGGATCAAGTTTGGATCCAGGGATTTGTTTTGGGTCAAGGGCTAGTATTTGGCTCTGTTTTAGAGCTAGGTCTGGGCTTTGGATGTGGATTTAGATGTAGGGATTTGTTTTAGGCTTCTATATGAGTTTTTGAACCGGATTCCAATTTGAATTATAGAATAAGTCTAAATTGAGATTGGGCATTGTGTCTAAAGTCTGAAATTAGATCCAAATAAATCCGTTGATAGTCAAATAAAAGAAGAAATTGACCATGATAAATTGAAGTGATTGAAGCGGAAAAGCCTTGAAGGTTATTGTAAAGTTATCACGAAATGTTTGAAAAATGCTAAACATAGAATTTTGAATATTGTAGGGTAGTCAATGTAAAAATCCTATAGACTTAGTAATGACCGACAATGACAAGTGCCCAACGCAAGTGGGATCATGTAGGCACGACAAGAACAACTCGAGAATGTCAAGGCCTACCTAGCCAAGGCTGTCTGTCATGTGAAAAAGATGGCCAACCGGCACAAGGGGCCCTTGAAGTTCAACGTCAGTGGTGAGGTGAGATGATGCTAAAACTGACACCACAGATTTGGAAGAAATGAGTGTCAAGTTGGTGCACTATGGCTTAGTTTGACGATACAAATCGTGCAACAGCTGTGCTTATCAGCTAAAGTTACCAACTCAGAATTAAGTCCCACCTCGTGTTTCACGTAAGTTTCTTGAATCCCTTCCAGGAGTCCCTCTCTCTACTACTGGTAGTTCCTTGATAAATAGAAAGGTCTTCTTGATGGTGAAAACAGTTGGAAGCGAGATAGGTCCCTCTGGCAGTCCGAGGACCAGGCACTGCACAACCTTTCTGGTTCGATAGGGATAGTGAACACAGTGGGTGGGGAAGGCCTTTTAACATGAACAAAAGCTCGGCCAAGCCAAAGCTTTCTGCTTGCCGATGCCTAGCCAGTTGTTTTGTTACTTAGGTTACTATCTGGAGTTAGTTACATGTGGGGGTGATTCATGAGTTAAGCAAACTGGCTTCGTCTAAAGCAAACACTTACTCGCACAACCAGCCAAGTCATTGGGCAGTCAACAAATGATGAGAATCCAATAGTTGTGGCTTGGATAGAACCCTACTTGGGGCAGTGCGTCTTTGGAACATCTAGGCTAGCAAGTGCGCTGCAGAGGACGAAGGCTATACACAAGTTGATCGGCCCAGCTTGTGCAGAGAAGTGCGTGAAGCACACGATTAGAGTTGATCATCTTAGATCCCGCAGGCGATACAGAACTCTCTGTTGCGAAGGTTTGAAAGGCCAAACCAAGCTGCTTAGGTTGAGAACCTTACTCAACTCTCTGAAAGGAAAATAAGGCAGCCTGTGACAAATACTTATCCTATTATTTTAAGCTGACAACTGAACATGGTGGTAGCTACATATTCTCACTGATCCAAGAGGATGCATTACTCCGTTGAACCATGTATGCTCTATTGCCTGAAGATGCTATTACTGAAAAATGTGTTGACAGCCATGGTCAACCCACAACAAATATTTTAGTTTGGATTACATAAATATCATATACAAGATCTTGAAGGAACGAGAAGCTGAGGCTTCCCCCGCTTCCCTTAGCCTCCATGGTCTAGAGTTGCTGTGGGATTTGGGTAGGAATAGATACCCATCAACTAGGGCATTAGGGCTTTAGACTGTTTGTGCTCCAAGAAAGTAATACCCACAAAAGTTGAACTGATGACGAGGCTGTCACCAGCCTACTAACCGGACCAACTATACTAATATAAATACATTTTGTTCAATGAAAGCCTATTCCGTCGTCACTATGTATCGACATAAAAGATGAATGGTTTGTCATGAGCTCATTGCGAAGTGAAACAGTTTTAGGCATTTTTATTCTTTGCCATTAATGTATAGATGAAAGAGTTCAAGCCGCTCATGGCCTCCTTTCATGCCCCCTTCTTTGTTCATACCCTACTTTTACAGGCGGCTTCGTCTCCTTGCCCTGGTCTTTGTGCAATTTTGTCCCTAGTTAAAATAGGACACAACTCAGTTCTCTTTGTGCAATTTTGTCACTAGTTAAAATAGGACACAACTATTTTTACCCAGTTTGGTTGTTAACAGGGATTTAAATGGATTTTAGATATAATTGATTTTCAGTCTTATCAAATTTGATGTGTCAAATGTAGTGAAGAAATTCATTTTTCATTCTTGTTCAAGTTTGATATTTGACATGCAATGTCATTACAAGTTTTTAAATACCAAACCGAATTACATGTTAATGTTTTGGAACTATTCTTATCTCTCACTGCTTTATGCTTTTTCTGGTCACATTTAATTAGATTGGAATGTTTTTTTTTTTTCAAAATTACACCCAAACAAGTCTTTTTTTTTCAAAATTAAACCCAAACACGTGTGATGAGGTCCGCCCCTTGACCTTGAGGTGCGTTTATGGCATATACAAAAACTTGCCGGACATTCTTGGTCTTTTCCGTAGCCGACAGTGTGACGCTCCTTGGGGGGGTGGGGTGCAAAAGTGCTCGCGTCCGCAACCGCAAGAGCAATGGCGACGGCCGGTAGTGGAGGAGGTGGGTCGGCGGTAGAATGGCATCTGAGGCTCTCAAATCCCAAGAATCCGATCGTCTTCTTCGACGTCACTATCGGCACCATACCCGCCGGGAGGATCAAAATGGAGCTCTTCGCGGATATCGCCCCCAGAACGGCCGAGAACTTCAGGTCCCTCTCCTTCACTGGGTCCTTCTAGTGAATAACGCTGCTTCTTACGTCTTTTCTTTTGTAACGGGTTTATTTTGTATTCGAAGACTTAGTGCTTTGATATGCTGATCTTTTTTTTTGCTATAACTTGATACTACTAGCTGATAATCGTATTCGCGTAGTATTGTGCCCTATGGGAATCTCATGCGCTTTTTCCCTCTCCCTTCTCGGTAGTCACTTGTTTTGTAGCATGTCTTAGGTAGCTTAGTATGAATCTCTTGGAGGTGATATTTGTTGGAAGGGGCGACAAAAAGCTTTACTCCCTGCGTCAATATCATTTAGAAACTCCTGCAAAGCTTTCGAGGAGTAGAAGCACATAAGCACCATTATTATCAAAATCTCATTTATATACCTCATGCTTAATCGTCTTAATGATATGAAGTGGAAGAGTCGAAACATAATAAGTTGAATCGTTGCCCATAAAGTTGTGGACTGGTTTCATATCCTTTTCATGCTCATGAAGCTTGCCTAAGCACCATTATCATCAAAACCTTATTTAAATCATTTCCTTTCCATTTTGTTGATGGATAATGGCCCATGAATCTTATTCCAATAAAATAATTAATTCATGGGTAGCTCAAGATACCCGCTTGAGGAAATGATTGATATATCAATCTATATTTATGATATGTATGATTCCGTACATGCGCCTTTCGATACATATGGTTCAAAAAAGTTCAAAAAAAGAAAATCAATGTGTCGATTCCAGACCTATTCTTTATTCTTAATCGTCTTTATGATATGAAGTGCAAGAGTTGAAACATAATAAGTTGAGCCGTCGTCATAAAGTTGTCTAATGGTTTCTTTTTGGAAACCTTTTCCTGTGCTTGAAGCTTGCCTCATTCAAGAAATCTGAGGCTTTACTAGTGCCTGATTAATCAGAGGAGACGCATCAGAAAATTTTGTTCAGGTCATTCAAGCGGAATACGGTCTTCCTAACCTTGCCTGCTTTGTGCTCATCAACAGAGGCAAACCAGCTGAAGCGAAACATCGGAATTTCGGATCAATGCCTGTCAATGGCTACTTGAAGCAAATCCAGTTATGCATTTTTATATTGTGGTTTCTGCTAAAATTGGGTTCATTAACCCAATTGGTGAGCCAGATGGTGACCTTTATTTGATGATTGAGGTTGTTGGCCAGTAGTGAAGGGATTTAAAGGAAAAGAGGATAAAGAGCAAGCTGGAGAATATTTGTCTATTGTTCGATTTGCATCCATTCCCCTTTGGCAAGAACCATTCTTTTTTACAATGGAAGAACCATTCTTGTTTTTGGTTGTAGAGACTCAAATACGGGTTTGAATAGGATGCTCTATATACTTGTCCATATTTTGAGTTGGAAATTACTCTTTATATCTCTTTACTTTTAGATAGAAATATTTCTTATGTTGTTCTTCTATGTTGTTCTGGATGTGCGAAAGGGAGTTATGTAACTTGTTTCATCGTTAAGGGAGCAAAGGGAAAAATTTGTGTATGCAAAGAGATAGTGATTTCTTAAGTTTGAAGGCTTGACAAGACACCTTGTACACATTTTCTAAAAGTGGATCTTTTGAAGTCATCTTATACACGTTTTCTCAAGGTGGATGTGTTATTTTGAAGTCTATCAAGTTTGATGGATGGACTGAATCTGATATACCAGGGTGACTATTAATAAATTTGAGTGCTTATTCACTTATTGGACGAATCTTTTAAAGTCTATTGATGCATTAGGAGTATAAAGATGGTCGCTATTCTATAGGTGTTTCTTATATAAGTGATAAAAGAAGTGGCTGAGGATAATATGGTAGGGGGAGGGTGTCAAGAAGAAGTGGCCAAAAAGATCACCGTCATCAAAGTTCAGGAAGTTCTAGTGCAGAAAATATAATATGTGTAACTTTTAAACCTTATAGTTCTTTTTTCTTTTCATGGGAAAATAGGACAGATTTGGTAAAAATCCAACTTGGGGAAAAGCCAAAGGCTGGTGCGGATTCTAATATAATTTTGCTCACTTGCTTTACATGAAAACCAACTTTCCTGTGCCATTGGTTTCTTGGAGCCTGGAGGATGTAAATTAATGGCAATCAATGGTCCATAATATTGCGTGGTGTCAGCCTTGCTTTCCTTGAATGGCTACACCATTTCATGTGGAATGGGAGACAGTCATTCCACATAAAATGTCTCTTCTAGGGTGAGGAGTCCTTTCCCTTGGGAAAAGGCCAAAGTTGATGGTTTTCTATATAGTCTTCTTTTTCACATGAAGGGACCTTCCCTCTCCCTTATGTGTAGGTGTTATTCCTTAAGAGCTTGCTTGATAGCAGAGATCGCCACATTCCCATGGAACACAATCTTTTGTGCTAAGGTAGGGTGTGAGGCTTCTTGGAAACAGCAATGAAAGTGTTAAAGAGTGTTTCTGCAATATTAGAAAGTTGAATAGTAGTTCTTTAAATATTTTCTTATATTTAGTGG
Source organism: Nymphaea colorata (assembly GCF_008831285.2). Lineage (NCBI taxonomy): Eukaryota > Viridiplantae > Streptophyta > Magnoliopsida > Nymphaeales > Nymphaeaceae > Nymphaea > Nymphaea colorata. The sequence goes on along the minus strand of NC_045146.1, from coordinate 11,063,225 downwards.
ACTGATTTTGTAATTGTTATGTTGCCAACCCTAATCTCTTTTAATATGAGATTAGGGTCACGTGAATAAGCAAGAAAGTGTTTTCCTCTCTCTCTCTCTCTCTCTCTCTCTCTCTCTCTCTCTCTCTCTCTCGTCCCCTTCTTCCTCCAATATTCAACATGGTATCAGAGCTTTAGACCTAGGGCTGTGTGATCTAGGGTTTCACGCCTAGGGTTCCCTTCTCCTCTCATCTCTCATCTCTTTCGCCAAACTAGGGTTTCACACCTAGGGTTCTTGTTGTTTACAAAACAAACAAGTTGATTGGTTGGTTGGATAGGGGCTAATCACGTTTTTAACATGTGAAAACGTGATTAGCACCCTTGTGTTGCTGCTGCTGTCGTGAAGTTGCTGAAAGCTACTGCCGTTGAAGCTTATCACGTAGCTGAAATGGTGAATCAGATTAAACCTTGCTGCAAAATCAAATCTAACTCAAGTGCAGCCGTGGAAGATGTTCAGGCCAAAGAATATCGGATCTGCTGGGGTAGTCTGATTTGTTTAGCCGTGTGGTGCCTGGTGGATTCTCACAGGCAAAGGTATGTCGTGTGGGCAAGTTCAGTCTTTTTCCTGCATCGTTGTAGTGAGACAAGTTTGAAATTGTATGGAGTAGGCAGATTTCTGTTTTCTCTCTGCATCGTTGAAGTGAGACAGGTTTTCTCTACTGTCAAACTTGTGCTTGTTTGCTACCTATTATCGACATCTGAAAGTGCTGCCTGCTATCCACGTCTGAAAACAGTCTGCCAATTTGTTTTGTGTTTGTGTTCAACCTGATCCTTAAGTGGATCTCGTGGAGGTTATTGTTGTTGTAATCAGATTTTTATGTTGACCGTGTGGGGCAGAGTCAATCTACTGCTTGTGGATATAATTTGACGTGAGGAGCAGAATGATCTACAAATCGTGGATATGAAATCTATACGTTGAGGTCTCATTAGTTGTGGACTGCTGCTAATCGTAAAGTTCCTGCTTGTGTTGCAGCCATCGGCTGAAATTATTTTGTTGAGTTGCTGCTTGAGTTAGTGGCCTATGTTGCTGCCTGTTTTTAGTGAATTTCTGAGTTGATGATTAGAGCCATAAGTGTGTTCCAGGTTCTTCTATGCTGTCGTGCCTTGGTTGAAGTTAACTACTGCACCTTATACATATATATTGTGAGTACAATTCTGGTTGGAATTTTACTATGGCTGATGGTAATGTGTTTGAGGGTTCCAATGACTACAAGATGGCTGGAAATTCTTTCTCATATGACTGCACGACTGTGATAGACTCTTCCTTCTCTGTTGGTGCTCCTACCGATGATCCAGATGTGATGTGGATGATAGATTCTGGCGCCTCCAGGCACTGTTGTAATCAACCACATATTTTTTCATCATTAGTCAGGTTTTCTACACCACAACATGTCAGACTGGCAGATGGCAAACTATCTCCTGTATTGGGCAACGGTGATATTTATTTCCCACATTTAGGCACTATTACCCACGTGCTCTATGCTCCACAGTTTCCTGTTAATTTGTTATCTGTTAAGCAGCTTGCTATTGATTTAAAGTGTAGAGTCATTTTTGACCCTGGTACATGTTCTTTTCAGGATTTACTAACTGGGAAGATGATTGGTGGCGGCCATGAACGTGAGGGTCTCTATTTCTTGTCTGTCCCAGTAAATGTTGCTGCCTCTTCATTCTCCTCAAAGCCTTCTCCTTTTCAGTGGCATCTCAGACTGGGTCATCCTTCAGTGTCAAAACTTCGTCGCATGCTTCTAGGTATTACTATATCAGAGTCCTTCTTATGTGATGTTTGCCAATTAGGCAAACATACACGGAGTAGCTTTCCTTCGAGTCAAGAACCATCTAGTCAAAGTCCATTTGATCTCCTTCATGTGGATGTATGGGGTCCTAGTCGGGTTCCTTTTCACTCGCGTTTTCGGTATTATCTTGTTTTGGTTGATGATTTTACTCGAGTCAGTTGGGTATTCTTGTTACGGGAAAGATCCGAAGTCATATGTATTCTTCCTAAATTTGTCAAGGAAATAAAAACTCAGTTTGGTTTCATTGTCAAAAATATTCGCACTGATAATGCTCTTCAATTCAAATCTTCCGTTCTACTTCAGTTTTATGCCAATCATGGAATTCGGCCTCAATATACTTGTCCACACACATCCCAACAAAATGGTGTTGCCGAACGCAAACATCGACAATTCCTAAATGTGACCCGTACCCTCATGCTGCATTCTCACATGCCTGCATACTTTTGGGGGGATGCTATTCTTACTGCATGTTACCTCATTAACAGATTACCCTCGTCAGCCATCCAAGAACGTATTCCCATTCAACATTTATATCCAAATCGACCACTATTTCATATACCTCCCTTTGGATGCACTTGCTTTGCACACATCCTAGGCCCAGACAAAAACAAACTTGCTGCCCAAGCCATCAAATGTGTATTTATTAGATACTCTGCCAATAAAAAAAGATATAAGTGCTTTGATCCCCAGACCAAGAAAGAGATTATTAGTGCGGATGTTACATTCTTTGAGTCTCGTCTTTATTTTTTTCCTTCGAGTCCTCCTCTGTCTGAGATGCCTATACTTGTTCCTCTTCCCATTCCACCAGTGTCCCTTGAGTCCTTACCACCATCTCAACCAATGTCACATGAATGTTTCTTTGATCCTCCATTGGTTTACACTCGTCGTCTTGGTCCTTCTTCCAACCGCCTACCAACGTCTTCTCAAGAGGTAAACTCCACTGATCAGACTGATTCAGGTTCAAAAGATGATCACACTGCAGATGATCTCCCCATTGCTATTCGCAAGGACAAGCGACAGTGCACACTACATCTGATTTCTAATTTTGTCTCTACTGACCATTTGAGTACAAGTTTGCTGCAGTTTGATCGAGCTTTGTCTAACCACATCATCCCGTCTTCTCACCATCAACCCTTGTTAGATTCAAGGTGGCGGCAAGCCATGCAGGAGGAAATGGATGCTCTTATCTCTCGAGAGACTTGGGATTTGGTGGATCCACCGATGCACTGTGATGTGGTTGGCTCCAAATGGGTGTTCACCATCAAGTATCATTCTGATGGTTCAGTTGAACGGTTCAAGGCACGTCTTGTTGCTAAAGGATATACACAGACTTATGGCGTTGACTTCTTTGAGACTTTTTCTCTCGTGGCTCGGTTGGGCACTATTCGACTGATTATATCTCTTGCTGTCCAGCGAGAGTGGCCTCTATTTCAGCTGGATGTGAAAAATGCTTTTCTGTATGGAGACCTGTCTGAAACCGTCTATATGCAACAACCACCTGGTTTTGCGCGACAGGGGGAGTGTTCCAAGGTATGCAAATTAAAGAAAGCTATTTATGGACTTAAACAGAGTCCTCGTGCATGGTTCCATAAGCTAATTGAGGTTTTATCTAAGTGTGGATTTCAACGATCCCAGCTTGATCACTCATTGTTTATCAAGTAGTGATATTGATTGTATATGTGGATGATATTGTTCTCACTTGAGAAAGTAATCAAGAAATAGCTCAGACAAAGGAGTTTTTACAACAACACTTTGTCACAAAAGACTTTGGACAACTCCGTTATTTTCTTAGTATTGAGGTGGCTCGTAGTAGTAAAGGAGTTGTAGTGTTTCAAAGAAAATATGCTCTTGATCTTCTGCAGGAAACAGATTTATTGGGAGCTAAACCTGCCACACTTCCCATGAATAGCCGAATTCATATACATGATGATGAATCAGAGCCTTTTGACTTATAGGGAAACTGTTGTATTTGACGATCACTCGCCCTGACATTAGCTTTGCTGTGAATAAGCTAAGTCAATTCATGAAAAAGCCTCGAAAGGTTCATTGGGATGTTGCTCTAATGATTGTCAGATACTTGAAATCAGCCCTGGGAAAGGGGTTATGGTTTAAAAAGGGAGAAGGTGTTGACATCGAAGCGTATAGTGATGATGATTATGCAGGATCTATAGATGACAGGAAGTCTACCACAGGTTTTTGTGTCTTTGTGGAAGACAATCTTATTTCTTGGAGGAGCAAGAAGCAGAATATGGTGGCTCGATCTAGTGCTGATTCGGAATATAGGGCTATGGCTCAAACTGCGGCTGAAATGTCATGGGTCAGATCATTACTTTTAGAGTTGGGTGTTTCAGTGAATCTCCCAATGAAGATGTATTGTGACAACAAGGCGGCTACCTATATTGCTAACAATCTTGTTTTTCATGAAAGGACAAAACATATTGAAGTGGATTGCTTCGGGATTTAGTTCAAGAAGGAATTATTAGCACTATTCATGTCTCCTCTGAAGATCAGGCAGCTGATATGTTCACTAAGGCTCTTTTCATAGGCGATTTCCTGAGAGGTTGTAACAAGCTGAACATGATTGATATCTATGCTCCAGCTTGAGGGAGAATGTTAAAGAGTGTTTATGCAATATTAGAAAGTTGAATAGTAGTTCTTTAAATATTTTCTTATATTTAGTGGACTGATTTTGTAATTGTTATGTTGCCAACCCTAATCTCTTTTAATATGAGATTAGGGTCACGTGAATAAGCAAGAAAGTGTTTTACTCTCCCTCTCTCTCTCTCTCTCCCTCTCTCTCTCTCTCTCTCTCGTCCCCTTCTTCCTCCAATATTCAACAGAAAGAATGTGGAGGACGCTGAATACCATAGATATCTGATTCAAAAACAGCTGTGGAACACCATGGTTATGGTCTCCCATTCTTGGATCACATGGGAACGTGAAGGTGCTCTAAAAATTTTGCATCCTCAGGATTGATGTCAACATTATAAACTAAGCTCTGTAGACTATGAGAGCATAATTACACGTGGTCTCAAAACAACCTGCATAAATTGTTCAGGACTGGAAGACACCGTCACTGGGAAGTGATTATATTGATGATGTAAGCTGTGATGTAGATAGACATGTTCGTACACATTCGAGCGCACACACAGTATATTATCCAGCAATAGACCCCTATAAACTTATTTTCTCAGGGTCTCGATAGTGCTTTTTCTTCTTCAATTTATTTTAAGAAGCTTATCTCCTGAATTATGTATTCTCGCATGCTTTTAGATTTTTTTTTTTTTCAATTTAAAGCCTTAAAATGAATACCTTATGCATTATTTCTATGATGTTTTCAGGCAATTCTGCACTGGTGAATACAGGTTAGTAGCAGATATTCCCTGTTTTGCTTGGACCAAGTAACTGGACAAACGTTGCACTACAAATCGACAAAGGAGTTTGTAATTTATTAAACAGTGAGATCTACAACATGTTATAACTTTCCAATGCAACTTGGGCATGTTCATCTGGCTTTGCATGGGATTGATGGAAAAATTTGGTAGTGCCGCTTGTGCAACCCCGTCATGTTACGGCCTTATTAAATGCTTTTTTTTCAAAAAATCAATGGGTAGACCCAGCGCTCCTCAGGGCTAAAATTGGTTTCTCTATTGAGCATGAAAACCTAAAATAACTCATAGGTCTATGTAATTCTAATGATGGTATTTGTTCTTGAAAGCTAGTGTACATTGTTCTTGGAGAGTGGAGACATATTGTGATAGTGATAGTTGTCTTTATTTCTTTAAAGAGTCGAGCTCTTAATAACTTGACAGTTGACACTATTTTACTGGATAACATGATGGAGAAAAAAGGGAAGTTGACCTTATCAAGACAGAAAACCACACATTGCCTGTGATTTGAGGCAGTATTGTGCTTTTCCCATTATGTTTTTACTGCATAAAGTTGACTGTGATGTGGATTCATAGTATAGGCAGCTTTGTGATGCAAAATGCATTTCTGATGATTTCTTGTGTTCAATAATTTGGCCATAGTAAGCAATTATTTTTGTGTTTCTGTTGCCTTTCAGAAAAGCAGGGATCCCGGTAGGTTATAAAGGCTGCCAGTTTCATAGGGTTATCAAGGATTTTATGATCCAAGCAGGTGATTTTGTGAAGGTCATTACTCGTCCTTGTATTGAGGTGTCATTTTAATTTTAGTGCTCTGCAGTCTGCAGGACCATGATCCATCTGATAGAATTTCTTCCAATTGGGTTCTCCTTTTGCTTGCTAATGTGTTGCAACTTAGTTATAGCTTTTGACAATTGATTTTCAATAATGTTTAAGGAACTGAAATATTCCAGTCTATGTGGTTCAGTTGAAGCCTGATAACAGGAACTTCACCTCAACCTTCATGCTTTTTCTTAAGAGCTTCCATTATTTAGATGAAAGGTTGTTGATGCAAGCATTAAGTTCAGTGTTTCTGAACTGTTGTCAGAATGATTTTATTTTATCCATCTCTTTGATAACATCTTATGATTCATTTTCATTCGCAACTTCTTGTTTTACAGGGTGATGGCAGTGGATGTGTATCCATCTATGGCAGCAAATTTGAAGATGAAAACTTTGTCGCAAAGCATACTGGCCCTGGTCTTTTATCTATGGTGTGTTCCTTTTTCTTTGGAGCCCATTTTAGGGCCAGTAAATAATTCATGGCTGTACTTTTGATGTAGCAGGTTATAAAATTTATGTTCAATGTGCTCCAGAAGCCCTAATACATTTTATATTACAGTATTTATGTATCATATCTTAATTTTTACCTTTTTTAATGTATAATTTTTTAGCTTAGGCGGTATCTTCCATTCACCTCTCCATTAGGAGGTCAGTTTCCTCGTCATGATTCTCTTCATATTACCATTTCTCGTCAGCCTGTGGGAATATATTTAAGATTTTGAAGTGGTCTTTGGTAACTAACCATTTGAATGTTTTCTGATGAACAAAAGAATAACTTCTATGCAATTGCTGATGGTAAGCAAACAGACAATAAGGAATAACTAGCACTCTAGAAATTGAGGATCTAAGGGGGACCAAAGGTAGCTATGATATCAGATGTCTCTGGAACATAATGCATTTTACACATGCTCTTAAAAGGAAGATAGTCATGGAACACTAGCTAATTTTCTGAAAAAGAAGGGCTAGCAACCTCATGACTGCCATAAGGACATGGTATAGTGACATGTTGCGAGCCACTTGCGTTCTATTTGTAAATGTTCATATTCTTTTGCAGTATCTTTTGTGTGAAAAAAAAACCTTTTGATGCATTAAATTGTTATATTGGTTCCAATGAAATAAATTGTTATATTGGTTTTCGTCATCAGAATTCATGTGCTCGTCTTGGAGTCAAGGTAATAGTTCATTTATTTTCTTCATACCTTTCTTCTTTGATCCCTTGTCTTTTGTGGAAATGTCAGTGCTGTCTTTGTAGTTAAGAAAGGAACTGGTAGTAACCAATTGACTAGTTGTGGGATGCATATTATGTGTAGCTTTCTTTTTTCATCTTCGCAGCAGTTCCTGTTCTACATTGTTCAGCAGTTTGATCATATACATGTATGAATTCGATCTTTGTGTTGTGGACTTCTGATTGATCTTATTATTTGATTCATCTATATCATTTTGCACTTTCCTTTTATGTTTCTTTGTAAATGATAAACACTACATGCATATCTGATTGTATTCCTAGTGCTGTGGGCTTATATCAGTTTATTATCGGGCGATGATGTGTACTACAGCGTGTTTCACTTGGTTAATAGTGATAGTTATATGTTTTTTATTAGTCTTAGTAATTCATTTGTTGTATTCTGTCTTATCTTATTCATTTGCATTTTGAGAAGCCACCACTTAGCAATTTTGATTACATTGAGTTCTACTTCTAAAGTTCTGCAAACTCATTTTTTTTTTCCTTCATTTGTTTGTACAACTATTTAAACTTTTTTCTTTTCTTTCCTTCAGGCAAACAGTGGTCCTAACACTAATGGATGCCAGGTATGTCTCTGATAACTATAACTTGGTGGTTGTTTAAAAGTTTAAATTTAATTTAAATTACCTGTGGTATGTGGATATTTGACAGGCAACTGCTAACTGTTGTATCTAAGAAAACAAAAAAGATATAGAACACTTGTCGTTCTATAAACAGAAAAATTTTACGACCTTTTATTTCCGCCACCTTAGTCATAATAACCAAAGGGCCTCAAGCTTCTGAAATTTCCTGACATGTCCCTCGCTCTCCCCAAGAATTTTCAAATGTGGCCTGGTAACACAAGTTAGAATCTGTCAGTGCCCATCAAATTATAGTAGTCCCTTCCTTTTCAGCAAAGTGAAAACAAGATCACTTATCAAACTTGTAAGAACTATGCTAGAAAGGTACAAAGTTCCACATGTTGAAAGTGATAATGTTTAATCTGAAGCCCTGATTGGCAGTTGTTAGCAATAGATAGGCCCACTTGGGATTATGGTTAAATGGTGAGCCCTATAAATGGAATTATGGAAGTTTCTTTAAATGTGGCACAAAGAATAGAGGAAATTCAGTTGGCAACTTGACTAAATGCAATGTAATTTTGCTGTAGCTATTTCTTGGCTAGAATGTTTTCCCCCAGTCCTTGCTTGCTTTTGCTAAACTGCCTGCATCGAGAAACAGGAACCATGTCATATATCCCAAGCCAAAACTTCCATGTGGGTATGACAAGTTGGCTGAATAAATAGTCTCTATGTTTGTTTGGACCCTCACATTCTGTTTGTATCTTACAACGAGAAGTAACTCTGCCCAGCTTGTGCTTTAGTGACCAAAAGCATACCTAATATGACTATATTCATCTTTCTTTAAGATAGGTCAAATTGTTGGTCATTGATGTTCCAAATGGTGATGTAGCAAGGACTTATTTCCTTAGATGAAGTCCCAAGTTAACATGTTGATTTTTTATGAATACATCATTTGCGTGTTGCTTTATGTATTAAGCTGATTAATGTTATCATCTTCTGCAGTTTTTCATAACATGTGCTAAATGCGACTGGCTAGACAACAAGCATGTTGTTTTTGGGGTTCTCTCTCTCTCTCTCTCTCTCTCTCTCTCTTTATATAGTTACTCTTTGCATGCACAAGCTCATTAGTTTATCATCTGTTTGGAATTCAGAGAGTGCTTGGAGAAGGTTTGTTGGTTGTCAGGAAGATTGAGAATGTCTCAACGGGCCCCAACAATCGACCAAAGCTTGCCTGTGTAATAAGTGAGTGTGGTGAGATGTAAATCTCAGCATGACTTGACAATGTACTTTTTATTTGTAGCCTAAAGTGGTGCACAATATGTAAGTCTCGTCTAGCTGTGAGTGCACCAAAATTTGAGTCTAGCCTTATGCCAATCCATAATCCTGTGGGTATTAACTATTATCCTTAGATCACTAGCTCTAGAAAAAGCTTTCTTGCAGAAGTAATCTGCTTCCTCGAAAATGAAGAAAAAGAATGGAAAAATATCCTTGTATCAGACTTGTGAACTGCCTTCATGAGGAGTACCTTTCATTATCTTGAAGTACATTTTGGATATTTGAGAATACTGAAATGCTTGTTTTTTTACAAATCCTGGAATGATGGTTTGACCCGGTCCTTGGCCTAGGGGAGCAGCGTGAAACTTTTGTCAATCAAACGGCACCTAGTATTGGGGTGGGATGAGCGTGTGTCAGGGTGATTTATCAATAAGCTTATCCACTGGTGAGTCGCCCCTCCAACCTTCAGGCCCTCTGGAAAAGGGAACATGGCATCCATCCCACTGCCTAAAGACCAATACAGCTGACTATTGGAAGCTTTTGCTTCTGGTGTGGCCCAGTTTGATAGCTTGATAGCTTGAGATATATTGGTACCTTACTCCATGGAACTCTGGCTGGAGAGATTACACTTTCAGCATAGTGATCACTTCCAGCGTTTTCGTTATAGAAAGGAAAAGAGGAAAGGGCTTTGTCCGGTGGATGGGGATTACTGTTTATACATAATTGCTGGAGAGATATGGATTAGTGAGTTGGCTTAATGCATTTAAACAAAGAGCTTTAGTGGTTTGATCATTCCTTTGTGTGCAATATTGGCGAATGGCTGAGGCAGATGCTCCTGGGATTTGATGAGGAGCAATTGAGAATCTTGGGATTCCTAACACTTGCCTCCTACAATGGCATCCAGTTTCCAAATTTCTCTCTTAAGTTGCTCTGGCTTAGAACTTATATTCATTTAACATTTTATGAGGTGTGTGCATGAAAAACTTGCGCTTGATTCGACTTCGGTCTCGTGCTTAAAATGTTGTGTTTCCTTTAAACTGCTGGTGTGAAACAAATTATTTTGAGGAACAAAATCAGGTACGGTTGCTCTTTATTTATTTATTTTTCAATTTGTTCACCAAAACTGCAGAGCCTAATACATGGGGAAACTAATAGGCGAAGCCAGCATAGGGTCTTGATTGTCATTGATGTTTTTATGTTGTTCGATATAGTATATTGAAATGTACTTGCTGTCAATGAAGTATAAAGGTAATGAATTAAAATTATAGGTGCTAGTTGTTTTAACTCGTATGGTTTATTTACTAAATATCAGAGCCTATAGCATGCTTTCGAGCGTGCTGCCTTGGTAAGAGAACATGAATTAGCAGGCTGTCAAGCTTGTGAATACCTTACCAACAAATAATACAAAATCTATTTGTTTTACTAGAAATTTCCAACATTTGCTCAATTCATGTTTGTAACACTCGGACTCTCGAAAGCTTGAACTTGAGACCCTTTATCAGGCATGGCAGCACGGTGTCATTCTAGTCATGCTATGTTTGAGCTCGTAATGATTTTTAAAATATTCCAATAACTTGCGTGTGTATTTCTAAAATATTCCAATAACTTGCGTGTGTATTTCTTTTTTTTTTTGTACAAAGGAGCAGTTTAAAACCACATTAACTAACTATAACATGAGGCTGAGTTACACTAATCAGATCCTCCTCAATCAATCGATGCAAATGATCAGGTGGATTGGTAAGAATGGTCACTCTAAAAGATCCTTGAAAAGCCTATGAAGCAAGAAAATCCGCACACATATTAGCTTCTCTATACGTATGACATAAGACATTCTTGACACTATTTCACTATCTGGAATAAAGGATCATGAAGCTGCAAGTCTTTTAGAACCTTATTCACAACTAACAAAGAATCTGATTCAACAATAACTTTACGAAAGCCACGTTCCCAGGCCAATTTCAAACTATGAAAAATAACAATAAGTTCAGCCTTAGTTATATGACCATAACCCGCACGACAAGTGATGCCAAATAATCATTCTCCATTATCATTGCAAAATAAACCACAAGCTGCTAAGTCTCCTGCATTTGTTCTAGCAGCCGCATCAACATTTAACTTAACAAAACCCAAGGGAGGTGACATCCATGCAATGAAGGTTTGATCTTTTCGTTGGGATAATCGAAGTTGGGCCATATGGTTTCTAGAAGCAGCTATGTGAAATAAAACATCATCAGGCCAAGAAAAACCTTCTTTAAATACAACTTGATTTCACCACTGCCAACAAACGAAGCAAAAGAAAATAGACTAAGGAATCATATTGTTTACCAAAAAGCGATGCCTAGAAATATTATTCCTCAGCCAAACCTCCAAAGTAGCTGTATTAAACTCCAACAATTTAGCCTCATGAAGATAGACAACCTATATAACTTGAGAAGAACTATAATATCAGAGGACATGCAAAGTATTTTCCTCAAGAGCACCACACCGAGGACAAACTGCAGTAGTCAAAATATTCCGATGTACACAAGTAGACCTAGTAAGAAGACAATTATGAAATAATAATCAAATAAAGAACTTAACTCGAGGTGAAATATCTAGTTTCCACAGTTTAGACCAGATGCCATGTGTGTGAACACCAACAGTAAGCAATTTATAAGCAGAAAAAACAGAGAAGTTGTCATCAGTTAAAGCTTGCCAAAAATTCTTATCTTGCTCATCCTGTTGAAGTTGCACAAATGAAAGTTGTTCCCTAATATCAGCCAGCAAAAGTGTTAACAACTGCTCACTCCAATTGTTGTTACAAACATAGTCCTTAACATGTTTAGTATGTTCCTCCTCAGACAAATTAACATTACAGCGCTCAAGTAAGGACTTATCCCCAAACCATTTATTTTTCCAAAACAAGGTTGTTGATCCATCACCTACAATTTGAGCACAACCTTGATGAACAAGAGATTTGGTTGAGATTATACTCTGCCAAGTGTGAGAAACATTATGTGGTATACGAGCTTGAAGAAAAGAACATTGTTTCAAATACTTGGATCGCAAAACTTGAGCCCATAGACCTTCATTCTCATCTTCCAATTTCCACCTTAACTTGGCAAGCAAAGCTTTGTTCATATTAGTAGACTTACAAATACCAAGCCCTCCTTTATCTTTTGCACGACACACAGTGTCCCAATTAAGCAAATGAACTCTCTTTTTCTCTGCCGTTGATCCCCAAAGAAAATCTCTATTCAAACTATCAATTTCTTTAGTAACAGAAACTGGCAATTTAGTAGTTTGCATAGTATAAACTGCAATGAAACTAGTCACAGATAAGGTAGCATGGCCAGTTAAAGAGAGTCGGGAAGCCTTCCAAGAAGACAATCACCTGCGAACCTTGTCAAGAAGTTGAAAATAAGTATTTATATTAACACGATTGGTATGTAGTGGCACCCCTAGATAACGGCCAAAAATGATCCTTTAAATATTTTTGGGCAATTTACAACCTCGAATCAACTGAATTGGTGAATGGGCATATTTACCAAATAGGTGACATTGCCATGAAAAGTGTGGGCATTCTCATTCGAAATTTAAAAACAAGCCACTTGGACTCTTTCCTAGTTTGTCGGATGTCTCCGAGGAGAAGAACTTAGACTCTTCCTCTTTGGAGATCCATGAATTAGAACAGGCGGGGTGGACCGGAACATGATATTTTCCTTTTGATCTACTCCTGTCAGGAAGATTCCTCCTCGCGTTTTCATCAAAGTCTCATCTTTTCTGCCCCTTGCCTTTTCTTCCTCTATTACCTGAACGTGTAATATATAAACAAATAAAAAAATATGGGGAAACTTTTATAAATAAACTTATTGGTGACGATGAAAATACACTTAGGCTTTTCCATAGCTAATAACAAATATTAATGAAATTATTTGGTAAATTAGCTATTAAAACATTAGAAATTTACCATTTTAGCCTTAAATATGATGTAACTTTGTTGATACAATTTGGTTTTGCATGAATAATCTTTTATCATCAATAAAAAAAACAATCACATAATTGTTTTAATATTAACAACGAACCAAATTGTTTGATATAATATATGGTTCAAAGCTGAAGCGCCTGGATAACAATATAAAAGAGTTCGTGTGCTTTTGATTATCAGCGTGCAATATCAATCCCATCCTGGTGTTCTTGATTTTTTTTTAAATTGTAAATATATAACAAAATAAATAGCCAATAGTTTTTATTTCCTACATAATATGAAATATGATAATTCTTACCTTACGGGGGTAGATCCCCGAATTGATTTATAAGCATTGAAGTTCGAAAAAATAAAAATTAGTATGTAGGACATGTTAGTATAAGTTCCTTTATTGTCCTTAACGCAAGGAAACCAAGAAGGGCAGCTAGGTTCAATACATTAGAAATCGGGGCTGAGGGCATTTGAAAGAATAAAAGAACGGCACAAGAAAAGAAAAGAAAAGAAAAAAAAAAACCAGCCTTAAAGCAAAATTAGGTGATTACATCATACAAAAGAAAATCACGAGAAACAACAGGGAATTTAAAGAAAAAAATGGGATTCAAAGAGTCCTAACAGTCCGATCTAGCTATCCCGAAGAGAAGCCAACGTTTCCATCTATGATTATTGGATTTGATCAAAATCTGAAAAGAACCATTATGATTAAAACCAAAGGGAAAAAGAAGCATCCATGATTCAAGGTACAAGCCATAACGATGCACCTGATTAATCAGAAAGTATCGTTTGACCAGCAAACCTTCATGCCATAGAAAGCCAGCACAAATTCTGATATCATCAACTTTTTTAGAAACAATCTCAGTAATCCATCTTTGATGGTTCTTGATCAGCCAGAAGGGAGAAAACACTTTGGACTTCAACTAAAGCTTAATCGATCTAAAAGCTTCTTGAGACCAGGGCTGCATGAGAAAGACTTCTTTACAGTGATGCCAGACATCCCATTTGGCCATCTTAGTCCTGTCCTTCTTGTCATTATGTGTAATCTGGTTTCAAATCCACCAAATTCTCCATATGACAATATTTAAAAAAAGAATCCTACATTGGCACAATTCTTTATAAGAAAATCTTTGATGATGCCACCAGGTCAGAGCCGAGCAGAAATCTTGATGAGGAATACAATTAACCAGATCTTCTATACGTTTGCTTGTGAGATTATTTCGTTTTATAGTGTGGATTTGTGAATATGTACTCCAATTTCTCTCACAGCATGAAGATGTAGCAGGTTGAACTAGCAATCTGAAAGCAAGGTATTGAAGTGTATGATAAGTATGTCAATGTTTAATCCACCAAGAAATAGGTGGATAATCATCTTTATTTACAGTTGCACATAGATCTTCTCCAATTCTTGTAGAAAACTTTGCAATCTTATCATGAGCTTGCTGATTTTGATTTAGACCAATAAAAATCCTATTAAAACATGCCAAACTATTTTTGATAATTCTAGATCCTTATGTGGTGGGGTTCTTCCAATACCTTGTGCAAGCCACTTTTTTCCATAATATTTAGGATTCAATAAATGTGTCATGCATTGAAGAGGAGTGATATTTTTACCACATCTTGCAATCAATATTTTATGCACATGATAAAAAAAATGTTGAACCTTCATGTGCAATATTTTTTTTTCACATGCTTAAAAATGAACTCTCCGATTTTTTCAATCATAGTGTCCCACATCTCATAAATACAATGCAATTTGAAATATTATAATGAAGAACTCTCAATTATCTCCTAAATAGGCTTTGTGAATGCAAGAAAGTAAAAGATTCTATCCCACCACTTGTCATCAATAATCAGTCTTTTGATTGCTTGAGCTTTGTCATCATCATCAGCATGATAGAAATTTCAATCATCATCAGTCACCATGCTGATCAATGCACTTTTAACCCTTTTCATCATTTTGACCTTAACAACTAAAGATGCAAAACGTGTTTGTGCAACTGTTAACAATTTTAAATTAGAATGCTGGTTATGAATGAAAAGTGCATGTTGATGATTTACTCTAAAATTTCTGATGTTCTTCACATCCATTTTCAAGTCTTCAATCCATGACATAAGTCATAAGCGTGAAGATTTTGCTCTTTACTTGGTGGATTGCATTTACTCTTTAAAGCCAAATTTAAACTATGGACTGCACAATGAGTCCAAAAGATATGAGGGTAATCATGTTTTATGGTAATACCAGCTGCTCTACACACAGATGCAGTCTGTACTTATTTGAACAACCTTATTTGTCCCACTCCAATTATTTTCATGAACAATCCTTTCAAATACTCAACACTTTTGTATTCTTTAGATGCATCTATTGCTTTCAAGAGAATTGGTCCATTTGCTGAAGTTGCAATAAAATTAATAAGAGGGCGCCTTTGCAAAACTGTTCAGCCATCAGAAACAAGAAACTTCATGTTGCTCCCAAATTAACTTTTGATTCTCTAACAATTTGTTCACTCACGTCTATTGTTGTTCTAGTAGTACAATGCGAAGCCTTTCAGAACTAGGGGTAACATACCCAGACAAGTTACAGTTTGCAGTATATGTAACTAAATCTCTTCAATGTAGACTTCTAACTACATTAAATGGTATGCAATTAGTATAGAAAAATGTTGCCACTTTTAGATCTAATTCTCGCCATCCTTGTAAACTAAATGACTCCTTAATTGATTTCTAAGTAGCATCAACCACTTCTTTTTTTTTATCATCCTTAACATCATCATGTAAAATTGAAGCAATGTCAATAAAACCGGATGATATGGCTTTTCTTTTTCTCAAAGAATTCTTGTTCTTTCTTCAGCTGATCCAAACTCTCATTTGTGATATCTTTACATACTTGAATTCCCTGTGCTTTGATTTTTAACAGATGCGTGTTCACTCTTGTATATGATCCATTGATCTCTTTCCCACAAAAAGAACAAATAAAAACAACATTTCCACCACCTTTAGGAGCTTTCCATTTTTTTTTATGCATGACCATAATGGTTAGTCTTCAAGTGTAGTAGATGTAGTTGATCCACAACTTGAACTTATAGTAGGTTGAGAGACTCATTTTCTTTTGTTCGCCATACTACATTAAAAGTAATAAAAAGATGAAAAACAAAAGCATATAATGAACAAAAAATTGAAGAAATAAAACAAGACGCGATAATAAGAATATGTCAATAAGTTGCCGGCATTTAGGCTTTCGCCTAAGCTTGGCTGATCAACACTCGACAGCAACAGTTTGGTTGATGAAGATTGAAGATAATTTTCAACACCTGATAAATAGCCAACACAACAACAAACAAATGGAAGGCGAGGTGATAGAAAGGCAGCCAAAATATCTAGTAATAGATAAACATTGAACACATAAATCAAACAAAATATGAAAAAATGAAAAGATCGATGGTTTTACCGTTCAAATTTCAAATAAAAACATCCCCAAATAAAAAAACCGCAAATCAAGAAAATGAAACACTAAGTTATAACATTGAAAAGAAAAAAATACTTACCTGGCTGGTACTGGATGCCGCTGGACACCACTGGACATCGTCGTGGGTCACCGGATGTCATCATCGCTACAAGTCATTGCTAAGATAGAGCTCTGCTGTAGAAAATGTAGGTGAGTTGAGCTCTGCTGCAGAGCTCAACTTTTGTTTGTTAATATAAACAAAAAAAATTATGTTTTGGATCGATTCTGACCCAAACCCAATCCAACCTGTACCCAAAGCTCCGCGTACCCGTGTACCGGAGTGGGTACGTGGGGCAATTTCAAATATCTGTGTCACATAGTAAAAGGGAAAAGAAATAGCACAACAAGCACTTTACCGTGGTTCAAAGAGACCTCCTACATCCATGATTCTCACTTGACAACATATGGGGAGGTTGAAACAAAATTGAACTCAAAGAGAACAAGAAAAATTTACGTAATGAAATGATCACCTACGTCAACTCTTCCACCATGATGATGATGGTGGATATATTTCTTTATTATTTAAAACATTACATCTTGATTTTCTACTCAATTTTAGGAGAAATTACATTGTCATAGTGGTTGCTCTTATGAGCTATAAAGATACGTTCACTAAGATCATCGATATCTCTAACGCTTTTAGATTATTTTTCCTTGTTAGGTTGTTGAGAGCCTTTATCATTATCCTCATCTTTAACCGACACGATGCGATCTTGTTAGACAACCTGGATGCATGTTGATTGTTTGGCATTGTAACCAATTGGTTAACACTCTTTGTTACTGTTTTATCTGAAGAGGGCCTTCATGAAAAGATCAGCATTGTGAATAAGGCGCAAATTGTGTGGTAAGCTACCCTAGAGCTACATTTTCATTAAGAAAATGGTAATCTAATTCAACAGACTTCATGTGTAAATGAAAAATAGGTTTAGTAGAGACCTGCAAGACAAACACATTATCACAATATAAAACTAGAGCTTGAAACAAATAGATACCAAGATCTTTCAAAATACATGTAATCCATGTACGTCGATTCCACAAATCTATATTTAGCTTATATTGTAAATCGAGCAACTACAGGTTGTTTCTTAGCTATCTAAGAATACAATTCGTGCCAGTGAAGGTACAATAGCCTATAATAGAGCATCGAGTGTCATGGCAATCTGCCCAATCCGAATCAGAGAATGCATGAAACCAAAAAACTTGTTGAGGAAAAAGAGTACATGTAATCACCCCAAATTTTTTCTAAAAGATTGTGTTATTTTATCCAAGCGCGAAACCCAAATTTTGACGCAATATTCAAATCCAAGGGTCAACTTTCAGATCAAAAACTCGAGTTCAGATCCAAATCGATCATTTCAGGCCCAAAATTCGAATCGCATTCAAAACGACAAAATTTGAGCATCGCGCGTACACTGACCTTCCCTTTGTTTTAAAAACCCATTACTCATGCCCAAACATGTTTTAAACCTAAGTCACATGCTTAACGAGTCGACAACTGACTAAACCAAAATCGGATTTAGAGCAAGTTCGGAGTCGCTCAAAATTGAGTCGGCCGCCTTTTTTTAACAAAAACTTTTCTTTTACACATTTTCAATAAAAAAATGTTTTCTATATAAACAAATTTTTATTTATTTATTTCATTTTATTAGATTTTATCTGATTTTATTTTAAAAAAGGGGCGGGGAGGGGGGGGGGGAGAGAGAGTCTGCGCCATGTGACACGGCCGCGCGTCGCACAGCCACCTCCGTACATGATCGCCGGCGGGCTTCTACGTGCGGCAGCGCATTACGCGCTGCCGTGTGCACGTCTTTCCAAGGCATCGGGCGCTGTTGCGCCTGGCACGTGACAACGCCATGCACCCGGGCAGGGGCCTGAGACAGTGCATGCCTCCCTCCCTTTTCCTATTTTTTTCTTGCAAAAACGTGCCCAAGGGGCGGTTTTGGCTCCCTTGAGTGGGCAATAGCCCTACCCACACATCAAAAGGGTGTTGGCAGGGCTAATGGCCTATCCCCCTTCAGTCAAAACCTATTTTTCTAAAAAAAAAATAAAATAATTCAAAATTCTTTAAAATTTGGATGAAAATGGGGTGAAATTAAAAAAGAAAAAAATCAAATCTTGGGTTTTGGCTCCAAAGTCCTCTATAAATACCCCATCATATCCCCCTTCTTAGGTAAAAGTTAGCCCTTGGAGAAACTCTTGTGTATTCTCTAGGCCTGGGCATCGGGCCGGGCCGGGCCCGTGCGGGAAGTGCGGCCCGAAGGCGGCCCAGCCCGACTCCCGCCCTCGGGCGGTCAGGCGGCCTGACGGCCTCCGCTCGCTCCCCTAACCCCTCCCCCTCTCTCTTCCCATCTTCCTCTCCCTCTCCCTCTCTGCTCCCTCTCCCTTCCGTCTCCCTCTCCCTCTCCCTCTCCCTTCCGTCTCCCTCTCCCTCTGCTCCCTCTCTCTCTCTGCTCCCTCTCCCGTTTCCCTCTCCCTCTTTGCTCCCTCTCCCTTTTCCCTCTCCCTCTCCGCCTCCATCCCCCGCAGCCCCGCTCGCTCCCCTCCCTCTCCGCCTCTGTCCCCCGCAGCCCCGCTCCGCTCCGCTCCCACACCGCCTCCGTCCCCCGCAGCCCCCGCGGCCCGCAACTCGCTCCTCTCCCTCTCCGCCTCCATTCCCCCGCAGCCCCCGCAGCCCCCGCACCCCACTCCGTCTCCCTCTCTGCTCGGCTCCCCCTTCCCGTGTCTCCCTCTTCGCGGTGGGCCGGGTCGGGCCGGGCCTGACTTTTGGTGGCCAGGCCCGGTACCCGGCCCGACAAGATTATCGGGCCGGACCCGGGCCCGATGGGCCAACCCGGGCCGGGTCTTAGCGGGCCGGCCCGGCCCGATGTCCACCCCTAGTATTCTCACTTGAAGACTTAGAATTTCTCCTTTAGCTCTCTTTCCATTTCTCCCCAACTTGGAGCAAGCTACAACTCTTCAAGGGAGCACCAAAGATCTCTTGGAAAACTTATCTCCCTCATCTTGGAGCTTCATTCAAGGTGAGTTCAAGATTATTTCAAGCATGACTGTTCATTTTCCCTAAACTATTCTCACTAGAGGTATGTAATCAATATCTCACCTCTTTCTTTCTTCATTTTTCTCTCTTCCTCTCCCCATGGCCCAAGGAGATAGCTCTCAATCTCTATTTTGAAGACAAGCGGCTATGCTCAAGTGCACCGGGAGCATGAGATGATGAGATGATCTTTTATTTTCATGCTTGAACCATGTTATCTCATTTCTTGAATACATTCTTGTTGTTCTTTTGCTTCATTCTATTTTTCTTTCTTTTTCATTTCTCCATGGCCATATAAGATAGCTCTCAACTATATTTTAAAATCAAGAGGCTATACTCAAGCGCAACGGGAACATGAAATAATATTTCATTTCATAATTGAATCATGTTCTATTTCTTTCCTTGAATATTGCTTATATATTATCTATGCGTAGTTGCTTGATTTTTCATTTATATTTTGCTTCTCCCGTTTTCTTTCTTCCCCACTTTCCCATAGCCATATGAGGTAGCTCAATCTCTATTTTAGAGTCAAGAGGCTATGTTCGAGTGCACTGGGAACATGAGAAGATGAGATTTCATTTCATAGTTGAATCATGTTCTCGTATTTTTTTTAAATATTGTTTTGATATTATCAATGCATAGTTATTTGATTTTCATTTGTATATGAATGCACGGTGAGAATGAGAGTATGGTTTGGGATTCTTTTGTTTTATTTATGTAATTTTGAGGTTGGGGCTTGTCCAACCCGGGAAGAACTTTCACGAATTTGTACATGTTAAAGTGCATTTTCATATCATTTCGTGTTAGTTTCCTTTTAATCACCCGATTAGGAACCCTAATGAGCACCCTATCGTGTGGTTTGAGTTTCTTTTATACCCAACGGTGAAAGAAACATATTCCTTTGCAACCAATGAAATAACTATGTTTTATGTTTATGTTTTCCAAAATATTTTCAAAAGAATCCTTTCTAATATGACTTTGGAGACTTAGCTTAGACTCTTGCATGATGTTCAAGCTCCCCTCTGGCCTACATCAAAGTCGGATGTTTTCACTCATATTTAATCTCATGAAGACATACATGTATATATATGTTATATATATATGTGTGCATATGTATATATGAATCTCCTACTTTCTCTCTTTAGAATCTCTCTCTCTCTTTTCAAGTCAAATGTCTTCATCTATATATATATATATATCCATTTCTTTTCCTTTAAAATCTCTCTTTTTATTCAAGTCAATGTTATTTTTACAATCTTCCATATATGTGTGTATGTGATAGTATATATACATGTATGTGCATCTTCTCTATCCTCCTTTCTTTTAAAAGTTTCATTTTCTTTCTCTACTTAAATTCAAACCTCATTTTCATAAACTTACATATATGTATCTATACATATATACACATATGTATATGTATATGAATGCATCTCTCTCTTTCTTTAAAATCTTTGATTTTGTGATTTTCAAGACCTCACTCCCTCTCTCCTTATCTATATTTTCTTATGATCAAGTATCACATCTTTCGCATTCTTTTAAACATTTTTCTTCTCTAATATCATTTTCATTTACCGACTTCACTAAGACCATAAATCAAGTAAGGACCCAACATTTAGGGGTGCACAACGAGTCGAGTTACTCGAACTCGACTCGTTTAAGCTCGACTCGTAAGTTAAACGAGCTGCTTCATTAATTAAACGAGTCGAGCTCGAGTTGACGAGTCGACTCAATTAGTTAATCGAGCCGAGTTCGAGTTCACTTGAGTGAACTCGTTAAAGCTCGACTCAGCTCGATTAGTTAATGAACCGGTTTTAAAAAAACCGGTTCAGACTCACTTCTTTTAACTTCAAAGGCGGGAAGGAAGTTTTAGGGTTTCCTTTCGTCCCTCTTTTCGACTCCGACTCTCCCTCTCTCTCACTTCTCCTTCTAGGGTTTCTTTTCGTTCTCCCTCTCTTCGACTTCGACTCTCCCTCTCCCTCACTTCTCCTTCTCTTCTCCGCCTGTGCTCGCTCCTGCAGCCCTGCGTGTGCTCTCTGTGTTTGATGGGCCCTGGTTACAGCCACACCAAGCCAAGCACTTGCCTTGTTGTCGGCGTCACACCGCTATCCTCTGCTCCTCGCTCATTTCTTCCGGCGATCATCCAACCAGGGACACGACAAAAGGTACTGTCGTCTTGCTCTTACCGGTTGTCGCTAGAATGGAACATCGCAGGGCACACCGCTCGCATTTTGCCCTCTGTTTTTTTAGGGCACCAAAGAGGAGCACATCGTTCTATTGCCCTCTGCTTTTTAGGGCAGCGAAGAGGAGGCACCAAAGAGGAGCACATCGCTCTCCGTTGCCCTCTGTTTTTTAGGGCACCGAAGAGGAGCACTTCGCCTGCCCTCTTGTTTTTTTTTCTGCTGCATTCACCTTCCGTGCAAGAATCATCTCTTGCTGGAGCGCTTGTTGTCTGTTGGATCGCGTTCCAGATGATATATTTAATATGATTTCATATGCTAAGCCAGGAAAAGTCGCTTTGCTAGTGAAGTTGCTTCTGTTTGAGTGATGTTTTGCAGCTTGGTGTTAACAGGTTTTGCTCTCTTTAGATGGCAAACTTTGCTGTTACGTATATTGGATATTCTAAGTCCTGCATTTATTCTATTGGATTGATATTGATAATGTTATTGTTTTGTAGTTTGATATTTCATGAGGTTGCAAAAATAAGCTTCTTGCTTTGTTTATTTATACTTGAGCCAGCTAAAGAGTTCGTATCCACCTAGAAGAAACCTCTCAGTGCTGTGATGATGCAAAAAGGAAAAGTTCTGTTCTGCAGATCGGCTTCTAAACATTTTTGTGTGTATGAATGCAAATTTACATAAAGATGTTTATTCATGATGGAGCAAAAAGCTGTGATGTAGAAGTAACAGAACTAAACTTGAAGTTCTATTCCTAAATAATGAGGATTGTATTCAAGTAAATAATTAACAGGCTGATATTGACTATTTGGTTTCTTACCTTGATTTGGATTTTGGAGTTCCCCAAATAATTATATAGTAAACAAGCAATTTGAGTGAGATGATGGCTGCTATTTTTGAGAAACAACAGTGGTGAAGGTTTTGAAATTCAGAGATGGCTCGTACAGGTTAGCATCTTGTGTACTCCTTGATCTTAAGTGCCCTGCCCACGTTAAGTGATTATTCCTGGTTAACTTTGTGGCTTATGAACTGTCTTTTACATTTTTCAGTTTGAAGACTTTGCCAATCACAATGCATTTGAGTTGCTTGCAAAGTATGGGACTACACATCTCGTCTTCAATGATGATATACAGGTAAAGTTATACAACTGTAGTATGTGTATTTCTTCTGCTTTTTTCTTTTCAATTTTTTGTAATGTATATGTGTTCTACTAAACTTCATTGCCATCTTCTTCTTCTTTTCTGATTATCTGTTGTGTAATTTCTGCAGGGAACTGCTTCTGTTGTTCTTGCTGGGCTTATTGCAGCACTAAAATTAGTTGGTGGATCCCTAGCTGAGCACACTTTTCTCTTCCTTGGTGCTGGTGAGGTAAGTTGGAAATTAAATTTATATCCGATGCTATTTTCATTCATATATAGTTCATATCAAATGGTGATCGGAAAGTATCTATGTCTCTTTTGCTCTTTGTTGCCTTCCATGTCAAGAACCTGATACTATTAAGTCTTTTTATCAATAGTTGCATCTGTAACTTCACGAACTATAATGGAAAAATACTTTGCTGACATGTGTCATTTTATCTTATCAACTTTGTTTTTATCACTTGCAGGCTGGGACTGGCATTGAAGAGCTGATTGCTCTTGAGATGTCAAGACAGGTATCCTTTATCCACATGTTTAGCGGCCCAACTGATCCTCTGATAATTAGCGAGTTCTGAATTTGAAGTCTAAAATCACATGTCTGATTCTCTTTCAGACCAAAGCTCCATTGGAAGAATGCAGAAAGAGAATATGGCTTGTGGACTCAAAGATAACGTGGGATTAACTCTTGCTTCGCCTTCTGCCTTGGGTTTGAACTACCATCTAATTTTGACAGTTTCGTTTGTTATTTTGATTGATACGGTCTATTCAAATGTTTGCCTTCCATACTTCAGGGACTTATATCATAATATCATAATATTACCAAAATGTTCTTTTGAAATTTGATTATTCTCATTTTCAAATTTTCACTTTTTCTTTTTCAAGTTTAGAATACCCTCTTGGCCTTCCTAAGAACTCATGAAACAAAAACACTCATTTATAGATCCCTCTAAGTAGGAGCTTCATCAAAAGTTTTATCAAGTTTAACTCACATCACTTAATGTTGGGGATTTAAAGGCAGGGTAGTGACAATATCTTACATTTTTATGTAATCTGGCCATTTTATGTAAAAAGGGGGGAACATGAGCAGGTAATCCTCCAAGTGTGTTATTATCAGTCTGTTTGCTACTTAAAATATTACTTTGTGTTATTTCTAGGACAACATTAGGTCCTGTAGTTTCTTATTGGAAACAAGTAGTAATCTTACATGCCATTGTTAATGTGGGTGCAAAATTCCATGTCCTCTGCTGCTAATATTTGTCACTTGATGCAGGTTTTATGATCTTAATGTACATTTTTGAGACGTATTTGGACATGAGACAGCATTCTGCTCTGAGGCTCCCCACCCTTCCTAAACCATTGCTAGGGGTGGTCAGTCAGGAAAAATTTGAGAAATCACGTGCTTACAGCCTTGATAAGAGATATCATTGTTCTTCTTGTTTGAAACTTTGAAATATATCTGGTTGGGTTCCTTGTTTGGAAATTCTGCTGCAAATATGACTAGTATGTCCTTACTTTCATGTTCCGGTGATTGGCAATGTTATGTGGTGAGCTCATTTAGTCTTGTATGTTGGGTTTCAGTCACTTCCACTTTGTTCACGAGGCCTTTACAATTGCGATAGACTCGTGAATCTTGTACTTTGGTGCATTGCCTTGGTGTTGGAAGGTACATGTTTTTGTGCATTGAAATGCATTTGCTTTGCTCATTTACTTTGGGTTAGCTTCTGCAACCTTTGGTCTTTGGTTGCAGAAATCAGCAGATCTTTTAATATCCATGGGCTGGAACCCTGAGAATGAGATCCTTCATACACTGGCATTCTTGGCAGGTGTCATGCTTTGGTCACAGGTACGTTTTGAAATGTGAGCTACTACAGTTTGTCTGGGACTTTTTCTCTTTCCTATTGAACTTTTGGTCTTATTAACTCATGGTTAAGTTGACCTGCATTGCTTTCAGGTAAGTTTTCTCATCATTCTGTCTTAGGTTAAATTGGAAAAAAAAATACTTGCTTGAATATCAGTCTTTGTCAGCATAAATGTTGTTAATTGTTATTTGTCTATTATTATATGATCCTAAGTGATTTTCTAATCAATACTGATTATTGTGTTGCAGATCATTGATTTGCCGTTCTCACTATACTCGACCTTTGTAATTGAGGCTCGCCATGGCATTAACAAAGTTTGAACTGCTTGGACTGTGAACTCGTTGTCAAATTTGAATTAAATATAGTTGGTTTATCCTCATGAATGGCATCTGAACCTCTTATTATTATTTTTTTAAGTTGAAGTTTTTTCAGGAAATCATAGGCAAAAAATAATTATGTGGATAAACATTAATGAGACATTTGATTTCCTCGGTAACTAGTTAATCGAGCCTTAAACGAGCTCGATAAGGATGAGTAATATTAATCGAGCCCACATATTCGAGCCTTAGTCGAGCTCACTTATTCGAGCCGTAGTCGAGCTCACGGTCGAGCTCGAGCTCAACAAGTTAGGATGTAAGTAAACGAGCTTAATCGAGCCGAGCTCGAGCTCAACTATTGACTATCGAGTCGAGTTCGAGCCAGGATAGTCGAGCTATAATCGAGTTCGAGTCGAGTCGAGCTCGTGTTTTATTTAGTCGAGCCGAGTTCGAGCTGACCGAGCTCGGGCTCGACTCGGCTCGTGTTCAGCCCTACCAACATTGGATTCATGCTTGATGGTCTACAACCCCAATCCATTTTCAAAAACTTTTCGTTCTTATATATGATATTTATCAAAACAAAAATCTTAGATGAATGTTATGGTATGAATGCTCTTAGATGAATGTTATGGTAGGAATAAATGATTTTTATTTCCAATCATATAAGATCAATGCATTCTTGCATTCTCACCCACTTAATTTCACTTATGATCACAAGTACTTTTCTAAAAAAACTTAAGCAAGATGAGATAGAACTGTAACTAGGTGGTAACCGAATTAGAGCAAAACCTCAAACCTATTTAAAGTCTTAAGAGAACACTAAAGTGATTTCAAAATGATTTCCAAATGATATTTATGAAGGTTTCCCAATTCTAGTTTTTCCCAAAATGTCTCATATTCTCAAGTGATTCTTCAAAAATCTTTTCAAAAGTTTGAAACATCACACTTTCAATATTTTTTTAACCGCATATAGAATAAAAAAAATGTTTAAGTTAAAACGAAATGCATCAATAATAAACATAGCCCTTAGGTTTATTACCCCCGGTAAAGGCACCGGGAGCGGTCGATCCTCTTACCGATGGACGAGTCCCTTTCTTTTCTATTTCAAAACAAAACCTCATTTGTCTGAAGCACTAAAAAAAAACCAAAAAGATGTTGGAGATGCGAACAGATTGCATGGCCATATGAGATAGCTCTCAACTCTATTTTAAAATCAAGAGGCTATGCTCAAGTGCACCGGAAACATGAGAAGATGAGATAAATAGTCCTATGGATGTACCAGAGAATATACTAAACAAGTTTAAAGTGACTATTTGTAGGCATATGCATGTATTGATTGACATTAACACTCTAGGATATGTCTGGCCTTGTGAAAGTTAAATATGGGAGCCTTCCATCTAGACTCTAGAACAATGTAGGATCAGCAAAGGGAGGATCATCAATAGGGGCTTTATAGTTTTGAACCAAGGGTGTGATAGTAGATTTACATGCAAGCATCTTTGCATGCTCGAGCAGACTGTAAACATGCTGTTTCTGATTTAAGAAAAGCCTAAACATGGTTTTTTGATGACTTCAATACCAGGAAAATGATGAAAAGATACAAGTCCTTTCATGGTGAATTTAGTATCCAACTCTTTGAAAAAATCTTGAAGAAAGGTACTATTGCAGCCTGCTAATATAATGCCATCAACATAAAGAAGTAGACAAATAGTACCTTGAGCTTTGTGATAAATGAACAATGAAGACTCGAAGATGCTGGAATAAAATCGATTGGTTAAGAAGAAGTGACAAACCAGTCGTACCAAGCTTGAGGTACTTGAAAAAGTCCATATAAAGCTTGGTGCATTGGTTTTGAGGGACCAACAAACCCTGATGGCTGCTTAATGAAGACTATTTGATCCAAGTTGCCACAGAAAAACACATTCTTCATGCCAAGCTAATTGATGTCCCAATTGTTGGTCAATGCAATAGTGTGAACCACATGGATGGTGGCCAGTTTAATGACAATGAAAAAAGTTCCCATAAAATCGATGCCTGAAATTTTATTGAAGCCCAAGCACTAGTGCACTTTCAGTCATTTAAGTGAGCCATCACTCTTTAATTTGCTTTTAAAAGCACACCGTGTACTCACCACATGCATGTTCGGTCGCTAGAGAACTAAAGTCCACATGAGGCAATGATGAAGAACGTGCAATTCTTCCTTCACTGCCTTGATTCATCTATCATGCATTAAGTCCACTATTTTGGGCTCAAGAGGGATGCTTGGTCAAAAAATGTCAAGCATTAAGTTTAGAATGCCAGCCTATGCTCTAGGAATCATGCCATGGGTGTTCGTTGGAGGAGGTATTACACTAGTTGAGGTGGCATAAGAGATGTGAGATTTGTTTCATCACTTATGTATGCAGTCAATGGTTCAACTAAAGTAGAAAGCAGTTTAGCTAAAGGAAGAGGTGGTAATTCTTGATGTGGGAGATTTTCATTATGCATACAAGTGGAAAGAGACTCATGATTGTCATTGTGACCAACAGGATGGTTAGTTTCATGAAGAGGCTTAGTCCAATAATTAAAGGTAGCAGGCTCAAGTTGAGGTTCAGCCTTTGAGAACAATATTCCAAGCTTGTGGAAAGGAAAATAAGCTTCATTGCATACCACATGTCATGAAATATACACTTGACTGGTATGAGGATACAAACATCAGTAGCCTTTGTGAGTGGAACAATATCCAAAAAATAAACAAGGTAAAGACCTTGCTTCAAATTTATGTTTGATGTAATCTCTTAAATAGGGAAAACACCGACTCCCAAATAATACAAAAGCATGAATAATCTGGTTTCTTTCCAAAAACACATTCAAATAGTGACTTGAATTTTCAGAGTGGGAGTAGACAACTGATTAATCAGCCATACAACAGTTAAGAAATCATGAACCCAATATTTCATAGGTATGTGGGCATGAAATATCATTGGAAGATCCAATTCAATGATGGATTGATGATGCCATTCGGCCAGACTATTTTAAGGAGGCATCTTGGGCATGACTTCACCTGTTGAATGTCATTGCTTCTCAAGTATTTGCTAACACCCAACTATTACATTCACCACCTTCATCTATTTCAAAAATTTTCAACTTCCTTTCACATTGCCGTTCAACTAATTTATGAAAATCCATAAACACTTGACAAAGTTCAGATTTGTGCTGAAGAGGACATAGCCAAATAAATCATGTAGCCTTGTCAACAAACACAAAAAAAATTGTGTAGACATGATGAGAGCTGGTCTCCATAAATTGTAGTGAACATGCTCAAGAAAAATTTTAGAATAATCTTCAACTAGAAGAAATGGAAGCCTACCCATTATGGAAACTTGACAACTAGAGAAAATCGACTTCCTTGAATGAGGTCCACTCACATCAATATTATTTTTTGCTAAGAAGAAAATCAACTATCTGATAATGAGGGTGACCCAAATACTGGTTCCATGTCTATTTATTGATTGATCAAAATATACTAGAAAAGAAGATCACCTACTGTCAATCCTTAGTGGCTCCTTAAAAAGTATAAAGATCCCCAGTTCTACTGCCCGATGCTATCAGCCAATTGTTCATCTTAACAAAAAAAACCATCAGTAGAAAATATAAAAACATATGAATATTTAGAAGTCAATTGGCCAACTGAAACTAATTTTTTCTTAATTTGAGGTACTACACGAACATTAATATGAGCAAGATGTCTCTCCCCCATTTTGTATAAATACTTTCAATGTGACTAATAATTAATTTTTCACCATTTTCACCATAGTTTGATCACTGCCATGATATTGAGTAAAGGTTGTATATGGAAAGCACTTTTCATAATGTCCATCAGTTACCTTCATAGCTATGATACCATGGTGCGGCTAATTTGAAGCCCCACCCACGTCGACGTGACGTGGGTGCGGGTGCGACCCTAATTCGCACCCAAGACCGTCAACGCTGAGTCGGGTGCGGTCAGACGCACCCGACTAAAAATGTCATTTATTGACTCGTGCCCGACTAGCGTCAAACGCGAGCCGGGTGCGGTAAAAAACGAGTCTCGTCATTTTTGTCCTTTTTTTAAATTTTCAACAAATGAACAAAATTAATGGGGCACGACATTTTTTTCCCCTTTGCTATTTGCTAACGCCTTCTTCGTTCTCTCTCTGCTGCGATCCCTTCCACCGGCGGTAGCTTCCTCCCTGTCCGGTGAATGGCGGTAGCTTCCTCTTTGTCCGGCGACCGGCGTTGGCTGCGATCATCTCTTCTAGCGGCATCCAGGTATTTCGTTTTCTCCAGCCGTCTGTGTCCCTCCACTCTTTTCCCCATTTCGTTTTCTTTTTTGCTTGTATAGGAAAAATCAGGATAGTTTGAGAAGATAGTGTCTCTAATGCGAATTTCAGAACTGCTACTGCCATAGTGGGATAAGGTTGCGCATCGAAACAGGACCCAGAGAGGAAGTTTGTTTCGATCGTTTGGCGTGTAGACAACCGTCCCCTGAAACTAACGGCTGCTTGTTGCTATGGAGTTGGTATATTTTCTTTGATGGTCTGTTGGTTTTTAAGTTTCCCGTGAAAGTAAGGGATGCGGCCACTTGACTCTTTGATGTCCCATAGAAGCTGCTTTCTTGCTGTTACACACCAAGCTTAACGAGAAATGCGGGGAGGAGTAAAATCATTGTTACGCTGGCTTAGGCACATGTCCTTTTGAAGGTTTATTCTATTTTATGGTACTTTTTGTTGTTGTTAGTTTCCTTCTTGTTTTCCATGTTCGTGAACGAGTGATACTGGTTGAGGCAGTTTGTCAATGTGTGGTCCACAAGTTGGGAATTTTAGCAAGCATTATATATAGATCTGGTTATTGCCATCTCGATGGACATGTTTTTGAGTTCTAGGACTTATGTCATTTTAGAGAGTATGACACAATTGTGCCAGTATATTTGAATCAAACTTTTTGATTAGCAAATTGCAGTTTTGATGTTGTTATTTAATAATTTTGTGATTTATTACAACTTTTTGTCATATATATTATTATTACAATAAATTAATAATAATAATAATAATAATAATAAATACTCTCACCGCACCGCCGCACCTAAATTTTTTGAAATGTGCCGCACCAGCACCAGCACCTGCATCCGCACCCTGCACCTTGGTGACATAGCTTCATAGCTGCCAAGGCTTATAGAACCTCCTACCTTTGAAGGCATGATTCAACCAACGCCAACAAATTGTTGTGACAAATTTGGCAACCAACACCTTTGACTTTGTTTTGATTCTCTACTTGTTCGCTAGTCTTGTTTTTATTTGATTTAGATTGTCATTCAGTTTGTGTGGCTTGACTGAACGCTCATTCATTTGAATTAAATACTGATTTTGTTTGATTTAAACTTAGGGTTCGAGTATTTTTTATTGTAAGAGGCAACTTACTGATTCATTTCCTCATGATGCATACTCCACACGGTTTCATGACTCTGGATGAAAGCTATCACCTCTATGTAAGGAGGCATTGGAGGTTTCAACATAGTAGTGGTAAAATGACTTGTACTCCTGCCCAATCCACTAAGAAGCCAGAATACTTTTGAATGGTCTTCTATAGTCTTGCCTACGGCTGCAACCTCATCACGTACATTCTTAACCTACGAATGTAATCAACAATAGATAAATCTTTTGCCTTATGTGTTTTAAGTTTTTGCATAATAAGATGTTCCCTCCCTTGACATGTATGAGAAAAATGTGTCATACCTCTTTGGATGTTTGAAGTCTAACAACGAGACCCATGACTTCTTTTGCAAGGGTGCCAGTGGTCCCCTTGCAATAACCGATCTAATTTTTTTCATGCCTGATAGGTTTGATTCACTTGTTCTCGTGCCATCTTCCTCAGTATCCCTTATCATGGGTTCAAGCATAGCCATTTATTCATCAATAAGATCAGTCATGTCTTGGCTCTCAGTGAGTCCAAGCGGTTGAGTTTTTCAGAGAAGAAAGTTGGTTTAATTCAACTTAATGGTCACAAAGTTTGCAATGTTTGACTTGTAAGAATATGGGTAAGGAAAGGTGGAGGTTTGGGTGGAGTCCCATTGGAGCATTCTAAGTGGAAGCCATTGAGAAAGAATTTGAAGAAACTTATAGCTCCAGACCCTAGACACTCTGATATGTGAAACAAAATGGAACACAAAGAGAACTTATGTCCTTCTTACCATTTCAGAGCTCACATTCAAGAATATCAACATAAGGTGACAACAGCAACAACATATTCATGATGTTAGCTATGTTTTATATTTTTATATGTATTTCCCTTGTTGTCAAACACTTTGGAAGAGTGTACTTCAGTTTCCATAACTGCCTCATTAGGCTCTTTATTTTCAGTAACCTTAAGAGTTTGAGAGCACTTCACTCAAAATTTGCCACTATTAACACAGTTCTTTGAGTCCTTATCCTTCCGCTAAGGCTGGTAGTGTTTAATATCCCCCTCAAACTCAAGGATCTAGGAGAATGCTTAGATTTCTTCAAGCATGAAGAAAAAAACCTGAAGTGGAAGTGCTTTAGTAAAAGGATCATCAAACTGATAGAAGTAACATCTGTGGCAATATGTTTGCTTTTGTGATGAAATATTGGGTGAGTTGACATGTATATTGTGATAATATCGGCACACCAAAGCATTGGAAGTTGAGACCCACGAAATCCAAGATTGGTTAATAAGTATGGATTGATAAAACTTCAACAATTGTATTAGCCATAGAAGGGTATTCAGTTCCTGTAGAAGATTGAGCAACAATTGTTTGTTTCTTTGATATCCATGATATGTGATTTGGACAAAGGAAAATAACATATCCATAAGTAAACTTACAATTATCATAACACCCTCCCCAGTTAGCTTTAGACTATGCATGAAATTGAAGGTTTGAGGAAGGTCGAAACAGTAACCCAAAGTGAACATATCTAAGTATGCACTTAACAATGAGAATGGGAGCTTGCAGGTATTGGCAAGCTTTGTTTACAATCGGGACAAGTAGTAGTTAAGTATTGAAGAACTCCAACAGTCTGTCTATAAAAAGTAGCATCATAGAAAGGAGTACCTTCTTTAGTGAGCATAGTAGAAGTAGAAAGAGAAAAAGACGTAGGCTTATACCAAGCATATTACTATAGCTTAAAATTAAGGGTGGGCATCGGGCCGGCGGCCGGGCAGCCGGCCCGGCCTGTTTAAAAATAAAAAACAATTTTTTAAATCATAAAATGATTTTTAAAATATAAAATATATTTAACAATAATAAATATATATTATTAAAACAAAAAAATTAAAAAAGTATATTTTTTAAACTTAAACGGGCCGGGCCGGGCCGACCTATCGGGCCCGGGCCTGGAAAATCCTGGCCCAGGCCCGGGCCCAACCAGGCCCGGGCCCAGCGGCGGCCCGGCCCGACGCCCACCCTTACAACATACACATTTTTTTTAGGCAAAATAATGCCATGGGAGTTAGGAACAAATTCTATACCAATAAATAATTTTAAATCACCAAAATCTTTTAAGAGAAGTTACCTTGAAGGCACTGAAGAAGTGGATTTGCTTAACTTCTAATACCAGTGTCTACGTGTTTGTTTAAATCCTTATAAAGTCTTGTGAAGACAACAAACATGATCTAGTTTTCATGCATCATGAAGATCTAGCGGTACTATGCAAGAATGCATTATTAACATCAAGTTGGCAAATTTTCTACTTATGAGATGGAAATGGCAAGCATAATCCGAATCATAGTCAATTTTATCACTATGTTGAACATGTCAAAATAATCAATTCCTTTTATTTTCATATACCATTAAGAACCAAACAACTTCTATACCTTTCAACTGACACATCAGGTTTTCTTTTGATTTTAAACACTCACTTTCACTCAATAACATGATATGCATTATTCACAAGTGCAAATGTCTACATCTTGTTTTTATGAAGAGTTTTAATTTCTTCCTTCACAGCTTCATGCCAAAATGGAAACTTAGAAGCTTGACTACAAGACTATGGTTGTAGGTGTAGGTTTAAATCCATATAAAGCCTTGTGAAGACAACAAACATGATCTGCTTTTTATGCTTCCTGATGACTTGGTGGCTGTTCCATATAGGAATGTTCATCTAAGCTACCACGAAAAAATGCATTGTTAACATCATACTGATGAACTTTCCACTATGTGAGATGGCAATAGCCAACATTGTCTGAATTGTAGTTTGCTTAAGCAATGGCCTTGACATTATTCTCTCAGTTATAACATCTTTTTGTTGGTTGATTAACTTTCCACTATGTGAGATGGCAATAGCCAACATTGTCTGAATTGTAGTTAGGTTAAGCAATGGCCTTGACATTATTCTCTCAGTTATAACATCTTTTTGTTGGTTGAGAAAAGGAAAACTCTGGTCACTGAAAACAACATGAGTTATAATAATTCTTTCAGTCTCAAGATATTAATATTTGTAACCCTTTGTGCCTATTGTTGTATAAAGAACATGCACTTTAGACTTAAAATCAAACTTGTATTACCTATAGTATTTCAAATTGAGATAAATGGCACAACCAAACACTTTAAACGACTTATATTAAGGGTTTCTCAAGATATTAACATTTGTAACCCTTTGTGCCTATTGTTGTAGTATAACAAACATGCACTTTAGACTTAAAATCAAACTTGTATTCCCTGTAGTATTTCAAATTGAGATAAATGGCACAACCAAACACTTTAAGCGACTTATATTAAGGGTTTTGTTGAAATAGAACCTCATATGGTGATTGATAATTCAAAACCTTTGAGGGAGCTCAATTCAAAAATGAACTGCAGCACATACTATATGTGATCAATACTATGATGGCATCCTTGCTTCTTTCAAAAACATTAAACTGGTTTCAATAATAATTCTATGTCGACGTTCTGCAGATTTATTCTATTCATGAACGTGAGGACTTGATATTTAATGTGAGATACCATTTTTACCAAGGAAATTCTCAAGGTCATATATTATCCTTCACCCTCTGATATAAAAATATGATTTTCTTTTAGAAAAGGTTTCAACAAATATTTGAATGCTTGTGAGACGTCAGACTTACTAGAAAGAAGATAAATCCAAGTGAACTTTGAAAAATATCCATGAAGTGAACATAATATTGATACTTGTCCTCACTAACAATTGGGGCTGGTCCCCAAAAATAAGCAAAAACAAGTTCAAGAGGTTTAGAGAAGTCATGCATAAAATTAGAAAAAGGTAAGACATTATTTTTTCCACATTGACAAGCATCACAAAAGAAGAGACTTGATTCAATATGAGATACATATAAATTAAAGTTCTTAATGACTTTTTCAACTACATTCATGGTCCAATGACCCAATTGCTCCATTGACATTCTTTCACCAACCATGACCATTTTCTACAACCTTTTCTTCTATTTTGAGGTAGGGTAAGCTAATAAGGTCCATTGCTACTAAGTCCTTGCATTAAAATCATCCTTGTGTGCTTGTCATTAACCAAAAAATAGTAAGAATGAAACTCATAATATAGTTCATTATCTTGACAGAACTTATTCACAGACAAAAGTCTGAACAATTTGAAGCACACATATGGTTTTGTCAAGAATGTGATTTTTATCAAAAAAATTAAATGAAGAAGAGCCAATATTATTTATGTTCAAACTCGTTCCAATGTCCATCATATGAGGAGTAAAGTTCCCTCAAACTCATAAAGTAGTTAGTAAAAATAAAGGGGTTGATGGGGCAGCTATTAAAACTGAATAATTTCAATCTTCCAAACCATGTGATAGGATCTTGATGCACTTGAATGAAACCTCTCCATATGTTGTTGAGTGGGTGAGGATTATGGATGTAGCAGCTCTCTCTAGAATAACCACACAAGCTATTTAACATGGTTTGCATAGAGCTCCAACGTCTACAATCATCAACCACTCAACAACATATAGGGATGTTTAACTCAAGTATACCAAGGGTAGATTGCAAAAGTAGCATATTGAAGACACTAGCTATGTCTTCTATTTATATATTTATTTCTTTGTTGCCACACATCGCGGAGGATTATAGTTCTTTAGTTTTAATAACTGCTTCATTTGCTTCTTGAGTTTTAATAATTGCATATGAGTTTGAGAGCACTTCAGTCGAACTTGGTCACCGTTAACATAGTTCTCTAATTCCTCTGCCTTCCACTGAGAGTCGTGGTGCCTAACAATTGTAGGCTATCACAAGCCCACACAGTATAAATATGATGAGTCCTTGAAAGCTGTAAGAGAGCAAAATATAGTTAACGTCATTTGACTTTAAGAAACATGGAAATAAGATCAAAATGAAATTGAGGAATGTTTTAAAAGTTAAAGGTAAACAATGGAAAAAATGTCTATGATTTATAATTTTACTGTGAACAACTAACATATGAAATCAGAACAAAAATTTTGACATTCAAAGACTTAATATTAAATTCTTATGAACTTAGTAGGACAAGGAGTGGTATTTCAAGATTTGATGAAAATTCAATGCATGAAAAAGAGTCATCAAAAGGAAATAATATAGTAGCTGATGTGAGTTTGAAAGCAAAGAATGTGCATAACAACTTCAATTGTACATTATAATAACTTCACAATCTATAGTATTCTTGAGTACATACAATTGACAAACTTGAAGCCATATACTCCTCTTAATTAGCACACATAAAATCTCAATCTCAATATAAATAAATATAAATTTATAAAATTGTACAAGGCATGCATAGTTAAACAATCATCACATATATAACTTATAAAAAATACATCATGCTTTCCAAGTATTGTGAAGTGTTGATAGGCATATATTAAACCAACACTAACAAACCAATGATGATATTTAATATGCAAAACTTAAGTAGATGAAATTTTTGCAGAGACATAGACAAGGCTATAAACATGATGCAACCATTTTTTATGCATAAGTAACAACCTCTGCTGCTTAAAACAGCTAAAACCAACAAAAATCCAAATTTGAGTGTGCATGTTTAATAAGAAGGATTTTATAACATGCTAACCTTAAAATGGCTAGTCTACTACCTAGCATGAGATAAAGATATACCCTTATTCAGCCTTGAGTGTGGAGGGGTCTCCCATAAGGGAGTGCTACTATGATAGTTGCCAATGGTTGAAGTGTGATGACTGCAACTTTCAGGGCTTATAGCAGCATATC
This sequence comes from Nymphaea colorata, assembly GCF_008831285.2. Lineage (NCBI taxonomy): Eukaryota > Viridiplantae > Streptophyta > Magnoliopsida > Nymphaeales > Nymphaeaceae > Nymphaea > Nymphaea colorata. The sequence continues at coordinate 11,026,919 of NC_045146.1, read as the reverse complement.
ATGTCTCATCTTCAATTACCACTTATTCCTCTTGTCATCATGCTGAGTGATATGCTCTTAGGATGCAAACCTGAAGTCCTTACACATATTTCATTTCTAGTTCCACCAGTTTATAGAAAGATCTAAAACTATTAGGCATCGTTACCACCTAACTCTAAACCACTAACATTTAACTAATGAATTAAATCAAATCTTCCAAGTAAGTATTTCATAGAAAGTAAATAACACAAATGCCTTTCAAAATCACAAATCCAAATCATGACACACATTGGTTAAACAACATAAGATTATCAAATAGTGCAACATTATCATCTCTTCTATTCATGATATCCTCAAAAGGGAAATTAAGGTTAAAAACTTGAGAAAGTTCTCAATACATTGTATACCTTTGATATATCCCAATATTTGGTTAACAATCCAAAATTCAGCTTACCTCAGTACCACAAAGAAACAAAATATTTAATGCATGTTTTCAGTATCAAATATGCACATGGATGACGAAAGCATTTAATAGTAATAAGTGTTTACAACAACAACGCAAAGAATATATGTGCACATGCATATAATATTTATTATTGGTTGGCATGTTTGCAATTAAGTATCTCTTCTTGATAAATCGTAGGTACTACATGGCTCATGACTCAATTCGTGCTAGTACTTTCACACAACATTTTAATTACAATGCCTAAAGTACAATTTAAACAATTATACAATAATGACTCAGAAGTTGGTACTAGAACTTACTGATTGACTGTTGTTTTCCTCCATTAAACCAGCCCTTCAGATGGGCAAGTTGGAGGGTGTTTCCTTAAATCTTGTGGTGAAGGAAGTAGGTTATGATATTTGGCATGCCTAAATATTCACAAAGCAGAAACATGGAAGACAAGCATCAGTCTGACTCAGCCTCACCTAAATGGATGAGCAACCATCTCTTATTGCCTCATGCACTAAGAGATTATGTCATGTCACTCCACTTAGTAGTTCAAAACATGTGATGAAGGCATATTTACATTACTCATTACGAGTATTCATTGTTTAGTTCAGATATTTTTGTATGCTTTCAATGAATATATTGTTTTGCTCATGCAACCATTACCACATATTCTCGATAAATAAACATATCACAAGCAATATGCTCAAATAACAAAATCTCTAGCCTTGTTGGTTCATTTATCAGTCACATGTCCACGGTCACATGCATCAATTCATGAAAGTATTTAGATCTCAAATTTGAATTTAAGCAGCTCTAATATTTAGCATTACCACCAAAGCATATGCATATATACATGGCCATGACACATTCATATTCATATGTATCAGGTCATTAACCGAAGGCATGTCATTGGAGGGCTAGTTAATTGGTTTGCTTTTGTACATTCAGCACCATAGTGTATCAGTCTCAATCCCCATGAGTGTCTTTCGTAAAGGAAAATGATAGTGTAAGTGGAAGAATGTTGTCATCCCTTCAAGCACTTTAGGTGAAGGGCTAGGACCATTCTATGAGCATGAAATAGCTCATATTCTCATTAAAAGTTTGACTAGTGATAGCTGTTCATATTCTCTGTGATTAAATCCATTTGCCTCTCGATCTTCGTCAAAGAGAAACTTTTGCATGAAAGACAACAAAATGAACCCTTGAACTATCACCTCCTATGACCTGCAACTGATAACAAGAGAGGTAATCAACCACTAGTATTCTTCCTTACAGAAGGTCAATGCTAGTTATACTTAATGACGTTGGCTGATTTCTTACTGCAAGAAATCAATGCTAGTGATAGTTTCTCCTTTGGAAATCTCAGTTATATCTCAGCTTTAGTAAAAAAACCAAGACATGGGCTAATTTCTTAATTATGATTTTGTCAAGCCAAGATCCACCATCATAGTTGTTTTGATAAAAAATCACACAAAATCTAAAGTACACCATGCCTCAAATCAGTTCTTGAAGCTACAATACAAAAAGGTCTTTTTCTTCTTATGCGTAAAAAATCGATCACAACCCAATTGACTAGTGGCACTGGGTATATAACGTTTTGCATGACTTGCACAAACAAATTTGTAAAAGAACATTTAGAAAAGGAAAAAAATTAAGCAAAGCTATATATGTTGTGATGATGTCACCAATTTTGCATCCAAAAACTAGCACTAACCTCAAAAGCCAAATCCATTGGTGTATGTCCTTGATCTCCTCATCATTGCTGCTATGACAAAAGAAGATTGAACTAGAAAAAAGCAAAACAGAGGAGAGCGAATATGAGAAACTTGAGAAGAAGAAGAACAAGAACTCAAAGACCCTAAAAGCTGACCAAAGAAAATGTGACACCATGCACAAAAAAAATAACCATGGCAATGGTAGTCAAGTTCTTAATCTATAGCCCATCTGTCTGAATGAATCACAAAATAAATCTCTCATTGAACACAAAACTCATTTATGATATGACTTCATTATCTTCATCAAGAGCTTAGCCCATGCTAGAACCATTCATTGTAACAACTAGACACTCACAAAGTTATGTTATGCCTAAAAGAAAGTTAAAAGTGGACTAACTAGGAGAGCCTAGACAGTGATTTAAAGAAGGTTCAAAAAGAAGGTATTGCAAGTTTTTATCTTAAAATCCTTGTGATGCAATTGGCTTCTTCTCTTCTTAAACTGTGATTATTACAAGACAAAAGAGACAATTTTAGTTAAAGAAACAAGTTGTCAAATCTAAAGTGGAAAACAAATGAAAGGGAATAACATGCCTTGACAACATGCCTTGAAGACTATGCAATTCTTCTTCTCCTTCTCTTGATCTTCCAATGAAGGGGAATAAATGAAAAAGAGAGAAACAATAAAGAGAAACAAGACAAGAAGGGGGGAGGAAGGAGAGAACTTATCAAAGGAAGCTCGAGCACTTCTTCCTTTGGTTCCAATCAAACAATCAATTTGAGAATGACCAGTGAAAAAATCAATAGAAGATGGATTGGACATGTAGAGAAAAGATAAAATAAAGGTGTGCACTCTTAAGAAGTGGGGAGCCAAACAGTATGCTTCACCATTTGTTCAATGCATGAAATGGGTGATTAGTGGTATCTGATAGTGGTCGCTAGCTACGGCCTTGCAATCGATAGTTTCAGGACTAATGTCTATGGAACACTGGAGATGATGACCAATGCAGTAGAAATCAGTTGTTCCTCTGAAAGATGATTGTGAAATGCCAACAGTGATAAGAGTGAAGAGAAATGAGCCTCACAAGAGAGGAAAGGAGGAAGGAGAAATGAAATAGAAAATCCATGGGAAAAGAAAGGGTTCATGGGTTAGGTTTTCCTAACACATGAGATGAATTTGTTGAAAAACGGCAGTGATTATGAACGAAGTAGATTCATTAGAAATGGGGAAAGAGCACATTCATTAGTAGCTGGCAGGCATACAAGGGTTAGGGTTTCCTAATGTAAAAAAACACTTTGTTGGAAATTAGTCGCAAGCTGATACTTTTCTCATGTGTCCTCCTTTTGCATAAGTGGTTATGCACTAATGGATGGTGTTTGCACCCTTCATGCATGTTAGAACAAGGAAGGCCATGAGAAACACTAGAATTTTGAAATTGGTTTTGGTTTGGCAAATTTCAGGAAAAAGGATCCGCCCATCAGCACGATGTCTAATCATTTTTGCATGAGGTCTAACCATTTTTGCACCTTTAACAGGGATAATAGGGCCAAGGTCTAATATTTCTCAAATTGTACAAGTCATTTGATTGATGGTCCTTTTATATGATTGTGCAAGAATTGAATTTGAATTTTGAAGTTCATTTTGAACTCAATCGGAAATTTGGAGTTCAATTTTAGTAATGGAAGATTTGAATTGATTGGAAAATTTGATTGAAGATTCAGACTTGAGTGAAAATTTCTTTGAATTTGAATAATTTTGAAGATTTAGAAATTGATTTGAATTAGGACTAATCCCAAGATAGGAATTTGAATTTGGATTTTGATAGTTGATATTAGAAAGTTTGGAAATTGAAGGTTTAGTCTATAAACCAATTTTGACTATTCGAAATTGAATAGATGGCCATGCTGGGATTTGATTTTTTTTTTTAAAGTTTGAAATGGTAGGTTTGAGAGGCAAAACACCGAATTTGAAGACTTATTTTGGAAGACTCTTTTGAGAAATTGGAATGAAATTCATCTTTAGAAAATTTCAAATTTGAAAACTTTATGTTTTCAAAATCATTTTGGGATTTGATTGAGTGTTTGTTGCTTTGAGATCAACGATGGATCTAAATCTTTCATTGTCATATGACTTGGTCACGGTAGCAACTCTGAGTTGGTTTGCTTATGTCTCAAAGATTAGTGAATTTGTGTGTTTGTGTAGTAGGTGAGTGCATGCATCGTGAAAGCAAACTATATGCTTCACTCTCTGATGTCTCTATGCATAACTAATTCCAATTTCATTCACCGAGGCATGATATTGGCTAGTTTTGAGAAATTGGAATGTTGGATAGCTTCTAGATCTTTTGTTGATATTTGAAACAAGAATGGGCTCCAGCACATACTCCATGAGCTTGATTTTTAGTCTTTGGGTTTTGGAATTTTCAAAATCTTTGTTTTGAAATAAATCGTAGAGTTCTAAGATTCTTTGAATTGACTTGAATCGAGTCTTTTGCAAATTGATGATGATTTTGAATTTTTAATTTCAACTCATTCAGCTGAAATATTGATGGGATTTGAATTAAAATCAACATGATTTGTATTGCTTAAAGTCACATTTGGAGACTTTGATGCATTTGGAAACTTATGAGTTGTTCCTACGGTCTCGTTTGATGGTACAGAAGTTTTTTCGAGTGGAAAGTTTTTCAATGAAAAAAAATGCAAGAAAAGTGTACCGATAGGAAAAATATCAATTTTTCTAAATCCAGGTCATGTTTGATGGCCTGGAATTTGTTTTTTGAGAAAAAAAATTTGGTGTTTGCTAGATACGAAGGGTTTTTCGTGGACAAAATATTTGACGTTGCATTGTTCATGACATCAACCATATGCATTAATTACATATCCACAAATTCTGGAAAATGTATAAACAAAAAAATTGAACATATATATATATAATATATAAAAGAAGGGAGCACGTTTTTGCCTGATCAATATCCACGCAACAAGGAGAAAAGAGGGAAAGTCGTTCTCTCTTATTAAAAAAAGACGACAATGAAAGGGGCACGAAAAATCGAAACAAAGAGATTGAAGTTTAGTATCGAAGGCAAGAGAAATTGACACCAATGGGAAACAGACGCCAGCTGCGTACAACTGCTGTCGCGATGTTGGAACATATAACAAAAGGAGGAGACAGAGAATGAGGGTTTGTCCACCACGGTGAGGGTTTTTGTTAGGGCTCTTTCTCATATAAATTTCCACGCAATAAGGTAACGACTGTTTTTGAGCATATGCAGGTTGGAGATAAAATTCCATGTGCCTGAAACCAACCAGATTTGGGTGAACATAGGTGACCAAGGAGATGGATAAATTTGGACATGCTGCCTTCACCAATGGAGAAAACAAAACAAAGCTCTCTTCCACGTGCTGTTGAGGAAGAAGATGTTGATGAAGAAACCGACTGCTGAAGAGTCGGTGCTGAGACGCCCTTACCTACCACCAGCGGCTGTTGTTGATGAAGAAACCAACTGCTCAAGAGTCGGTATTGAGACTCCCTTACCAATAGTCGTTCGTGCTTCGGCACCAACAAAAAAGAGAGAGAGAGTGTGTCGAAGCTCTAACGAGCAAAAAAATTATCCTTGGAAGTTTAACGACACTACACAATTGAATTTTAGGATTTTCTACCGTGGGTGTTCTCCAGTTGAGACTTTGGAAAAATCCAGTTTGAGTTTCTTTCTCAAAACCTGAATGCATAAAATATGCATTAACATGTACAATTTATTTATTTTGAGTAGGTGAGACCACATTCCCAGCCTTAAATTATATAGAAAAATCTCATGCCACGTTGGCTCATTCATTCATTCATTCATTCCGAATGCAAGGAAAATGAACTAGAAAAGTACTCACTGTGTTAAGGCGAATAGGACTGGACTTGATTTCCTTTGTTGGAAATCTTAAACGAAGACCCTAATGAAAGGGCTGGGCTTAAGAAGTCCAAGCATAGAAAGTTAGGAAGGCTTGATTTCTTGTTGGACTGGAACTGGAAGAAAGGTGGCTGGTTTTCACTACCTGTAACCAGAAAAGCCTAAGCTAGAACCAAAGAATCGGGTTCAAGCTTAGCTAATTCGGCAAAAGGAAGCTGTTGATTCTCCTCCTTTCTTCATCTTCTCTTGGCTAATGCAAGAGAGAGATCTGTTGAACTGAGCTTGACAGATCTACTGGGGATTGATAGTAAGCAGCAAAGCTGCTAGATTTTTTAATGAAACCATTTTTCAAAAAGACAATTGATTTTAAATTCTCTTTATTTTTTTTGTTAGTTGGATTTTAATCCCACTAAGGAGAATTTTAATTTTCATCTTCGAAATTTTTTAGTTAGATGACATGGAAAGAGAATTAACTTGTCTTTTGAAATTTCTAATTTGATGGAACATGCATGGGCTAGGTGCATCTAGATTTAGTCAAGGTCTTTTGTGCCATTGACTAGACTCCAATTTGGATTATTTTCATTCTAGAGTATAGATTTTATTCAATTCTAGTTTGAATAATGTTTTAACACTCTTTTTGGCAAGCGAGTGCGAGGCTGATTGAATTTCATTGAATGCAATTCGATTGTTCAGTAAATCAAGTTCTTTTGACATGTTTGAGTCACATCATGTGACCACATATTTTGAATTGTGTAAATTGACTCGAGGTGACCTTAATTAAGTTTTGTGCGATTGGGAATTGTCATGAACATTTTAGGCCATAATTCTAGTGACGAAGAAATTGACTAAGTTAAAATTTTAACTTACTTTAGATTATGATTTTGAATTCAAATTGAAATCAAATTTTGAATGGCAAACTTGGTTCCTTGGCTTTGGCCTAGATTGACCTTAGAACCTCATTTTAGTTCTAATTGAACTTGAGATATTGTTTCAAATTCAATAGGAGTTTTAATTTTGCAATTCACGGTTCTAAGTTAATTTAGAGTTGAGATCTTGATTGATTGCATATTAAAGAATGTGTAAGCCATAATGCGCCTCCATGATGCGTTTGGGAAAGAGGGCAGCACAAGATTAGATAACATATAAGGATACAAAGTTCAATATCTCTAGGGACTCGCAATTCGCAAAACAATGAAGGGCCGTTTCTCATTTAACTCGAGTTAGCATGTGCAGTTTGTTTAACAATTTTATTTTGTGGCAGGTTAAACCATTTTATTAGTGCACAATTGGTCACTATTAGTTAGTGCTCACAATCCTATTTTCAGTATATTGTTTCAGAAATACTTGCCTTTGCAAGTGTAAAAAGCTCTAAACTCTCTACCAAAGATGTGATAGTGGAAAAATGTCACTTCAATAAATAGGAACAAGTCCCCAAATTGGAACAGTGTTGTTGGATCAACTGTGGTTCCAGCCTTTCTTAAGAAGGAATAAATGTCATACACATATGATTGATATCCACATCCAACAATTAACTAGAGGTTACGCATGCACATGACATAATAATGAGCCCCCAGTTGCCATCGCCTCTTCCCTATAATCTCCTCCACCGCTCTCTTGGACTGGTGCCTCGATCTGCAGTCCGATCATCTGCTTCACAAGCAATTGATAAATAAAACATGAGTACAAGTACTACTAAAGCATGGTCTGATTCTCGAGTCTGTCGCCCATTAAATTGGAGTCTGGACATCCACCAGTGATAGGATGTTCACATTCAACAAAAACTAGGACCCTTGCTCCATACTGGCCCTCTACTGGTTATCATCATCAATCATCTTAGTAAGAAAGACCCTTTCCCTACGCCACCCTCTCTACTCTACGAGCCATCATATAATCAATATTAAGGACCTTAGCCTGCGTTGGCCTTAGTCTACTTTTATATTTAAGGTCTAGGTCCATTAGAATTTGTTCGATCTTGGGTCGGATCCAATCTTTATTCAAAATCAAATATCTGGATACAATAAGGTCATTTGAATGTCTGATCCATATCGGATCTAAATTCCTTCATGATCCAATATCCAGATCCATTTGGTGTCTGAATCTTGGACATGATCCAGTTCCATTTTGGATCCAAGATCCAAATTCAGCAAGGCTAACTGGGTCTTTGATCCAGTTCGAGTCTCATCGGGATCCAAAAGCACTAGCGGGATCTTCAACTCAATCGGCATCCACCCAGGGTGTGAGATCTAGATCAATTCAAGATTAATCTGAATTTTTACCTTTGATTAACTTCTCTTAATCGAGTAATTATCTAGCCTTAACCCATCCTAACGATTGGGTCGCTAGAAGCTTGAAAAATCGAATCGTACTTGAATATGTCGTCCACTCCAGTCCAGGCTCCGGTGTATCATGCACATCCGCCCGCCAACACGACAGCCCCATTTTCTCTAGCCTCGCTCCCTCCCTCTCCCGTCCTTTTCCCTCTCTCGTATTTTTTCCAAGTTGCCCTCCTTTGTCTGTTTTTTTTTTTTTATTATTTCTAACATTTTTTAGGGCTCTAATTGGTATACTTAAATTTGATTTTTTATTTTATCTTGTGTGTATTAGTCCTTGATTAACTACGTTAATCCACCATTAATTAGGCGGTTAGCATCTTAATCCATCATTAAGGGGTAACCGGGCTACTTAATTGCGATCAAGACTGGATTAACCTTTGACAAAACTACCCATGATCCCTAACAAAATTCACATCGATGCCATTTCCCTGATTACCAAATCACCAATGCTATCCCAAATCACATGCCTTTTGAATCCTCCTTGCTTGGTGTATGCACTAGGTTCTAGATCTTCATTTTGTGTCCCATTCGAAGCATCGGACATCTGGGACTAGGTGCCCGCAGCCAAGAATGATTGTCTAAGACAGAGGGAGTGGTAGCCGTGTGATGTTGATGCAGAGAGGAGCAAAATCAAGTATATTATATAACTAACTAATTGCCCCTCTTACGAGTTCCATAAAATTTGTCTCAATCCTACATAAACGACTAAACATTCACATTCCAACCCTGCGAGACACACACGCTTATGTTTATGGAACATTATGTATAAATGTTGAACCGGTTTTGATATCAATTGTATCGACTTGACTCACTTCTACACTAATCTTAAACTCATAGTTTGGCATATCCCAATTCATCTTTTAGCAGCTCAAAAAAAAGTTGTAAACCCAACAAACCTGACCATTCAGTCGACTTCCTTATAAGTTTTTTAAGATCCCTCTCAATCTTAAATACATGACAAAACTTTCACCTATGGTCATCACTCACACACAAACGCTTGCTGAATGGGAAGGGTGATGCATTGTTATTATTATTCATTTTTAAAGATCATTTGAACCTTTAACAATATTTTTTAATAAGGAGCAGTTGATTGAGAAATAAAGTGAAAAGTTGAACGCCAAATCGGTGTTTGAAAAAAGATGAACATGATTTGTAATTTTTGCTCATTATGAACATAGATACGGTCACGATCCTTTGATCACGGAGAGTGAGAATTGAGAAACAGAAAGTCTCTCCGTAAGGGTTTATCACTCCAACCTTGGTCTTTTCTCTTCTTTGTCGGCCAAGGCTTAGGTCCTTTGTGCAACAAACTCTGAGGAAGAAACCGGCGCCGGCCAGATAATCGCCTGCTGACTGCTGAGTGGCGGGCTTCTCGGGCCCAGCCCGAATCAAAGTGTATTTTATTCTTCGTAAACTGAAAGTAAAATAAGGGTTACAATAGTAATTTCATTCCTCTTTTGGACTTAAATATTTTTTTTTTTTAAGAACTTATTAACTTTAACCCGAAACAATGAATAAATATACGCCGGAGGAAAGGAGAAAGGGCAAATATTACCGTTGATCGGGAAACGAGGTTGAGGATAAAAAGAAAAGGAAAGCGAATTTTAAAATGTCGGTTTAAATTGGTCGCTGCGCGTTCTCCCCGTACGCTTTTTTGCTTTCTCTTTCTTCCTCCTATTTCTCTCGTTTCTTTCCTTGTCACTAGACTGCTGGGGGCAACACGAAGATACGAAATAAAAATATATAGAAAAAAAAAAGGATCTGCGTTCCCCCCATCTTCATTTTTGTTCTACGTTTCTCCTCCGAGCCGGGAAACCTTTATCTAGGATTTCCGATTTCTCCGCCAATGTGGATTCCGGTAGCTGGATTCTTCGCCGTCTCCCTTCTCTCCGTGTGACCCTCTAGGCCCTTCTAGGGTTTGCTTTTGGTGAAGTGTCCGAATTTGTCGAGGTTTCAGATTTCGCGCGGGTTTCTGAGTCGAGGCTTTGCAGGCGGCGGTTCTTGGGCCCTGGACGATCCAGCGTCGTTCCTGTGGCTGAGATTTGTTTGCGATTTGGTTTCCTGTTACCCAGCGTTGATGATCTAGGTTAGCTTTCAGGGATTCTGGGGTTTGCTTAGAGTTCCGCGAGCGTTTCTCTATGGCGGATTTACAGAACGGTGGGGATGATCTGGGTTTCGAGACGCCGAAGCCGTTTCTGGGGGTTTCTGCGTCTTTCAAGGGCGATAGCAGGAGCAAGAGGAAGAATCAGCACCTGCGATCCGGCTCGGAGACGGATGACTTCATCAATCTCTTGCACGGTTCGGATCCGGTGAAGGTGGAGCTCAATCGGCTCGAGAATGAAGTTAGAGGTGCGGTGTTGGTTCTTGTTGTTGCTTCACAGTTCACACCTATGTCGTTCCATATTTCCCCCCCACTTTTGTTCTTCTTCTGAGGCATTTATTTTGAGCTCTCCTGGTCACATTATGTGCTGTCATTTTCTTAGATTCGCTTCCTCAGCGCCCTCTCCGTACTTTCTGGTCGCATCGTGTTGGGGGTCTTTTCTTTGTAGAAATGCTGACTGTTTTACCGTTTGAAGAAGTTCACTGTGGTTCAATAGCGGCATTCTAGGGTTTCTATAATCAACTCGTTGAGTAATAGTTTTGACTGAGAGAGTCCAGTTCCAGTAGTTTGCATTCTAATTTCTTCCCACTCTCACTGGGAAGGGTTTTGCTATTTTTTGGTCCGAATCGTGTTTGCTTTTGTTTTTTCTATTTATAGTCCGAAATTTTTGGTTTCATGATTTTCATGGATATTTTTGGTCAATTATTTCTATTTTTGGTGGTTTAAGAGTTTATATCCCTCCCATTTTCTTGATATCTCTAGGCATTCCTATTTCCTGTATTTTTTATTTTCCTGTTAGGAAAATGTGTTCTGCTGTTCTTGTGTCTTTCTAAAATTTAGTTGTGGTGGCGCTGAGATTGGAAAGAAAATGGCTTCATGACTCATGATTTAGTCGTCGGTTGTGTGTATGTGAGAGAAGGGTTTCAAGTGTGTCTAGGTTGTGCTATATATCTTTTCCTTTTTGCCTATAGTCGTATATTCGTGTACTACTGTGGATAGATGAGCTTAGGAAGGATAACGTTTGTGTAATGTTCTGGGCATGTTGGAACTTGGAAAGCAGTTATTGTTAGTCAGCTTTTGGTTGGCTTCTTTTCATTATTTGGGATACGGTATTTCTGTGTTTAAGGTGCATTCTGTTCGTATCTTGTTTTCTTATCTAAGCAATAAACGTTACTTTAGGAAGTCTGATTGTCTTATGGGATTGATCTTTCGTGGATTTTGCTTGTCGGTTTCTGCACATTTTAGACAACTTGCACTGGCTAAGGCCCCTTGGTTTTCAAATTTCAGCTTCTGGTTTGTATCTGGTTTCACTAATGTTATATGAGGTTGCCACATTAAGGTCATGAAGTTAGTCCAAATTTCTGCAGTCGCTCTTGGTAATGAATGTTAGTTACTTTTCGCTGTTACGTTCATAGTTTATCGTTGTTTTGAAATATTGACATGATCATAAGTGCCATGTCTTCATGGGTACTTTGCACTTGATATCGGTTGCTGTTTTGGCCTTTTTTCTGCAGATAAAGATAGAGAGCTGGGAGAAGCCCAAGCAGAGATCAAGGCATTAAGATTATCAGAGCGCTTAAGGGAAAAGGCTGTTGAAGAAGTATGTTGTCTTATTATTCCAAGTCACAACTATTTTTATTATGGTGATGATTGATACATTGCTGCCACTGTTTATTGCAATTGCCAACTATTCTTGTAGTCATCTTTATTATGATTATTGCTTTTTGGTGATGTTATCAGTTTATAGAGAATAGAATTGCAGAAGTACTTGTTAAATTAAATATCTCGACTGTTGGAAAATGACTAATATATATCTACTGTTTTTTGTGGAATATTAAATTGTAATCCATCAGAGAAACCTCCTCACCCTTGTCAATTGACTTCTTGACTGACTAAAAAATCTTGGTTTAGGATCAGACAGAACATTTTAGTTGCAGACACGTTTTTTTCTCTATTTCAACTATTATCTACTTGCTTGAAATTTGAATTTTTCATTACCATTAACTTTTGGAAGGGAGGCATGTGAGATGATAATTGATTATCTATGAGTGAACAAATCAAAATGCTTTTTTAAGATGGGGGAAATTGCTTTTCTTTAACCTTACAAGCAGAATATGTTCTTATTCTATTAATTTTCTTTAGTAACACACACACACACACACACACACACACATATGCATACATACATACATACATACATACATACATACATACATATATATATATATATATATATATATATATATATATATATATATATATATATTATTGTTTCTTTGGTGAAGATAAAGTTTTGATAATTTCATGTAGGTAATTTGTATTGCAAAATTTCCTTTTCTGACTTTTGAATCATTTTATCACCTTTTACTTTGATTACAAGCCACATTTACCATACTGTCTTCCTGTGTTTGGCTCAGCTTACAGATGAACTAAAAAAAGTGGAGGACAAGCTGAAGACAACCGAAGCTCTTCTGGAAAACAAAGTAATCTTTGATTTCAGTTTGTTTCTTGAAGAAGTTTGGTTGTTTAAATATTTGGGCAAATATTTCAGCTTATCTACATGTAAACAATTCACATTTATTTCTTGAAGAATCTTGAGATCAAGAAGATAAATGATGAGAAGAAGGCTGCATTAGCAGCACAGTTTGCAGCAGAAGCAACCCTTCGAAGAGTCCATGCAGCTCAGAAGGATGATGAAATGCCTCCAATAGAGGCCATTATTACACCACTAGAAGCAGAGCTTAAGCTTGCTAGACTGGAGGTGTGTTAGGCTTGTGTCAAATTTTTCTGGCTTGTCAGTCTAACACACATAAATGATACTGTTTTGGTGTCCTCATTTGACTACTTCTTTCCAGGCTGCCAAGCTGCAGGATGATAATAGGGCACTTGATCGACTTACCAAATCAAAAGAAGCAGCTTTGCTCGAAGCAGAGAGAACTGTCCAATTAGCATTGGCAAAAGCCTCTTTAGTTGATGATCTGCAAAACAAAAACCAAGAGCTGATGAAACAGATTGAGATCTGTCAGGTACTTATCGGACCTTCTTTGATGCATAGATATTAACTCCCTGCTTTCCTTAGAACCCAATTTGTAATTGACCCTTTGGTCCATGTTGTTTACCCCTATCGTTCAGGAAGAAAACAAGATTCTGGACAAAATGCACCGGCAGAAGGTCTCGGAGGTCGAAAAATTGAGTCAAACTGTTCGAGAGCTTGAAGAGGCTGTTCTTGCTGGTGGTGCAGCTGCAAATGCTGTGCGTGATTACCAACGAAAAGTGCAAGAGATGAATGTAAGGATGTCACGTTATAACCCTTGAAAATTTGAAATGTTATGCAATTGAAACATCCTTGTCATTATGATATAAACAGCTGCCTTTCTTTTTTATACTTTAGGAAGAAAGGAAAACTCTTGATCGGGAATTAGCACGCGCAAAGGTTACAGCAAATCGTGTAGCAGTGGTAGTTGCAAATGAATGGAAAGATGCCAATGACAAAGTAATGCCTGTGAAACAATGGCTTGAAGAAAGGAGATTTATGCAGGTCAAAACCTTACCTTTCTAAGGCTTCTTTTTTTCTCCTAGATAAGAGTTATTGTAGGTTAGAATCGTTAGACAATTCATCTATATCCACTTTCTTCTCAAATGAATGATAAGTTCATTTATTGCCTTTAGGGGGAAATGCAGCAGCTTCGAGAGAAACTCGCTGTAGTTGAAAGAACTGCAAAATCTGAAGCACAGCTGAAGGTTGCATTTGTTCTTAAACCATGTATCATTTACACCCTCTGCTGGATGTACTTCTTGTTTACTTTATTTTCTCTTCTATGTTGATTATTAAGGAGAAATATCTGTTGCGACTCAAAGTTTTGGAAGAAGGCCTGAGAGGACAATCAAATAGTAATGCACGCATGTCCTCTGATAGAAGAAGTGCAAGTAATGGACCATCTCGAAGACAGTCCCTTGGTGGAGCTGAAAATTTGTCAAGAACATCTTCAAATGGTTTTTCATCAAGGAGAACCCCAACACGTCAACATGGGTCTGCAACTTCAAACAGCGTTAGCACTATACTGAAGAATGCTAGGAACTCTTCAAGGTCTTTTGATGGAGCTAATCGGTCATTGGAACAAGCCAAGGTTTTCACCAATGGTATAGGGTCCAATTCTTCAGTTAACAAGGTAGATGGAGGTAGAGATAATGAGGTGCATAATACTGCATGGAAGGACAATGCAGATGGTAAACCGATTGAGACTGAAAAAGCAGATACTGATGAATATGTATCAGGGTTGCTGTATGATATGCTGCAAAAGGAGGTCATAACTTTGAGGAAGGCTGCTCATGAGAAGGATCAAAGTCTCAAAGACAAGGATGATGCGATTGAGGTTATTCCTTTGTTCTATTAATCATACTTATACCTTTTTTTTCTCTGATATACCTTCTTTTGCTTGATGTTGATTTCTTTTTTCTTTTCTGGTCACAATCTAAATAGATGTTAGCTAAAAAGGTGGAGACTCTGACAAAGGCCATGGAAGTTGAGGCCAAGAAAATGCGAAGAGAAGTAGCTGCAATGGAAAAGGAAGTAGCTGCAATGAGAGTTGATAAGGAACGTGACTTGAGGGCACGGCGCTTTAGTAGTAGTTCTAAGGGGCCTGTAGTGAGCTCTCAGCTGCTTCATGGAAGGTACAGCTCACTTTGCTTAAATGTATGAAGGATTTTACTCTGATGAAGCACTCATTTTTTTCAATCAAAATAAGAAGTTTTAACCAATAGAATTCCACAGATATCCCCAAACCATTAATAATTTTAGTGTGTAAAAGTTTTCTAGTTAAGCACCTGGATTTTGATAGTAGCTAGGCAAAACATTAAGATGCAGAGAACCAGTTGAAAAACATGGCCTTTTGAAAATGCAGTTTTTTTTTTTTCTTGAGATAAAATACTGAGTGTATCATTGTGTTATTTTTTTACCAAATGGTACAATAAAAGATACTGTTATGACTTATAGTCGATTCTAACTGAAGTATTGAACCAAGGATTTGACTCCACAAGTCTTTTATGTTTCTGTCCTCTTCATTCTGTTCAAAAGCTTTTCATGTTTCAGCCTCAGTGTTTTTATACATTTGAAGCTCGCCACTTTTTATTAATATTTCCTTTTTCTATTTCTTCATTTGGTGGAATGTGGGTACTCAGTTCTAAACTCTTAACTTTGGCATGAGAATCAAGCATTTAAACTTGAAGTGAACTGCTAGTTTAGGTCATCTGAGTCTCTGGAACCACGATGCAGGACATGCTACAGACCTCTAAAAATCTTTCAGTCAATTAATGCTAGCCAAGAAAAGGGACCCTAATTGATTTCTAGTGATTGATGCAACCACCTGACCAAATCAATCCACAACTAGACCTCAGGCCTATTGTTTTCTTTCCATTAAAGCAGGTAAAAGTGGTCTGGGTCTCTATCCTGTCTGCCTGAGCTGTCTACAGTTGGCAGGATATGGGCATGATGATATTTTAGGAGTTGAGTTAATGAAGACACTTTTCACCTGCAACTTTGCTGGTCTTGAATTTCCTGGGCCATTTTTGGTTTTGGTTATTCTTGCTTGCTTTCTTCATTTCAGCATTCCTTTTTCTTTCCATGTCAGAAGCTTTGGACTTGACATTTAAGAGGAATGAAGAAGAAAAAATGTTCTGATTTTTGCTTGAAAAGCTTTAATAAATAACGAATCTTCGGTCAATTTAGTTCAATCGATTTTTTCTTTTTTTTCTCCTTGTGGCTTCATCTGCCTTTTTTTTTCTTTTTTCTTTTCCTGGTACATCCTTTGTCTACTACTGTGTTGTCGCAAACGTCAAGGTCATTTATCTGGTAGAACCATTTTAAATAATTTATTAGATTCATGGTTTAATAATTTAATATATAATTTCCAACAATTTTAAGTTCTCTTTCTATGGGGTAAAAGATTGTGTTTAAAAGTTGATGTTTTAGAATATCTGAAACAAGACCTATAGGAACTTAGTACTACTGGAGGGGAAGTTTCTTGCAGATCTGCAACTGAAGTTGTTGCTGGAAAGCTTTGTTTCTTCCTTCCATTATCACGTTGTTGAACTGGATAGGAAATTCTCCATCATCACATGGTTTAACGTGCTAGGCATTCTTGGGTGGCAGCCCCATACAAAGGTGCTGGTAGAGTCTAGGTGGTGCCTGGTCTGAGGCCTAGGTAGTTCTACTGAATGGAGCTAAGTCACATAGGTACGAAAATTTTGGCCAAGTACCAGTGCCAGTATGGCAGTACTGGTATGTGGGTACAGCATTGGTACGTTTGGATGAGTTTTGGGTTGGAACTGATCCAAACCACAATTTTTTATTTTGTTTCAAGTTTTAAACATTGCCTTTACGATGTATGGAGTATGAATTTTGTTTTAAATGTGTGTGTGTGTATATATATATCGTGTTCATACATATTTTTTACCCGTACCCCTGTACCCAGAGTTTCTAAAATTGCCGTACCCACTACCTGAACCCATACTCGTACCCGACCCTATGTGACTTATGAATAGAGAAAAAGGAAGGGAAGAAGATAAGAGAGGAAGAAAAGGAAACTGTGGGGAAACTTTAAAATTAGGGGTTTTGGAAAAGCTCCACCTTTATCGATGTACTAGAAGATGGAATAAATAAAACAGTTCAAGTTTCTAAGGTTAAAAATCAAAAGAAGGATTTTATTTGGATTGCCTAAAACACCTTAGCCTAGGTGTTTAGGATACCACCCATTGGCTAGGTGGAAGCTGTTGTCTTGGTATGTTTTTAACTTCAAATATGATGACCAGTTAAAGTGCAAATTTACATCACATATTTCTATGCCAATTTATTCGATTGAGTTAGAGACCTATTATTCCTTGATTTTCCAACAGTTGCAAGGCGTCTAGTAGCCCTTGGTTGCATGTCCATGATGGCAATCAACATGGTCCTTTTGCATTATTAAACAGTCATGCTTCCTTCTTCCGTTTCCTGTCTATATAGTAACTGGAAGATTTGACAATAATTAAAAGCCCACCTGAGTTAATATTGTTATAAGTACAATTTAACTTTATCATTAATCAAGGTACATGTTCATCAGTTTAAACTTGGTTATTTTAAAGCCAAGGTAGTCGTATGAGTCAAAATGACCAAGGCCCTCGCCATGAGTTTCCTATTTTATTGTTTTGGATTATCATGTTCTTTGCTTTTTCTTCAACTTTGGCAACCTTTGTATGAATTCAATAACACTTGATTCATCATCTCTTCATCTATTTGCAAAGTAAATAAAAAAAGTTACAATATATTTTTTCTTGTCTCACATAAAAACTTGATCATTTCTTTTGTTTTTGTACTTCATGCTTTATGGGCAAAATGGTGTTTTTACCACCCACATAGCCACTAAGCGGACCTTTCTGATTCATCATTAAAGCACTTGGTTGCATTTTTTTAACAGTGTTTCATCTTTATGTGTATTCCAAAAATTTAGGTTTTTTTTATAAATATTTTTTAGTACTGTATAATGTGTTTGTTGACCAATTCACCAAGTTTTTTTGTTCCAACTATGGAAACATTGGTGTAGTTTCATCAGGGAATTATTGCACAGCGATTGTGCTTTATTTATTTTTTCCGTAAGTGTGCTGGTAATGCTGCTTCCTTATTTTCATCTTCTGCCTCTTGGTTTCTCATGTAACAACTATTTAAAACCTGTTGCTTTCCTTGCAGGAGCATGCGAAATTCATAACAAATCAGCATAGGCCGGTATGGTTCTCTTTCATTCTTACGTAAATTATTTCCTTATTTTCCCTCTAATTGGTTATACTCGCTAGCTCACGTCTGCCCATTGTCGAAGAAGTTGGGGCAGCTCAAGATCGGCATGTTTTTCGGTCAGGTCTTTTGTCTGGGGGTTAGCATAGCAGCATGTGCTTGGGTGTGTACTGTGTAATGTAGGTGGTCCCTCTCCTTTCCTTTTCTTTTCTCCACTTGTATGGGTCCATGTCTTTTTCGCCAGCCGGTCTGATTCGCAAACAGCTAACGTGTATTATATCTGAATGTGTTGATTGTGAATATGCTGTACTAATATCAGATGTAGTTCTGAGTGGTTTCACGCATCTTTAGTGTTAAACTCTGTACTGTCTCCATTTCAAACCGACCGAGCGAGAGAGAGAGAGAGAGAGAGATGGAAAAGAAGTTGATTTAGGGAAACATGGTCATGAAAAACCGCCTGAATTTTTATGTCTATTTCCATGAAAAGAATACAGGAACCCACGGTCATGAATGGAGATCAGCGACTCTACACTTTAACATGTGATGGCAAACACGGCAGATAGTTCATGGCAGTCCGCCAGATTAATTTCAGCCATTGAATTAACTAGTAGAAGCGCACAAATACTCTGGTTTTGGTTGATAAATTCTCGGTATTCTTCATACAGAAAGCACGAAGCAGCCGTTCACAGCCACAAGCTGTTCGCAATTTTAATGATAACCAAAGGCGTTTGATCTAAACTAGCAGATTAATCCGTGTATCAAGGTTCTTCTGTAGATCGGAAGAGAATCGTTAGTCGAATTCAAGTGCACTGCGAGTGGATGCTAATTACTTGGGTACCTCGACCAAGTGTAAGTTAACGAATTTGGGCTGTACTAAGTGCAACCTGAAAGGGGAAGGCCTTCATATTATCTTTGTATGGTTTGGGACCTTAATTGGAACGTTTAGTATCATATTTAAGGGTTTTGAGTCAAAATCTTGCTCCTGGTTACCCTGCAAAGGGTAAACGGCTTAGGAATCCCCGCCTCAAATCTGAACTTTCATGGGATAGCGTTCCAGTACTCGAGGTCAAGCGCTATTTAATTCCAGCATTCTGTAGAATCCCATCTTTCTTTGAAAATAAACAAACAGTAAACCTGCTTCTTCTTAATCAAAATGTAGAAAAGGGAAAAGGAAAAAGGAACACTCTAGCCGCATGCGTAGAATTCGAAATGTCAAGTTGGTGAGGGGGTTCAAACAACAATGGGTGCATGAAAAGAGAGCTACAATACAATCAGATCACATGACACCAACTTTGCATAACTTGATGTACAGCGGTGCTGGTCCCAGAACCAAGTGACCGGTCAGTTTCACAAGCGGGCCACTGATCTGGCCATGCAGGACCAGAAGTGAGAACCTCCCAATAGATGTATGCAGGCATTCCATACGGCTGTGCTTTACGCAAAGAGTTCAAGAAAGCCATACGAACCTGAAATTACTTTGTTCCACCTATTGATATCAATTTATGACTGACTGATAAACTGTAATGGCCATAAATCAAGAAATGCCCCTTCAAAACACTGGTGGTTTCTGGCGCAGAAGGGTCATCACAGAACCAGTTTATCAGCGTACATGTTAAATTAGGAGACGAACACGTAAATTGAACATCGTATGTTTTAAGGAACTAGAGGTCAATGGATGTCTTTTTTTTTTTTCCCCAAACGCTATGAAAGTAAAAGCCATTGCTTGTTGGTAACAACTCAAATTTAGTTTCCCTTACCGATTTTGATATCTAAAAGAGAAACGTTTCATTGGATTTCACCTGTCAAACCAATCAGTGTCGCTAATTATGTACCATAAAAACACTCCTTTGTGTAAGCTTCATGAATTTGTATGCCACATATTTACATGTAGCTTCATGGTCTTCTACAAATTCACCTTCTTTACCTACAACAACATCTAACTTTAGTTGCACAGAGTGGTACCAGAACAGTTAATTGCATGGATGCCGAATCTAGCTTGAATAACCTAATCATGGGTGAGATGATGCACCAGAAATGAAAAGATAATCAATAGCAGACACCAGATTCCCAGCTTAACCTACAGCCTCCACGAACTGGTCATGCTGATACTCAAGCAGGGCCAATTTACAGGCATGGGCAGTTATTGAAAAAATCATCCATCTCACGTTACCATTTATCATTGCTTTTAATCCTTATTGACTACAAAAATAGCCATAAATGTTCTAGTACAGCATTGAATGTGTATTCTCAAGCTCATAGCTGTCTTCACATGCATGTAGCAGGCATTTCAGTTGGAATTACTAAGTCCAAGTTTGAACGTTAGATGTACTGCTGACACGTCCCAACCACACACTAAACAATTTAAATTTCTTTGAGATGACTTACGGTATATAATATTACGTAGGAGTTATTACAGTCTAATAACACGCTGATTATAAAGCAGCAGATGGATATCCACCACACCGTGCAGCATTCTTCAGTTCTAATTTTTCTCTGCACAAGGAGAAAGTAAGCTTTGAGAATGGTCATATATCAGTTTTACGAGTTTGCAGAAAACAACTAGCCGAAGTAGATACTCAGAAAACAATTTGGTGCTACTTAGATAACGATATACCAATTGTTTTCACAGTCACGGAACTGATAAATCAAACAGCTTGGCAGTTCGAAAATGTATACGTTGTCAAGAGATCCAAAAATGGTCACAGGTTTGTTTTGTAATTGGTTGGTCACCTATTTTTTCATATCTATAAGTTGTCATGAGTTCGAAAATGAAGTACATACGTTTGATACTGAAGCCTGTGCGCACATTAGATACTCCTCGAAATCCTTTCCGTTCCATTTCAAGGTGTACTGATTAGCGTTCATGGGCTGCACAACATTGCCTTGGAGACCTGATTCTTCACATCTGAACGAATGGGCTGGATGGCATTGCCCCGAACACTCTGCACATCTGAAATCATAAACAGGGAGAGGGTCGTGCACATCTTTTATTTCCTCTTTGGGTAGGCAACTTGTGTAGCAGTACCTTGGCATTCCATCAGATAGAGACTTCTTATCAAACAGGAAAATATTTGGGAAGATGACATTTATTTCTCTCATTTATGATCCAGGTATCATGTCCCATTAGTAGTTTGATTTTTACATCTAAGATCACATAGGAAGTAGCAATAGCTCCCACTAGAATAGTATTCATATAGCCAGTTTGATGTATGATGCAACGATTACACAATCTCCAAAGAGTCACCAATTTCATTTTCATTAGCATCTCATGTGCTTCATGTCAAAGATGATGTGCCATCATCCTCAGAAGGCAGCAGTTACATCTGCCTTGCAATAAATTGAACAGCAAAAAACTAGAAATTGTCAAAAAGATAATGCCAGTAAAGGTTCAGCCAGGACCACCTATAGCACAAAATAACATCATGAAACTGCAAGAGAAAATGTATCGAAGGAGGGAATGTAAGAGTTGCCAGAGAAGTATGAAATTCTGCATACCCTCTTCAATTATCAGGAGAGTTTCACCTACCACCCAAGAATGTAAAGAACAAAAAAAACATTTCAAACTCACTAACGACTAATCTATAAGCACATCATTGGATAAGTTAAGGAACCCATTTCAACCGAAACGTAAGATATGAGGAGTTGGAAAACTAGAACCATTTATTCACAGAACAATAACTAACAAAAACCTTCCGCTTCGGCAGATCTTAACAGAAACCCGAGCGCTTAAGACATCAAAAAGGATGACCAAGTCTCCCTAACAATGACAAACATAACCTGAGATGCAAAATTGACCGAACTGAAAAGTAAAAAACATTCAGCTCCAACCAAGTGGGCGTGAATCCAGTAGCCTCTGAGAGCTGCCAAGAGCAAGTTCTTCCGATTCTACGGATACAATCAACATCTTCGACCTTTCTTCAGCAGGCATGCTCAGCTCAGGAGGCATGACATCCCATCCCGAGACTTGGGGAAATGCTTCCGGGTTCCGAATGCAGTGGAATCCGGAGCCGGACTCTGCTCGTGGCACTCAGGATGCGTTTTCTTATGAGCCAGAAGATTGCATCTGAACGCGAATTTCATCCCACATTTGCAGCCAACAGGCTCTCCGCAGAGTTTCAGGTGGTCTCTCAAATCCACATCGATGTAGAATCTCTTCCCACATTTCCGGCAACGATGGGTCTTCTCGCCCTCTGAGTGCTTCCGGCCAAAATGCCGCCGGAGTTCGTATAACCCCACAAAGGTCCCGCCACAAACAGGGCACCTGCAGGGAATCTTCTTATTCTGCCCGGCTCGACAAGCCTGGGGAACAGTCTCCGAGCTCAAATGAAGCGCAATCTCATCAGAAGAATGAGTCTTGTAGTGCATTTTCAGCGTCTGTGGATTCTTGAACGTTTTCTGGCATCCTGAATGAGAGCACTTGAAGGGTCTTCTGTTCTGAATGAGATCAACAGACACAGTGGCTACATTAGCGACTTTCTTCATGGCAGAGGCGCCATTCCTCGAGCTCTCGGCAACTCCAGGGATTTTCCCCAACTTGAAGTCTTGTCCGAGCCCTATTTCACCCAATCCAATGCTACCCACGTTTGAATCCTCCGTCAAGACGTCATGGATCAACTCCAACTCTGCCTCCAAGACGTCCAATTCCTCTAAAGAGAGAGAGGATTCCAATGCATACCCACCAATTTTGCTGCTGCATGCAACTGAGGAAACAGAAAAACTGTTGGAAGGAACACCAATATCAAGACGATCTGATTCAGAAACCGCAGATGCCTCACGTTTGAGCTGATCTGGCAGCAGAACGGCGCTAAAATCACAGGCTTGGGTGAACTCCATTGACAGAGATAGGAGTTGGATTAAAACTGTGGGAAAGCCAGGCCCTCTCTCCTGATCATGAGATGAAAGAAAGGAGTGGTAGAAAGAGATTTTTTATGGTGTTTTTACTAAGGATGGCTGTGAATCATGAGAAAAATGCCCATTCTGAGGAAGGTTGTTCTGGTTGGGGTCAGCAATTCCTCCTGGTTTCCTTTCCCCACATATCATCATTTAGTCCAATGTGGAATGTGAGCCTTCAGCAGAAAATATTATTACAAAAAGGAAGAAATCACGAGAGATGTGTCCAACGAGTCATTTTTAGCGACTACGGTTGTCAGTGTAGTTAGGTAAGTGTATTTACGAAAGTAAATACAAAGAAAAATTTTATTTGATGCCGAATGGGTACGAGGGCTTTACAGAAATTTCATGATTGCCTTCTTCCTTTTCCTTTAACGAAAAGGATGTCGAAATAATAACGGTTTCAGTTTCCAAATCAGTGCTTTAAAAGTGATTCAGGTGCTAAAATGAGAATTTAACGAAACTTTATTGTAATTTCCCTAACAGAATTGTTTGGCAGTTCTTTTTTACAATATTTACGGGATAAAGGTTTCCTAGTTTATTGTAGCAGCTTTCCGGTTGGACCAGTAACAACAGACTTTAAAAAAAAATATGTAACAAAGACAATTAAACAAGTAACACAGGATATTAAAAGCATAAAAAGAAATAAACGAAATTATTGGTTGAAAAATCATCAATCTATTTCCAAAATGAATGACAAAAAATATGATTTTTAATAAAAAAATATAGAATACTAAATCTATTAGGTTTAGTGAAAAACTATTTTTTGGAATCTTGACAAACCCCCATGATCGAAGAGAAGGGCTGAACATCTCATTGAGCCGAGCAAGTTAGAACATAATCGGGATGCAGCAGGGCTACTTTGGACGAGTATGAAGCCTTCGAAGGCTGGCCATGGATGATAGTTAGGTGGCTAAGAGTAAGACGACAAGAATGTGGCAGCCGAGGGCTGCTTTCAGTGAAATGACCTTGGCGTCAGTACTGGATGTCGGCCAAGAAGCCTTAACAGTGGCTGACTGTTGATAAGCCACTGTTAAAACACACTGGTCGTTGGCTTTGCTCTGGCGCTGCAACTTGAGAGGAGGCAAGAGCAAGATCACCAAACTAGCTTCAGGTGGGCTAGAGAGGATGACTGCCAGCGTCCTCAGATCCTAGAGAAATTGAAGTTTCTCATGCAGCGGGGACTTGAACAGGTGCTGTTTGGTTGCCAAGAAGCATGTGGAAATAAGGCTGTCCATTAATATCACCCTTGCTCTTCGATATTGCCATGGTAAGCCGCTCTCCGTCTTATTTTCTAGAGCTTCCCTTATCCATGCTCTTATAACCCACTGTCGTTCTCAGGTTTCTCCGTCCTCTTTGCATATGCTGACGACCTCATCATCTGGTCGTCAGCATCTTTGGTGAGGCCTCCATCCCACAAATGGGCAAGTTTTTATTCAATTCCTCAAGCTTTCTCCTTTCTGTCGAGCCCCTATGTTAACGAAGAGAAAAGCTATGCCTGCGTGTAAAGACGCTGACCAGCAGATTTCTCATGGCGCTGCCTCCATATTCGGCGTTCCCCATTAGGCCTACCTCAACAAATCAGCCCATGGACGGCGACATTTTCAAAACCAGTTGGCTCAGCCTCAAAGCAACAAACAACATTTTCATTCTGTTAAAATATTAATTTGCAGTTGGTTTTGCATTTGATACTCAAAATCTATATACAAAAGTTAAAAAAGGCATGAAACTAAAATGAAAAGGTGCTTTGAGGAGAGATCTTGTTTGGTGAAAAGTTAACTTTAATACTTTTTTGGAATTTACAAAACAGGTCTCATGTTTCATTTGAAAAGGTATTTATAGAGAGTTGTGACTTGTGCGGTTCCTTCTAGAGTAAAAAACTTCTTTATTTTATAGAAATTTATCATATTGCTTCGACATAATAAATTAATATATTGAGAGCACTCGTGTAAGAGTATGAGTCCCTTTTATCCATTTTCTTCTCAATCTTACTTTTGTGGTTCTTGTTATTTTCTACCACATATATAAGATATTTAAAAATTCGAACAAGTGTTGTCAGAGTAAGATTGAAGAATACTACATCAGTGTTGAGATTATGGCAGTGAATGCAAATAACTCTGTTACTAGTCTTTCTCAAGTTCAAATGCCAATATTTGCTTGTGAATACTATAATTATGGAGCCTCAAAATGAAGAATCTATTTGCCTTGCAAGAGCTTTGGGAGATCGTTCAAAGTGATTATGAGAAACCGGTAGATGATTTGGTTCTTACATCATGAGCATCAATAAAATGAAAAGAATTCAAAGATAACGAGAACAGAGATGCAAATGTACTTCTATGTATCAACTTAGGGTAAGTAATACAATCTTTCCACAAATTTTGAATGCAAGTTCGTCCAAAGAAGACTCAAATATATTAAAAAATGAATGCCAAGGCTCTAAGAAAAATCATCTTCATCAAGCTTCAAGGATTACGGAGAGATCTTGATACACCATCTAAGAAGGACAATGAATCTTTGCAAAAGTTCTTTTCTTAAGTTATTAAAATTGTAAATCAACCGAGTTATGGTGATAACAGTAAAAGAAAAAAATAGTTGAAAAATTTTTAAGAATCTTACTGTGGAAGTACAATTTTGTCGTGGCTACTATAAAAGAAGTAAATATTTATTAACTTTAATATTACAATAGCTGATGGGATATCTTGAGGCACTTAAGAAGCGGATTGCAAGGATTGAACCTCAAAATATTAAGCATGCGTCCTGAGCAAGACTCAAAGCAGTAATTAATAACTTGCAGAACAAAAGAATACCTTTGACGTTGAACAAAAATTTCGAAAAAAAAAAAATCAAAGGTTCCTTGAAGGTCACGATAAAGGGAAAAATCACCACAAACAACAAATACAGTTGAAAAAAATCAGAAAAATCAGCACTGCATGCAAAAAAATCTGGGCATGAGTTTGAAGAATGTTGACTCAGATGTACAAGATGCTGCATGCCAAATCACCCCAAAAAGGATCGTTGGTTTCAAGAAAAATATGATGCTAATTTCTCAAAAAAAAAAGAGAAAGATAAAATTGTTTTCTCCTGCATGTATGAAGAGTAAAAGCAAATTGACATTTGTTATAACGACGACAATTGTAGAAGCCACATGACTGAGAATAGAAAAGATTCATCGAACTAAATGAGACTGCTATCGACAAAAAGAGAAAAAAAAAAGTGATGGAGTGTTTCAAAATGATGATGGCGGGATGTCACAGACAAAAATCAAAACATGTATATGAAAAAAGAAGTCAAGCTAGAGTTTGAGACAAATAACAAACGTATTGTAGATATATTTACAGTCATTATTTTTAGACAAGTACAAATACGAATATTTCATATTTTTTCTTTTTGACAATTACACAATAAAAGGGGATGTTAAAATATTAATTTGAATTAGTTTTATTTTTAATATCCAAAAGTGAAAGGACATGCAAATGAATAAGTACTTTGAAGAGACACCTTATTTGGTAAAAAATTACAACTTTATTAACATTTTTTGAATTTACCAAGAAATGTGGTGCTTCATTTGGGAATGTGCAACTTTTGTAGAGGGTTGTGTAGTTTTTTTGGGGGCTCCACATAAAGCCCTCTTCTATTTGTAGGAATGTATCCCATCACTGATTCATAAAAAACTAATATATTAAAACCAATATATTCAGTGCATTTGTGCAAGAGTGGGAAGTCATTTCATCTCTTTTCTTTTCAATGTTAGTTTTATGGCTAGTCATTTTTCTCTACATAAATAAGATATTCAAAAATTCCATCACATTCGTGGCATTAATCCAAATATGATCTTTCTCTCACAAGGATGGTCACTTTAGTGAATTCTATTTGGCGGCCATTCCCTCTTATTACCTGTTGGCATTCAACTGCCTCCTTCTTTCTAGTCAAAAGTCAACTCCACGATCAGCAATTTTGTATGAAATGGCCTACTTGAATTTAACAAAAAAAAAAAAAGCTTAGTAATTGCATGGAAAATAGTCACCTTCCCAAGATCAAAAGGAGGCCTAGGCATGCCAAATCCTCAGGATTTATAACATTTGCTCCTTTTTATTGTAAAATGGTATCATTGTTAATTCTTTCTCTGGGTATTGAACAAAGGTTTCACTTATATGCAATCACCACTTGTCCTGCTATAAACTTATCTCACGTCTAAAGGTTGTGGTGTGCAGTCCTCAAACGCACGTGTTCTCAAACAGAGCTTCTCATATGAAAATCTAGCCACCTAGATATGCTCTTCAATGGGTCGCTCTTACACCTCTCTGTGATCACCATTGATGAATTGACTAGTTTCTCAGGCATTCCATTTAGGGCATAAGCCCACTCTTAGATGCAAAACTTTGGCATGACTGGCTGCGCTAGAATGAACCGAAACCATGACTAACTTGAAGGCATCAGGGTTCCATTTTCCTTCCACATGCCGGCTCTATAAATCCATTGAGGACACCCGACATCTATTTTAGCCTTGCATAGTTACTTAGCTCCTAGTCAACAGTACTTGGCATTCTCAATCTACCAGTTTGGTTCTAAATGCAGTTATTAGGGACTTATTCGGGTCCCAGCCATCTCTCTTAGGCACAACAAATATTGGTGAGTGTCATGGTGGACATTGCCATTCATCACGTTCAAGTAGATCATCTGTGCTTCAAGGAATGACTTCATAAATACAAAGGATACTCTTAATATCTTAACTTTGACCAGTTGAATCTACTAAACTACATATATTTGCATTGGAGCTAATTTTTGGCATTCAATTTTTATATATCTCCTCTCTCCATAAAAGTTGTCATCCAATTTCTAACTTTTATGTACTTTGCTTTTGATGCAGTGAGGTGCATGGTCCAATCTCTCTTTGACCATGCTTTTGTTTTTCTATCAATGTTATAAACTATGTCACACGGATACGTGGGATTAGCCCACGTATCCGTATCGATACACCGATACGGCGATCCAGATACAGATACTTCATGGATACGTTTGGATCGGGTTTGGGTCAGATCCGATCCAAACTTTAAAAAAATGATCCGTTAAATGAAATTAGGTCAACCGCTCCGCTCGACCTTCACCCGACGGCAGACCTTCACCCAATGAGCAATGGTGGGCGGCGGTGACGACTTCTGGCGACCGATGGCGACGTCCTGTCGTCGCCGTCAACAGCCGGTGACGGACAGGTAAGTGGATTTTTTTTTTCGTTTCGTTTCGAGTTTAATGTGTTCTTCTTCTTCATTTGGGGGTTTTTAAGGGTTTTCAGATTGCTTCAACTCATTCACTTACCTGTCTGCGACTCTTTCTTGCCAATGTAAATGGATTATGTTGGATTGCTTCAACACATTTTCTGTTTCTCTTTCTTGCCAACATAAATGGATTATGAGCTCTTTCGTTTCGAGTTTAATGTGTTCCTCTTCAATCGTGATTATGTTGGATTGCTTCAACACATTTTCTGCGACTCTTTCTTGCCAACATAAATGGATTATGAGTTGTGCTACTAATCAGGAGTTGAACAACTTCAGAAATGCGAGTTAAGGTATCAGAGCATAAAAATATATATCCTTACCTATAGAGGGATTAGGGTTCATGGAATTTTGATTTCTTTCTTTGCTTTCAATTGACTGTAATATTGTATTAGAGCCTTTGAATCTTAGAAGGAATCTCACGCCATGCTGGTATGAGGTCTCTTCTTTTTCCTCACCCTCTTTCTCTCTTATTCCTCTTGTCTTTTCTTCTTTTTATTCTTTTTATCTTATTTGCAACACATCTTGTGCTTCTGTAGTGGGATCAAAGATTTTATGGTTGATGGTATAGTAGACAATGGTGATTAGAATCTCATAGTGGACATAGTTGTGGGTGTTGAAGGAGTATCGTGGAGTATGTTGTTATGGGCATAGAAGGAGAGCCGCCACATGTGATGAGCCAGTAAATATAAAAGTTATTGAAGTAATTAATCCTTTTCTATGGTGAAGAATATTCTTTTGAATACATGAAAAGCTTTATTGTTGCTTGAGAGATGAGTAGACAGACCTGATTCAAATCAATAACATCAAATTTGTGAGTTTGTAAGTTGTTGAATCATAAATTGTTGCATATTGCTGATTTTATCTCTCCTTTTTTATTTCAAGTATGATCTCAATTGTGTATAATGTGTCTTGGGACTAATGCTGTCATGAATATCCATCTCTTTTAGTGGCTGGTTTAGTTTTGTGGAAGATTATTCATGATGTCGTTGTTGGCATCGATTTATTTATTTTTGGTGGTTTAGTCAATGCAAGCTAGTAGTTTGTAACTGATTTTACAATTGAGTTCTGGTGGTGGTAGAGTAGTCAAGTTGAAACATTTGATATCAGAATTTGATATTACTGAGTCATTAAGATTGTGCAGTTTTACTGGTGTCGAGAAAATATATATAGCAATTAATATTGGAATTTCATATTTTTGTGGCTAAGCTTGGTGCAGCCCTACTGTTGCCAAAGAATATATACTTTAATTTCCATTCATCATATAGTGTTTTTGGTTTTTTTTTTCATAGATATCTTATATTGCTAGGCCCAATGATGAAGGAGATTCCAAATTTAATATTAAGATGCATTGTCTTATAAATTGAGTGTTATATTTATCCATTGAGGACCAAATACATATCCAATTGTTTTATCCAGGATTCACTTTGTTTCGTCTTGCTCTCAAGGTTTTTAGTTGCATACATTTTGTATGCATATTGGAACCTGTTCGCATCCCCAAAATATTTTGGTTTTTAGAGTGCTCCAGAAAAATGAGATTTTATTTTGAAAATGAGAGAGAAAGAGACTTGCCCGTTGGTAAGAGGATTGACCGTTCCCGGCACCTTTACCGGGGATAATCATTCCATGAGCTATGCTTATCTTGATACATTTCGTTTTGGCTTAAATATCTTTTATTCTAAATGTGGTGTAGTGTTTGAAAAAATATTGAAAAATTGATGTTTCAAATCTTTGAGAAAGTTTTTGAAGATTCACTTGAGAGTGTAAAACATTTTAATTTGAGAAATTTTGAATTGATAAATATTTACAAATATCACTTAGAAACCTTTGGAAACCACTTTTTGAAGTCACTTCAGCATTCTCTTGAGACATTAAGTAGGTTTAAGATTTTGCTCTAATTCATTTATTGCTTAATTAGAGCTCAATCTCATCTTGCTTAAGTTCTATTAGAGATGTGTTTGTGATCATTTGTGATGTTAAGTGAATATGAATATATTAATGCATTGATCCTACATTGAGAAGAAGATCATTAATTCCTATCATAACATTCATCTAAGAGCTTCCTACCACCACATACATCTAAGATTTTTGTTTTTATAATTGTTATAAATATTTTTGTAAAGAAAGAAATGTTTTTGAAAATGGAATGAGGTTGTAAACCATCAAACATGAATTCACTATTGGGTAATTACTTGAGTTTCGGTCTTGGTGAAGTCGGTAAATAAAAAGATCTTGATAGAAAAATATTCAAGAGAATGAAAAAATGAAAGACTTGAATGTAAGAAGAATGTGGAGAAAAAGAGAGAGAATGAGATTTTGAAGAGAAAGAAAAAAAGAGGAAATGGAACATACATACATGTATTCATTTATATATGTATGTGTATAAGAATTTGAAAAAGAACATGTTAAATCATAAAGAAAGAAAAAACAAAGAAAGATTCTCATGTATACGTATACGTATCTAACATGTATATACGTATATGTCTTCACGAGAATGAAATCAAGATATGATTTAATAATATCAGATTTCGACTTTTATGTAGGTGTTTGCATCCCAAAATTTTATTGGTTTGGAGTGCCTCAAAAAAATTGAGTTTTATTTTGAAATAAGAAAGAAAAGTGACTCGCCCGTCGGTACGAGGATCGACCGTTCCCGACGCCTTTACCAGGGGTAATCAACCCAAGGGCTATGCTTATCATTGATGCATTTCGTTTTAACTTAAACATCTTTTTGATTCTATATGCGGTGCAGAAAATAATGAAAGTTTGATGTTTCAAACTTTTGAAAAGATTCTTGAAGAGTTGCTTGAAAATGTGAAATGTTTTGAAGAAAAAGTGGAACTAGTAAATATCATTTGAAAAACTTGTGAAATCATTTTAAAATCACTTTAGTGCTCTCTTAAGACTTTAAGTAGGTTTGAGATTTTTCTCTAATTCGGTTACCACCTACCTAGAGCTCCATCCCATCTTGCATAAGTTCTTTTGGAGAGGTACTTGTGATCATAAGTGAAATAAAGTGGGTGAGAATGCATGGATGCATTTATCCTATATGACTGAAAGAATGTAAAACATTCCTACCACAATATTCATCTAAAGTCATTCCTACCACAACATACATCTAAGATTTCGTTGTTATAATTATTATATATAAGAAGGAAATGTTTTTTTTTTTTTGAAAAGGGATAAGGATTGTAGACCATCAAGCATGATTCCAATATTGGGTCATTACTTGGTTTGTGGTCTTAATGAAATTGGTAAATAGAAAGTTCATGAGAGGAGAATATTAAAAAGAATACAAGAGATAAAACACTCTTATGAAAAGATAGATAGAGAAATAGAGAAAGACATGCATACATGTGTACATACCATCACATATACACATATATGAAAGCTTAAGAGAAAAAGATGTATTGATTTGAAGAGAAAGAGAGATTTTAGAGAGAAAACTAAATATCATATGTATATATGAGTATGAGAAATTTTATAAGAGAAGATATTTGTCTTGCAAAGAGGAATAAATATTTGAAAGAGAAGAAACATAGCACATGTACATACATATTGATGCACATATGAAAATTTATAAAATGGAAAGTGAAAGCATAGAGAGAGAAAGATGGGGGGTCATCATGTTGACATAGATGTATATAACCTGTGTATACATCCATACCATCACAAGATTAGAAATCAAGGAACAACTTAAAATTACCAACTTCAAGTTTAATGTGGGCCGGATGGGAGCTTGGACTCATAGAAGAGTCTAAGCTAAGTCCCTAAGGCCATGTTAGAAGGTTCCTTTTGAAAATATTTTGGAAAATAAACATAGAATGTTATTATTTAGTTTGTTGTAAGAGATATATTTCTTCCACCGTTGGGTATGGAAGAAAACAAGCAACATAACGAGACACTCGTTAGGGTTTTTAATGGGATGATTAAGAATGAAACTAGCGCAAAATGACATGCAAATGCATATTAACATGTACATTTTCGTGAGGGTTTATCCCAGGTTGGACAAGTCCCAACCTCAAAAATTAATATGAAAATAAAGAGTCTCCAAACCACACTTTCATTCCTATCATACATTCACATATAAGTAGAAAACCAAACAACTATGCATGGAAAATATATAGACAATATTCAAGAAAGAAAAAAGAGAAAGAGGATGACGGAAAGTGCAAGGTTCAATTAGGAAGGAGGACATGATGTAACTATGAAATGATATGTCACCTCATCTTCTCATTTTTCCGGTGCACTTGAGTATAACCTCTTGACTCTAAAATAGATATTGAGAGATATCTCCTTTGGCCATGGAGAAATAAGGAATAGAGGAAAATAAGAGGAAGCCAAAGAACAACAAGAATGTATTAATAAAAAGAAAGAACATTATTAAAATGAAAGATCATCTCATCTTTCCATGCTCCCGGTGCACTTGATCATAGCCTCTTGTCTTTAAAAAGAGATTGAGTGCTACCTCCTTTAGCCATAGGGAGATAAAGATGAGGAGAAAGTATAGAAAGAAAAACAAAAGCATATTTAATAAAAGAGAAAGCATGATTCAATCACGAAATGAAAGATCATTTCATCCTTCCATGCTCCCAATGCACTTGAGCATAGCCTCTTGTCTATTAAAAGAGATTGGGTGCTATCTCCTTTGGTCATGGGAAGAGGAGGAAGAAAGAAAAGAAAATAACAAGAAGAAGATTATATTGAAGAAAGGAAATAACAATAACAATAAGAATATATTCATGAAGGGAAAGAACAACAACAACAAGAATACTTGAAAGAGCATAATTTGATCATAAAATAAAATATCATCTCATCTTCTCATGCACCCGGTGCACTTGAGCATAGCCTCTTGTCTCTAAAAAGAGGCTGAGTGCTATCTTTTTTGGCCATGGGGAGATGAAGATGAGAAGAGAAAATGGAAACAATCAACAAGACTATGTTCAAGAAAAAAGAATAACATAATAATAAGAACATATTAATGAAAAATAACAACAACAAGAATACTTGAAAGAGTATGATTTGATCATAAAATAAAATATCATCTCATCTTCTCATGCTCCCGGTGCACTTGAGCATAGCCTCTTGTCTCTAAAAAGAGGTTGAGTGCTATCTCCTTTGGCCATGGGGAGATTTAACCCCTTACCTGCACGGGTTTGCCGATTTCAAATTCAGGTTTAACCCCTCTGAATGGGTTGCCTTGGCTTGCATCACAAGTTGAACCCTTTAACTGTGTGGGTTGCTTTCGCTTGTACCACAGGTTTAACCCCTTTGCCTGTATGGGTTGCTTTGACTTGCATTGCAGGTTTAACCCCTTAACCTGCATGGGTTGCCCTCATATTGCAGGTTTAACCCTTTACCTGCACGGGTTGCTCTCAAGCCCTGGGCGATAATAATAAAAAAAAATGCCCTAGTGTAATTGTCATGTTTTACGACTGGGAAGAATCTAGATTGAATAATCGAAGTGGAAACACAAATGTTTGACATTGATTGGAAAGTGAATACAAGAGAACTAGACATAAAATTTCTTGAGGTGAAGGGCATTAACAGGATCGGCAAGTTCCACCCCATCATCATCGATTAGTTGGTATGAATTGTGGGGCAAAGCTTCCTTAATGACATACGGGCCTTCCCAATGCCAACTTGCCTCATGGTCGTCCTCTAAGGTACACCGCAGATCGTAGGACCGAATCATTTACTTTGAACTTTCTCTCGATAACTGACTTGGCAAATTGTCTGGCTACCCTTTGACGATAAGCTTCAGCATGTTTAGCCGCTTTTAGCCTCTTTTCAACTAGCAAATCGAGCTGCATTAGCCTTTTCTGCTGATATTGAGTAAGAGGGAGCTCTATGAGAGAAGCAAACTTCAAGGCAGGTTTCAACACATGTAATGGTAGAACCACTTATGTTCCATAGACTAACTCTGCTGGAGTGGCATTTGTTGGAGTTCTCATAGTGGTGCGATATGCCCATAGAGCGTTATACATCTTTTCATGCCAATCTCTTCCAGTTTCTACTGTCCGTTCTAAGATGTGGATCAGGATCTTGTTGGTAGTCTCTGCTTGTCCATTGCCTCGGGGGTAATAAGGAGCTGAAAAATAGTGCGTGATGTGGTACTTGCTGCACAATTGCCTCATCTTTTCATTCTTGAAATGAGTTTCGTTATCAGATATTATATCATGAGGGACTCCAAATCTGCAAAGAAGATTTTTGTGAATGAAGGACACTACATGACGTCCTTCCACTGTTCTAAGTGTGACGACTTCTACCCACTTGGTAAAATAGTCTGTTGCAGCAAGAAAATACTTATGACCATTGGAAGCTGCATGGGATATCGGTACAACTACGTCAAAGGCCCACATTGAAAATGGCCAAGGAGATGTCACAGAATGCAAGTGAGAGGCTGGGGCATGGGTCACTGGAACATGCAGTTGGCATTATTTGCATCTTTTGACGTATTAGTGACAGTCTTTTTGCATGGTAGGCTAATAATATCCTGCTCGAATTATTTGTTTGGTGAGAGTTTGGTAACCAACATGGCCCCCACAATCTCCTTGATGTGATTCTTCGATGACTTCCTTCGCCTCATCTTCATCAAGGCACCGAGAGTATTCAGTGCTAAATCCACGTCTCTATAATACCCCTGCTAGGATAAAGTACCTCGTTGACATACGTTGTATTGCTTTTTGTTCATTTTTAAGCATTTCAGCCGGGAATTCTCCGCTTTCAATGTACCTTTTGATGTCATAGTACCAAGGCGTATTCCCCCCTTGGATATGATGAACATGCACCATCATTTCAAACACAATGTGTTTTAATCTTCCAATCTCAAAAGAACGGATTGCTTGATTGCTTTGAAAAGTGATGGTGGATCCTAAGCTTGCGAGGCCATCCGCAATAGGGTTACCTTCTCTCTTTACGTGAGCCAATTGTACTTCTTCAAATTGACGGATTAAGGAGGTAGCGATTTCTTGATATGGCACCAACTTTTCATCTTTGACTTGTCATTCTCCATTCACTTGGTTTATAATAAGCTGAGAGTCGACGAAAACATGCACTCTTTTCACTTGAAAATTCAATAAAGAACGAAGTCCTTGTATGAGGGCTTCATATTCAGCCATGTTATGGGTACATGAAAAATCAAGTTTCAAAGAGTATGGGATCATTTCGTTTTCCGAAGTGATGAGTAAGATGCCGATGTCTGCTCCCATCACATTTCTGGACCCATCAAAGTACATCTTCCATATCGGAATCATTTCCAATCTTAGTACATGTTTATCTGAAAACTCATCATTTGTTCTGATTTCTTCGTACTGAGGGAAGTCTGCTAACTGATCCATAATTGCTTGTCCTTTGATTGACTTTTGAGACACATATTCAAGATCGTATTGCATCAACAGAACTTGCCATTTGGCGATACACCCATTAAAGAATAGTTGTTCCAAGATGTACTTGAGAGGATTTAGTTTGGAGAGTATCTTAACCTCACAAGCTAATAAATAATGTCTCAACTTCTGACACATCCAAGCCAATGCCAGACAAGTTTTTTCTATTGGAGAGTACTTCTTTTCATACTGAACAAAAGTCTTGCTAATGTAATAGATTGCATGTTCGATGCGACTTCCTTCCTCATATTGTGCCAAAAAGCCGCCACATGCTGACTCATTCATTGTGATGTAAAGCAACAATGGTCTACCCAATGTTGGTGGTTTTAGAATTGGTGGATTTAGAAGGTATTTCTTGATCCTTTCGAATGACTGTTGGCATTCAAAACCCCATTCAAACTTGACATCTTTCCTCAGCAGCTGGTTCAATGGCTCGCATTTCATAGCCAGATTGGAAATGAATCGTCTGATGGATTGGATTCGTCCTTGCAAGCTTCGCAACTCCTTGATATTGGTAGGTGGTGGCATATCGATTATTGCCTTAGCTTTGGTAAGATCCATTTCAATCCCCTTCTTACTGGCTATGAAACCTAAGAGTTTGCCTGACTCAACCCCAAACACACACTTTTGAGGATTCAAGCGAAGCTTATACTGTAAAAGCCTCTCGAATACTTGGGCAAGAGTTTCAATGTGATATTCTCTCGTCTTGGATTTGATCAATATGTCATTGATATACGCATCCATGATTTTATGCATCTGATCATGGAAGATGGCAGCCATGGCTCTTTGATAGGTTGCTCCAGCATTCTTCAACCCAAATGGCATTACCGTGTAACAAAAAGTGCCCCAGGGTGTAGTAAAAGCGGTCTTAAGTTGATCTTTGACTGCTAATTTGATCTGATTATATCCCGAATATCCATCCACGAAAGAAAACATTGCATGGCCTGCAGTACTGTCTACCAACAGATCAATGTTTGGAAGAGGATAATCATCTTTCGGTGTGGCTTTGTTCAAGTCTCGAAAGTCGATGCACAACCTGACTTTGTCATTTTTGTTGGGGACCACCACGATGTTCGCCAACCATTCGGGGTAATCAATGGCACGAATGAATTTTGCCTTTAGCAGGTCCTCTAGTCCTTCTTTTACAGGGCCTTCTAGTTGAGGGTCAAGCTTGCACAATTTTTGCTTAATCGGCTTGCAATTAGGATTTAAAGGCAAACGTTGCTCGACCAACCAGGGGTCTAAAACTGGCATATCTTCATAAGTCCAAGCAAAAGCTTCTTGGTTACTTATAATAAAGTCCACCAATCTTTTCTTCTCATCTACTGACAAACTGGTGCCAATTTGAAGAATTTTAGGAACTTCACTGGTTCCAATATTAATCTCTTCAATTGGATCGTTAACCAAAGATAAGGGATGTTCTTGTTTCTGAATATGAGTGAATTCTGGCAATTCTGGCTCGAGTATTGTCATAGAATCCCTTTCACCGACTACTTGTTCGATAAATGCTTTCTGGGGGGACTTCCGTGGAAAAAGAATAAACTCAGACATATTGAGTTCTGACATCCTGTAAAGAGGATAAAGGAAAGAGTTGGACGAAATTAAAATTGACAACAAAAGATTCATGAGACTAGACAAAAAGATGTTTAAAATTACAAAATTCATGGGAAGATTTGAAACAAAAGTGAATACTATTAGCCCCCAAGATCTTCTTCAAATTCCTTCATGATATCTCAGTCCTCTCGTGTTCATCTGAAAAGGGATGCTAATCGGATGCAAGATGCCATTTTCATTTTTTTCGAGGCCAGTGAATGGACGGTAGCCGCCTTTCAGAAGCAACTGAAAACCTTTAGGATTTTTTGTGAAATGAATACATAAATGATGTTCTTGGTAACTTGCATGATTGCTCAAAACAATATGGGCACTTTCAGATGATTCGCCTATCTTTATGTTTTGCATCCATTCTTCCAAAGATCCGTCCTTTGTTGTTCTTATGATGGGTACATTCACTAGATCAATTGGCCTAGGGAGCATTGGTTGCACTATCCTTTCGGTTGGATCCTCAGCACGTATAGTGATGACTGATGTGCCAAAATTCCATTTGAGGCATTGATGAAGAGTGGATGAGACTCCTCATATTTGGTAGACCCAAGGTTGTCCTAAAAGTAAGTTATATGATGGTGGCACATCTACCACATGAAACATAATGTGATGGCTAGTATTTTCGATGGTCACATTCATATCGAGAGTACATTTGTTATTCATGCTTTGGCCATCATATCCGTAGATCTTGATATCATTTGAGCGATATTTGTTTTTACGAAACCCCAATGTTTTAGCCGTGAGATCAGGACAAATATTCAAACCACTTCCTCCATCAATCAAAACATGTGGCACCGTCATCCCATTGACCTGAACAACGATGTAAAGAGCATCTTTATGGAAATATCCCCATTTTGAGAGGTCTTTTTCTGAGAAGGTAATTGATTGATTTTTAAAAGCTTGAACTGAGTCTCCCTCATCCATACGCTTTTTCAAGGGGAGAATGTCCAAATAGCATGGATCTTCATCTGAGGAGTTATTTGATGATTCGTCACCTTGTAAGATAAAAGTCTTCAGAATCATGGGACGTTTCTTGGGCAAACTTTCTATCCTGCAATTCATCATAGCAATGAAATCCAGAGCTTCCTTTCCTTGGTCTACCACCATGACTTTGTGTGAACTGCTCTCAATATAAGGTCGAATGTGCTCTTGTGGAGTGCCTGTAGTGATCATGGCCACTGCCACCTTTCCGTAGTCAGGGAATGGATTCCTTAGTATCTCAGGGGTCCTATCATCACAAATCTTGAGATCTTTGTTGATGAAGTCTTGAATAATATTTTTGATGACAAAACAATCCTCAGTGTCATGACCAGGGGTACGATGAAACTTGCACAGTTTTTCTTTATTTCCTCCCATCATTTTCGGAGGCTCTGATACTTTTGGCAAGACTATAGTTCCTTTGGCGAGAAGGTATTCCAAGATCTTCTCCCGGGACTGGCTCAGAGGAGTGAATGTCCGGTCATAGCTCCAACCTGGGTGTTTGTTTTTCCTTTCATCGTCGCCTTTGACAAACTACGTGTTCTTCTTGAAACTGACTTCCTTGTCATGCTTGTAGTTATTGCCATGGTCATTTCTAATGCCAGCATTGGCTATGAAGTATGCAGGCAGCTGTGTCCTTCCTCCTTTCTTCCCATCTTCTTTGTACTTAGGAGCAATAATTCCATCAAAATCTCTTTCCTCAATCCCTTCTTCTATCGAGTTTGCTTGTTCAATCAACTCAGCAAAGGTTTTGATTGGGGCATTGCGGATGAGACTTTTCAAGGGTTGGGCAAGATTTTTTCTAATGAGTGACAAGGCTTGTGTCTTAGAAATGGGCTCCTTCATCTTATTGTATTGAATTCTCCATTTTTGGATGAATTCCCGAGCCTTTTCTCTCTGTTTCTGATGAAGACTGCAAATGGTACTGAGGGTTGGAGCCATGGGAGCATTTTGTTCAAATCTTTCAACAAACATGTTAATCAACTTGTCAAACTCCTTCAGCTCGATTGGATTGACATTTTCTTTGTACCATTGTGCGGCAATGCCTTCAAGACTTCTTGAAAAATATCAGAACAAAGCTCTGTTATTTGTCCGAATTTTGTAGCAATCATTGAAAAAGGTTGAAAGATGAACGTGTGGGCAAGTGGTTCCATCATATCTGATGAATTCTCTGGGCAGGCCTTTCACGTCTTCGTCCCCTTCAATGCCAAGGTAGTAGTCCTCACATGAATATGAACGTTTTCCCTTCCCCCTAAGCTCAAGATTGTTCATTCTTTTTTCCATTTCATAGAATCTGTGCTTAGTCGGACTTTCATCATCACTTGATTCGACCAATTCTGGCTTGGTCTTTTTCTTCTTGCCCTTTATCTTCTTTACTTTTTCTTCAGAACTCTCACTGTCTGAGCTACTGCTAGGGATGTACTTCTTGGTCCTTTTGCCTTTCTTGGTAGACTTTCTCTTCCTTTTGGGCTTCTCTTCCGAATTTTCAGTGGTGATAGGACTAGGTGAGCTGCTTTCTATCATAATTTCTTTTCTCTTTTTGTTTTTATTTGTTGTCTTTTTCTTTTTGAGAGGAAGCAGTTCGGGTTTTTCTTCCTTACTAATTGCCGAATCCGAACTCAAATAGTCTTCATCCTGATCTGTAGGAGAGGACTTGTTCTTCTTCTTCTTTCTTTTCTGCTTGGCAGCCTTTTCATTCTCTGGCTCTGGAGTAACCATCAAGGCATTTTGCTCTTCTTGCTCTTTCATGAATCGCTCCATGAACAAACAGAACATATGGTAAGCTTCTGGCTCGATTGCTGGTAGGCCAAGTGTTTCTGGCAGGAGTTCAGAAGATGAAGCCTCATTTTGAGGAGCTTGCTTAGCTTGCGATCTAGTTTCAACCATCTTGTTGGCTTTCAAGTATTCACCTCTATGACACAAGAAAATAGAGCTATTGGATGGACATGATGACAAAATGAAGGTTCATATTGCATTACAAGTTTTAAAAGTTACATCCAAAGATACTAATAAAGATGACAACGATAGACGGATTACAAAGTTGACAACATAAAATTTTTAGGGAAGGATGGATGGTGGTCGGTTGGCATCCCACCACTCAGCATATTCATTCTTCACCACTGGGCCTATGAACCAAGTGTATGATATCTGTATCTTCTATTCTTGTCGAGCTACTGCAAACAATGCCGTCCATTGAGGAGAACTAAGGTCGAATTCGGGAATAGCTCCAATTGGTGCATGCACAGAGACCATCTTCTGCCTTTGAGAGAACTGTCTCATACATCTATCAGCACAATAATCAACTATGAAGTAAGGGGCCCATGATGATGGTGAGTGTATCGGGGTAGGTTCTGCCGATGATCACGATCGTCCCAAATGATCTCTCCTTCATTCAATTGCTCGATCAAACAACGGTATTGCTCTAAGGTTGTCAATGATCCATCAGTGTTTCTGAATAGACTGGCTTCGGGTCCCGCATGCTTGAGGAACCACAATTGTAAAACATATGTGCATCCTTCTATAAAGTCGGTATCTCCAATGGTAAAGCGGGTGAGTCCTCGGTAAAGGAAGGCTAAGGCTGTCATTACTACTGACAAGTGTCGGGTCCCTCTATGCCCCCCATACCCGAAAAAGTTGGGCAATACAGACATCTAAAAGGTTACTTCCATTGGTAAAAAACGTCACTCCTACTGTGCAGAGCATCGTACAAAGTTTAATTCTCCCTATGGCTTTTCGAGGTAGGGTAGAAGGTTCAACATAGGTTCCAAATGCTTCATACAAATTTTTCATGTTGATGCTTTGATTTTCATAGTTTTCTACTAAAGGCCAAGTTTTTCGTCCAGTAAAGTGACCAATGAGGTCATTTGCATTGACCTTGGTTGGGTTCATAAGGAATTGTTTTTCCAATAGATCATTTGGGTCGCAAGTTGGGGTAGGGAGGTCTAGTATTTCGGCAAATTCATCTAGTAATATTGTCATTTCTCCCCATGGAAACAAAAAAGAGGAGGTCCTTGGGTTCCAACGCTCGGCGATTGCATATACCAAATTTCCATCAACTGATTGCATTCCTCCAGCTGCCACTGTCTCTAGCCCACATTCTTCAAAGTAAGAAGGAAACGTCTGAGAGAAGGTGGGATGCCAAGTCCGATACCATTCCGGAGCCAATGGTTTAGACTCAAGAGAAATATAGGTGGATTGTTCGGGACCTTCCCCAAAGAGGATGTGATCATAAGGGAATGTGACACCAGGTTGGAAAGAATACATCTTGAATGATGACTCTAAAAGATAAAGATTGAATTAGTGGAAAACATTGACTAGGTTGACAAAGACAATATGAAGTAGATGTGTGGAATGAGGTTATAAATCATCACATAAGGTTTCACGCACATCAATATCTATCATGAAATAATTTTTTTTTCTTTTTAGAAAATTGGGTATAGGAACCTAATTGAGATAATTTTGTGTCACGATAATCCGATGTCAATTATGCTTATATACCTTAGCCAAATGACTTAGTACGAGCATAGATTCTTCCTTAGGCAACTAAGTGTAGGGTTCATCAACTTCTTCTTGATCACACGTCAATATACCATAAATTACCACTCATGGTACTAACGAGGGGGCTTTCCCGCCCAAGGTGTGGTCTAGTTGTAAGGCTTAGTCTTGTGCTACCACCAAAGACAAAGCCCGACAACATGATGACCAGGACAAATAGGTATGAAAAATTTTGAAATATGAGAAATCATATAAAATGAGTTGTCTGTAATGCAATGTTGCCTAAGTTTGATGATTAAAATAGAAGAGCAAACATGGTTTTCAAACAACTTCTAAATTGAGAAAGGTAGTATGTGATCATAGATATATGTGAACATGATTGATCCTCCTCACTTAGTCCTATGTGTAAGAAAACAATCACAATCACCAAACAATGCAATGAAATGCCAATTGAGTCAAGGCCAAAATAGGGGACATGCTTTATCATTGGCAATATATGAGATGTTCAAGTTTGTAGAAATGCATCAATTATAATCATAGCCAAACGATGACGGGTCCCATCACGGTTGCCATCTGTTTGCATCCCAAAATTTTATTGGTTTTGGAGTGCCTCAAAAAAATTGAGTTTTGTTTTGAAATAAGAAAGAAAAGGGACTCGCCCGTCGGTACGAGGATCGACCGTTCCCGGCACCTTTACCAGGGGTAATCAACCCAAGGGCTATGTTTATCATTGATGCATTCCGTTTTAACTTAAACATCTTTTTGATTCTATATGCGATGCAGAAAATATTGAAAGTTTGATGTTTCAAACTTTTGAAAAGATTCTTGAAGAGTTGCTTGAAAATGTGAAATGTTTTGAAGAAAAAGTGGGACTAGTAAATATCATTTGAAAAACTTGTGAAATCATTTTGAAATCACTTTAGTGCTCTCTTAAGACTTTAAGTAGGTTTGAGATTTTGCTCTAATTCGGTTACCACCTACCTAGAGCTCCATCTCATCTTGCTTAAGTTATTTTGGAGAGGTGCTTGTGATCATAAGTGAAATAAAGTAGGTGAGAATGCATGAAT
Organism: Nymphaea colorata; assembly: GCF_008831285.2. Classification (NCBI taxonomy): domain Eukaryota; kingdom Viridiplantae; phylum Streptophyta; class Magnoliopsida; order Nymphaeales; family Nymphaeaceae; genus Nymphaea; species Nymphaea colorata. The sequence continues at coordinate 10,983,992 of NC_045146.1, read as the reverse complement.
GCATTTATCCTATATGATTAAAAGAGTGTAAAACATTCCTACCACAACATTCATCTAAAGTCATTCCTACCACAACATACATCTAAGATTTCGTTGTTATAATTATTATATATAAGAAGGAAAATTTTTTTTTTTGAAAAGGGATAGAGATTGTAGACCATCAAGCATGATTCCAATATTGGGTCATTACTTGGTTTGTGGTCTTAATGAAGTTGGTAAATAGAAAGTTCATGAGAGGAGAATATTAAAAAGAATACAAGAGATAAAACACTCTTATGAAAAGATAGATAGAGAAATAGAGAAAGACATGCATACATGTGTACATACCATCACATATACACATATATGAAAGCTTAAAAGAAAAAAATGAATTGATTTGAAGAGAAAGAGAGATTTTAGAAGAAAAGAAAAATATCATATGTATATATGAGTATGAGAAATTTTATAAGAGAAGATATTTGTCTTGCAAAGAGGAATAAATATTTGAAAGAGAAGAAACATAGCACATGTACATACGTATTCATGCACATATGAAAATTTTTAAAATGGAAAGTGAAAGCATAGAGAGAGAAAGATGGGGGGTCATCATGTTGACATAGATGTATATAACATGTGTATACATCCATACCATCACAAGATTAGAAATCAAGGAACAACTTAAAATTACCAACTTCAAGTTTAATGTAGGCCGGATGGGAGCTTGGACTCATGCAAGAGTTTAAGCTAAGTCCCTAAGGCCATGTTAGAAGGTTCCTTTTGAAAATGTTTTGGAAAATAAACATAGAATGTTATTATTTAGTTTGTTGTAAGAAATATATTTCTTCCACCGTTGGGTATGGAAGAAAACAAGCAACATAATGAGACACTCGTTAGGGTTTATAATGGGATGATTAAGAATGAAACTAGCGCAAAATGACATGCAAATGCATATTAACATGTACATTTTCGTGAAGGTTTATCCCGAGTTCGACAAGTCCCAACCTCAAAAATTAATATGAAAATAAAGAGACCCCAAACCACACTCTCATTCCTACCATACATTCACATATAAGTAGAAAACCAAACAACTATGCATGGAAAATATATAGACAACATTCAAAGAAGGAAAAAGAGAAAGAGGATGACGGAAAGTGCAATGTTCAATTAGGAGGGAGGACATGATGTAACTATGAAATGATATGTCACCTCATCTTCTTATGTTTTTGGTGCACTTCAGTATAGCCTCTTGACTCTAAAATAGATATTGAGAGCTATCTCCTTTTGCCATGGGGAAATAAGGAATAGAGGAAAATAAGAGGAAGCCAAAGAATAACAAGAATGTATTAATGAAAAGAAAGAACATTATTAAAATGAAAGATCATCTCATCTTTCCATGCTCCCAGTGCACTTGATCATAGTCTTTTGTCTTTAAAAAGAGATTGAGTGCTACCTCCTTTAGCCATAGGGAGATGAAGATGAGGAGAAAGTATAGAAAGAAAAACAATAGCATATTTAATAAAAGAGAAAGCATGATTCAATCATGAAATGAAAGACCATCTCATCCTTCCATGCGCCCAATGCACTTGAGCATAGCCTCTTGTCTCTAAAGAGAGATTGAGTGTTATCTCCTTTGGCCATGGGGAGAGAAGGAAGAAAGAAAAGAAAATAACAAGAAGAATACTATATTGAAGAAAGGAAATAACAATAACAACAAGAATATATTCATGAAGGGAAAGAACAACAACAACAAGAATACTTGAAAGAGCATGATTTGATCATAAAATAAAATATCATCTCATCTTTTCATGCTCCCGGTGCACTTGAGCATAGCCTCTTGTCTCTAAAAAGAGGTTGAGTGTTATCTCCTTTGGCCATGGGGAGATGAAGATGAGAAGAGAAAATGAAAACAATTAATAAGACTATATTCAAGAAAAAGGAATAGCATAATAATAAGAACATATTAATGAAAAATAACAACAACAAGAATACTTGAAAGAGCATGATTTGATCATAAAATAAAATATCATCTCATCTTCTCATGCTCCTGGTGCACTTGAGCATAGCCTCTTGTCTCTAAAAAGAGGTTGAGTGTTATCTCCTTTCGCCATGGGGAGATGAAGATGAGAAAAAAAAAAGAAATGAAAGAGATGATGATTACATACCTCTAATGAGAAATGACCTAAGGAAGATAAACACCTTCACTTGAAATCCCCTGTGAGTGAAGCTCCAAGATGATGCCTCCAAGAGGGTTGTAGCTTGCTCCAAGTTGGAGAGGAAAATGGAGAAAGGAAGAGGGAGAGAGAGAGAGCTCAAGAGAAACTCTAAGTCTTCAAGTGAGAATACACTAGAGTTTCTCTCAAGGGCCAATCTTGCCCAAGAGGGGGGGGGGGGAATGAGAGGTATTTATAGAAGATTTTGGAGCCAAAACCCTAAATTTGATTTTTTTGACTCAAAAAGACTAAAATCACATTCTAAAAGGAGGTTTTTGGTCAAAAGGAGGGGCAAATCGGTTTTGTTTACCCAAAAAGACTAAAATCACCCTCTAAAAGGAGGTTTTTCGTCAAAAGGATGGGCAAATCGGTCTTGTTTATCCAGAAAAACTAAAATCACCCTCTAAAAGGAGATTTTTGGTCGAAAGGAGGGGCAAATTGGTATTGTTTACCAAAAAGACTAAAATCACCCTCTAAAAAGAGGTTTTTGGTCAAAAGGAGGGGCAAATTGGTCTTAAATGCTTGATTTGGATCTAATTTAGATCTGAAAGTTGTATTTTGGATTTCATTTGGATCTAAGAGTTGTATTTTGGATTTGAATCTTGTGCTTAAATTTGAGTTTCGCACTTGGATAAAACATCATAATCTTTTAGAAAAATTTGAGGTGATTACAGTAGGCTGAAGATGAACTTAGACTCATGCAAGAGCTTAGGCTAACTCTCCAAAGCCACATTAAAGATGGTATTTGTTTTTGAAATTTTTTTGAAAAATACGATTTCAAATATTTGATGTATAAAAATAAAATCATGTTTATCACAAGAAAATTTAGTCCTCCTACGTTGGGTATGGATGAAAGTCAAATATTCATGAAATTGCTCATTAATTAAAGAAAAAGTAATCCATCATACATGAAGATCATCTCAAGCATAAACAATAAAAAAAACATCATAGCAAACATATTTTTGAAGAATAAATGAAGAGATGACATTTGTTTCACCTTGCTCATGCTCCCGGTGCATTTAAGACATAGCTTTCGATTTTAGATAGAAAATCATTTGAGCTTTCTTGCACGGCCATCGGGAGGTGGCAAGAAGAAATGAGAATAAAAATGGAGGATTACATACATCGAATATAGATGAGTCTCCTCCTTTGAATGATCTTATGATCACCTCAGATGAAGCTCCAAGATTATGAAAATGTCCCTCCAAGAGATCCCCTTGTGCTCTCTTGAAGAGTTTGGGCTTGGTAAAGATTGCTCCCAAGGTTGAGAAGAAGAAAGAAATGGAAAGAGATAGCTAAAGGAAAATCAAAAATTTTAAGTGAGGAAGCATGAGAGGTTCCTCCATGGTTGGCTCATGCTCGAAAGAGAAGATTATGGGTAGGCCTGGGCACTGGGCCAGGCCGCCGCCGGGTACCCAGCCAGGCTCAGGCCCGAGCTCATTTTTTACCTTATCGGGCTTTAGCTTGTTGTGTCCGGCCCGGCCTGATATAACGGGTCGGGTCTGGGTTAATGTACTTGGCCCGTTGGGGCCCATTGGCAGTGATTCAACTTTTAAGTTTGTAACTTCTACGAAAGACATTTTTAGGGTTAGGGTTTTCGAGTTTCGGCTTTTCGTTTTTTGTTGGAAAGAGAAAGAGGTGTGTGTGTTGAGCCACCGTCGCCGCACCACCGGTCCGCCACCGCTGCCGTCGACCTCTGGTCCACCACCGGCGCACCACATGGCAAACTAACGAGAGCTGGGGTTCAATCATCAGTCGTCGCCGAGTCGGTTTCCCCTCTGGTGGTTCTTGTAGGAGGCTACTGATTTTCATCTTCACCGTGAGCAGGTATTGAAGTGATTTCCTTTGATTTTGAATTCTTAAAGTTGGTGGTTTAAGTTCAGACGTTTCGTTCGATTGGCTCTGTTCTTTTTCTTGATAGATCAGATTTTTTTGCTCTGTTTAGTTTTCCAACGCATGTTTAGCAACTCTTGAAATATCACCGACTTGATTATTGTGTCTATCTCCTTCACTCTTGTTTGCTGCATTACCTTCTCCTTGATGGTAGCTGGCATCAAGTACAAACATTACTCTTGATCTATCATGCCTAAATATGGACCAACGTTCTGTTTTCGATTAACTATTAAAAGAATATATTTAAGCATCTATCTTTTCCATCTCGAAATTGTAGAATAAATGATAGTACGTGAGAGAGTTTTGTCTCTGTTTATATTGCTTAGTCTAGTTCAAACAGTTGTTTCTATCTCCCTGTTTGATCTTTAGTTCTTGGGTGCATTTATCAGTGATAGCAAATTCATCTTATTCAACCAAGGAGCTGGCCGAATCACTATTTTTCAGGCTAAAGTTTCAAAATTTTTTTAGGTAATTCATTCGGCTCAATTTCACTAACAGTTGGATGGAAAAAGAAGAGGGGGTCAAACAATATGCAGATATAAAACACACATTGAGAAAGTTAGTGGAGACTTCTCTGGTTATAAAAACTTGAATGAAAAAAATGCAGTTACTGTGGAGGAAATAGATTATCATTAAGGAAGCCGAACAAGTACCAGTTACGTCTTAACTCTTTGGAAAAAAAGTGCTGCAACTTCTGTTTTCCCCTTCTCTGTTCTTGGTAGCCTACCAGTAGTCAGCTTTAGGGAACAGGATAGTTGTTCTCTTTCTTTTTCTTTGATCTCTTTTCTTTTCTGTACTACTAAAAAAAACATGTTTAGTTGTGCTTGAGATACCTAGGTGGAATTAACTCACTACCAAAATAACATGATACATTACATAGTGTACGTAACAACTGCCTTATAGCATATTTGTGGTCAGCATGTTTGATACATCTAAAAGAAGAGAGAGGGGGCACACACAAACACACACACTCTCTTTTTCACTGCCTTTTATCTCTCACTCACCTACCTTTCCTACTTTATGCAAATCTCTAGTTGTTCTTTCTTTTTTTGTGCAGGAAGGAGTGGAAATAACTCAAGATGCATCTACAGAGCCTCTGCGAGCACTCATATTTGACAGACAACTATCACTGTTTCTAGATTCTATTTCATTTATTTTTTACCATATATCTTTGTTACATAGAAAGATTTTGATTAGCTTTTTTGTTACTGTTAAATTGCAGATGGACATTTCAAGGTTACTGATGGACTCTGAAGATGTTTACTTTGTTTTTCAAACTCTCTTTTATCTTTATCTTTTTGGCAATTTTAGTTTCTGTTGTGATCTGTTAATTAATGTTAGTTAAGAGTGATTGCTAATGAATCAATGATGATCAGATATATGTTTAGAGGTGAAAGAAGATCATATGTGTGTTCAAAGTTCAAGCAAGGTCTTCACTTTAGCAAGTCTGAGTTGATGTTTTTTGCTTTGATGAGAGTGCTTTTCAAGTCTGGGTTCATGAGATATTTTAATCTTCAATACAATTTGGTTGTATAATTTAGAATGGCTGAAGTTGAATTTTCTTGTCGTGGCTGCACTCTGTTGAGGAATGTTAGAGCAAATGTTTGATCAAGACTCCTTAAAAGTGAGGCTTAAATGAAATATACAAATGAAAAGGCAGGACAAAGCGTAAGCGAAAGAGGTTCTTTTTAAAATTACAAATGCACATAAGATTAAAAACAGTGCCGATCTAGTCCGACTCAACGACAATTAGAAAACGGTCCGGGCCGGGCCTCGGATGTGGTTGAGTAGGCCCGGTACCCGGCCCGGCCCGACCCGTTAATAGTCGGGCCGGGTAGCGGGCCCACCCGATGCAACATCGGGTCATTAAAGACGTTCATAAACGGGTCGGGCCGGCTCGGCCCAGCCCAATGCCCATGCCTAATTATGGGGGTATTTATAGAGAGTTTTGGAATCAAAATTCAAAATTTGATTAGTATAAAACTATTTTTTTTACTTAAAATCTGTATAAAAAATGCTTGTTGTTATAAATGGGTGGGCCGACTCCATTTTGTGTGACTCTGGGTTTGTTTTAAATCCGGATTGAGTTCAATTGGTCGTCAATGCATTCTAGCGAGCGATCCGGATTAAGTTCAATTGGTCGTCAACGCATTCTAGCGAGCGATTTAGGCTCAAAAAATGCATCTTGGCGCATCCGGATTGAGTTTGGAATCCTTGATTTGGATTTAAACTTGGATTTTGGATCTAATTTAGATCTGATAATTGGATTTTAGATTTGGATCTCGCGTCTAAGATTAGATTTTAGATTTGGATCTCTCGTCTAAGGTTGGGTTTTAAATCCAAATAATAAAATAGTTTTTTTTAAAAAAAAAATTTGGGGTGATAACAGAACCTATAGACAAATTGTTAGCTCAAGCAGTTAAATGTATATTTATGGGCTATCTTGAAAATTGTAAGGGGAATAGATGCTTTGATCATATCTCTCATATACTAAGTATATAAGGGTGAACATCACATTTTTTGAGTAGTGTCTACTATGCATAATTAGGTGCCAATCACTCTCCACGTCCTGTTCCTCTTTTTTCATTAGAATGTGTTCTTTGTGTTCCTTCTTTTGTTTTTATTCAATAACATGCATGCACGTAGGAATAGAGGGAAAACCGTCCTAAGACAACTGCGGCGCAGCATGAGCTCTCCATAGGCCCTTTTTCTTTGCTGAAACCGGAGATTAAACATTGGAAATAAAGAACTTAACAAGAAAGTAATGCTGGAAACATACTGACTCGGATCGAGACTCATCAAAAAGAAAAAGAATCGATCGACTTTTTGATCCAAGGAAGACGTGCGCTTCCCTCCAAAGCTCCTACACTTTCATTGGCTTCTCCAAAAGTCCGGCACAGGACAGGAAAGTGGGCAATGGAAGAGGATGGGCTGGAATCATGAACGAGGTTTCCCACAGCAAGCAGCGAGTCTTGCTGGTTTTCCTGTAAACTCAGCAAAGAAAAGTGAGGTCTAGAGAAAAAGAATACCACCAAAAACATAAAGAAATCAATGGAAAAGAGAAAGGAATGAACAACACCCGGCAGCAAGTCGATAGTGTACATGAAACCTGACAGCAAGTTCGGGACGACAAAAGTCGCAAAAGAAGAAAAACAAAGCAAGAGGAAGTTCCACGATTGTCCCAAAGATGAGGTTCTCTCATGGCTTCTATGACGAGAGGAAAATTCTCTAAAACACTCATATTTCTCATAGAAATTGCATAATACCTCAAAAAATTGCTTCCTATAGATCTACATACCCTAGCTTCCTCGTATTTCATGTCATTTCCAAATTAAAAAGATCTAGCTAGGGCTGCACAACAAGTCGAGTTCGAGTTTCAGGAACTCAACTTGTTTATACTCGACTTAACTTCCAAATCGGTACTCTATATAATATTGCCAAAACCAGTTCACGGGTTTTAACTTTTAAGGTAAAAACAAATTTCATAAGTTACATGAGTTAAATGCTTACACAAGTTAAACGAGTTAATGGTTACACGAGTTAATGTTAAACGAGTTAATGCCTAAACAAGTAAAATGGGTTAAACCAATGTTGTAAAAGGCGGTAAAACGAGGCAAGGCGTTGAGCCTCTCATGAGACGAGGCGAGGCGTTAATTGAAGCGTAAGCTTCACAGACAAATTTGTGAATTATATAATATTTATAAAAATAATAACAAAACTGAAAAAAAGTGACTACAATACTAAGCATATCAATAAAGAACAATACACAACATATGCAAACCACAATAATTTGTAAATCCAAATAAATATAATGTCATAACAACTAAGATTCAGATGATAATATCAACTAAGAGCATAAGTAAATAACAAGTATTGCTGAACAATAACATATGTAAATGTATAAACATTAAAAACATTTGAATGATAGCACAATAAATGATTTGAAAGTTTTATTTATTTACCAAAGAGAATGAACTCTAGTTATGCTCACATCCTGATGCACTGCATGTAAGATTGAGAATTCTCATAGCAAAATTCTTCAATTCTTTTGTATCGTCGCCAAATGTATTCCACCAATCAGCTCAAAGGGAAAAACATTAAAAAAAAATCAAACAACGTTCAATGTATAGACATGCCCAACGCCTTTCCTTACAACAAGTAAAAATGGAAGGAGAAAAGTTCAGCCTCGTTTTTTAAATCAAAAGTTCAATGTATACCATACAAGTTCAATGGCCAACGCCTCGCCTCGTTTTTTAAATCAAAAGTGTTTTCAGCTACATATAATATACAAACTATAGGCATATGGAAGAAATGAACTGCTGTATTATATGCTAACAGAAAAAAGCAAGACATTTAAAGTTTAAACTTACATGCAAGTTGGAGAGTGCCTTGCAGCCAGGCCTGTAGTTGGAGAGTGCCTTGAAGCAGACGTGCCCTTTCAGTTTCACCTTCTCAGCCGTGAAGAAGAAAGAGCGAAGGAGAAAAGTGTGGGGACGGGTGATTTGGGATTGATATTAAGAAAAGGGCAGTTAGGGTAAGAGAGTTTAATTAGGGTTACATTAAAAGCCATTAAAGAGACTAACTTTTGTAACTTACGTGTGACTAATTGTTTGGTTAAATTTTAATTTTTTACATTAAAAGCAGCTAGCCAAGTGTTGTCCTTGAGGCGCACGAGTCAAGTACAAGTGTGCCCATGTGTGAGGCGTACGCTTCACACACATGAGGCGCACGCTTCAGGACACGTGCGCCTCATGTAAACCGAGTCAAGGCGTTTTTCACTTAAAAGGCCTTGACTCGCAATTTTTTTGTGAGAAGCGTACGCTTCTCACAACATTGGGTTAAACGAGTCGAGGTTCGAGCTTGATTTTGTGTAGACGAGTCGACCTCGATCTTGCAATAAGGAGCTTGACTCGAGTCCGAGCTGAGCTTGAGCTCAAGTTTTTTGAGCCAAGTAGAGCTCCATCTGGCATAGCTTGGGCTTGACTTGGCTCGTGTGCAGCTGTAGATCTAACTAGGTTCAAAATCCAAATAAACTCAGCTGGATCGAGGAGGTTTGGATCTGGTTCACTGCTGAAACTTGCTCCAGAACATTGAGATGCCTTTAATTTTTCAATTTAGCTCAGCTTTCATTTGTCTTCATTTAAGGTTTAAAACCGTAGATGAATGCATACAAAATGCATGTGTTAAAATCTAATGCATTATCACTATGCTTAACTTTTTTCATTTGTAAGAAACAAACAAAGAAACTGCAATTATAGATAAAACTTGCTTTAATTTTTTAATTTCTCTTTATTGACACCGACTTCTTTTGGCTTAATAGTCATTTGTTCAGTAGTTCATGGGAAAAAACTTAAGAACAATTTGTTCATTGTCTTTTGATTAGTAGTTCATGGGAAAAAGTTAAGAAAAAATTATTAAAATATTGTCTTCAAGGTTAAAGTGTTTCCAAGCAATTATTAGTTGTTAGACTTAACAATGGGTCCCTTGAGCTAAGCACGAATTGATAACTATTTATAAATTATAAACTATCGTCAGTACAGAATGCTTACTTTGGCCTTTGAAATGTTTCTTTGGATATTTCTCCAATTTCTCATGAATATTAGATATGATCATTATCATAATCTCTCTCTCTCTCTCTCTCTCTCTCTCTCTCTCTCTCTCTCCCCCACCACCTTATTTTCAGTGAGCAGTTCACAGCCAGGTTTTAGGAAAAATAGAACGGCCGGATCTCAAAATATTGTCAACACCTAAGCTCTACATTTACAATTCATGCATAATGTAAATTTGTGTTCGAGATATCTTACTCAAGACGCCTATATGAGACAGCCAATCAATGAAATCATGAGGTCTGAGACCATTGATCCCTGATGTTTGAAGTGGCTATGAAGTTAAGAAGTCTCAGACCTTATGTTGAGCATATGTGCACAAAAAGTGAGTTAAATTGCATTTAAAGACATAAATTATTAATGTGATGTCCAAAGCACCATTGCATATAGATATCGTTTGGTTGATGTTGAGTTGTTGTATATCTATATATATTGTACTATCAAATTGACGTTAACAATTTCATAAATTTCATAGATTTCGCAAGGACATAAAATTTAACAAGTTTAGCAAATGTTTTAGAATAGTCGGAGACACAACCCGTGAAAAATTTCAATGAAGTTATCCATTGACAAGACAAGACATAAAAACTGAAGTGTCATGCAGTTGACATGCCTAAAAGAAATGGAAAAAAGGCGATCGGGGGTCACACACGGTCCACAGAACAACCATGTTGGTAGGAAAGAAAAGAAAAGAAAAGAAAATCAACAAACGTATATGGTGAATAAGCAGAAGAAGAAAGAATAGAGCTAGAGTCTGGAGCTGAGTGCCACAAAAACGGCGGAAGAGAGAAGAAGTGCCTCTTAATTGTGCGACAGAGAGAAGGAGATCGGCTTAAGAGAAGGGTACGACTCTTTAATTGTTCCCCTGCTTTCACACAAACATGGCGGATACTGGCAGGGAAAGTGACTGATACGGGCCTGCCTAGGAGCCCGTCGAGATAGGACACAGGAGATGCCGAGAGGCAGAGGGCCACCCCGGCCAAGCGTCGAGGAAGTGGGGAGGACTGTTCTTTGCCGCCTCGGGGACGAGCCAGAATAGTGGATGAGGTTGCCGTTCCGGAGTCAGCTGCTACAGTTGAGCCAGATTTGGGCGAAGGAGGCAGTAGGGTGCCATCCAGGACCAGCCATACCAGCGCCAAAGGGCGCCGAAGATGGCCGCTTACGGCCGAAGGTGGGGCCGATAGGCGCGTGACAGCCGACGTCATAGGGGCTTCGAGCAGAGCAAACACCGTCCTCACCCACCGAGCAGGGAAAGAGCCGATGGTCGACCCGCGTTTAGATTTATCTGTGGCTAACTTTTCATGTGACAGGGTCGAAGAAGAACCCGGGCCTAGCGGAACCAAGGAGCTAGCCGACGCACTGAGCGTTGGACTATAGCTGAAGGAGGACGACCCGGACTCGGCCGCACGCGAGATGAAGACCACCCTCCTTACGTTTTGGTGAAGTGGGTTGACCGTGCAGAACGGTTTCTCTTTGATGCTTGTATATATTTTAGACTTAGACCTTTAATATTGTAAGCTTTATTGATTTGGAACCGGTTCGGTAGCCAACCCGGTTCACTCAAGCTACATAACGCTTGAGCTCTACTGTACATGATATGTTTTTTAGAAATCAAAACTCCCGATCTCTCTCTCTTCCTCGTGACTTTCTCTCTCCTCCCGCTTGAGGGTTTGCTCTCGCCACGGCGAGGGGCTTCACCCCCGTGCTTCTCTCTCGCGTCCCTGCCCCCTAGCGCTTCGTCTGCTCCTTCCCCATGCCTCGTCTGCCTCCCCCGAGCGTCCCTACCCCCGGCGCCTTCATCTAAGCTCGCCCGTAAAGTCCAAACCGTTCCACTGCTCCTCCCTTCTCAGCTGAAGCCCTGCTGCCTCACCAGAAGCCTCAGCCACCCATATCGCACCACCTCCATCCGTCTCGCCAGCAAACGCGTTCCCCACTTGTCCAAGGGATGGCGCCATCGGTCTCTCCACGTCTGGGCGACGCCGTGGTCCATTTCTGAAGAGGATTCGTCAGTCTGCAGCTGAAGAAGAGCCACCCGTCGGAATCCAGAAGCTTACCGACGGCGATTCCTGTAATTTCCGCCAGAGCGGCGGCTGCATCCCCAATCTTCGCTGGAAAATTGGGGGAAATCCCCAATCTGGTGATCTGACTAACTCTCCATCTTTTCTTAGTTGATTTCCTTCAATTCCTAGCTGTTGAAATGGTTTTACCCGTTGCTGGATGGAGCCGAGAGGAGGAAGACGCTCTGCCCTGTCTGCCGTGCCGTGATCCCCTATTTCGCGTGACAGTCCAGACCCTAACTCCTTCAATGACCTGGCTCTAGGGTGGGCAGTTGCCCCCCATCTTTTGGGCATCCTTTCGTATCTATCCAGGCGACCTCCCTACCAAATCTCAGCCCAATCCGACACTTGGACGAATTTTGGCGAATTTCCAAAGATCGGCAGCCCTATTCAGCGGCAGAACCCTTCCAGCAGCCTGTCGCCTGTCACAGTCCGCGCGATTCATCAAGGGCTAGAACCCGAACGGTAGATCCTCTTCAACTCAAATTTGGTCCATCTTTGGGTAACTAATAGACGGAGCTACTGTCCAAAAATCAGCTCAAACGGAGACTCCTACGATTTTTGGTGAATTTCTGATGTGGCGAACCCCCTGCCCATGCCCGTGAACCAGAACTCACTAGTCTCGTCCGTGGGAAGCTGGAGCTCTTGCTGCTTTGCAGCGCGCCTGCACCGGCGTTAAACGGCGCTTGCCACACCCCACTTCCATCTGCCTCCGGAGTTTAAAATCTCACACGGTGACGCTTCTCTACTTCATGAGACTAAACCTGCTTGTTTAATTAAGCATTGACTACTCGGTTTGCTGTTTTGAGGGTTGCTTGAAGAGCCGCACTGTACCAGCCGTGAGGAGCTGGGAGCAAAGGCTGCCTGGCAGCGCGCGCGCACCGGCGTCAATCGGTGCTAGTCTCACCCCATACGTTCGCTCCCGGGGTTCATATTGCCGTCTGGTGAAGCTCCTCTACATTAGCCTCATTTATCCTTATCAATTGCATACTTGGTAATTGCCCTGTTGCTTGTGATTGAGGGTGTTCCCAAGGCGCGGTAAGGAGCGTGGAAGAGGTTGGTACTCACCTGACTTGCCATACGTTTGCTGGATACCGAGGGCCTTGGACTTCTGCCCTTGGTCGTGGCACTGGGCTAGCCCCAGCGAGGTTTGCCTCACTCTCCCCCTATAGAACGGGGTGGGTTTAATTGCTTTCAGCCGTGGTGTGGACTTTCCTATGGGTTGGGAATGGTTTGCTCGCCTAGGCATGAATGTATGGTTTGATTGAGTGAGGTTGAGGGCTCATTTGTACGTTACGGTTGTAAGGACTTGAACCCTTATGTGTAGTAGGTTCAGACCTAGAGTAGGCGGGAAAAGCCCTCCTTGTACCCCTACCCTTGGGCATTTACTGGGTTTGTCCACAGTGGGATAACATTTGGCCTGTAATCTTACTATATCTATCACCGGAAGCATCCCTGAAGAGGTCTTGGGAGGTCAGGACAGCGGAACAGGCAGGTTTTCAGTGGCAGCTATAGTGCCTACGGTCTGCGTCCTATCAGTAGGTATCAGAGCCCACTTCGGGAATCAGTTTTCGGTGTACTTTCAAAGAGATTACTCCGTTTGGGTTTGGCAATTATGGCACCACGTAAAGATAAGCAGATTGCCAAGGATATCGAGTCTCAGGAGGTAACCGAAGAGGGGATGATTGTTGAAATTGGGGAGGAAGTCACGCTCGTTGCTTTGAGGCCCCTCATGGACATGATGATTCAGGTGAGAGAAGATAACCGCAGGATTGTGGAGCGCCTTGACAACCTCGAGAAGAGGGTACTTGAGGCTCCTTCAGGTGCCCCACCCTTGCCCCCGGCCTCAGCCAGCCATGATGTTCCTACCACCTCCCATGCACACCATGGCGGAGTGTCCGAGTCAACTATGCAACAGATGCTTAACCAGATGCAGCAGACTATCATACACTCGGTTAGATCGTCAGTTGGGAAAGGCTTACTCTCCCCGCCGACTAGGGAGGGCCATAGTGCTACTATTGCTCCAACTCTCCAAGGAGATAACGCTGAATTCGATGAAGACGAGGTGAATGGCACTACCCAGGTGGCCGTAGGGCGCAAAATAGGGATGGGTTCCATCCTAGGAGACAAGGGGGACTAGATGACAAGATGCCCACTTGGAAGTTAGAATGCCCTATGTTCAATGGCAAGAATACTAGGGATTGGCTCTACGAAGTAGAGAGGTATTTTCAGTGTTTGGGAGTACCCCCAGAGCATCAGCTTACTTATGCCATGCTTCTTTTGGAAGGACCTGCCCTCCAATGGTATCGTTATATTACCCACAAAAATCCCAACATCACATGGGCAGATTTTCGGGCTGCTATGATGCGTAGATTTGAAGATTCTTGGTTTGCAGACTTCAATGTTCAGCTCAAATCATTAACGCAAACAGGTTCAGTGATAGACTATCAGGACCAGTTCGAGAGCCTCGCGTGTTTAGTGACTGGATGGGACGATGAAGCCCTAGTTGGGGCGTTCATTGGCAGGCTTCAACCCGAAATTCAGCTGTCAGTCTTAGGCCAACCATCCCGAGAGCTCCAAGAGTGTATGCATGTTGCTAGACATAAAGAGGATAAAATGAGAAGAAAACAAGAGATAAGGAAATCCTACAAGGATGTTCAGAGGGAAAAGAAGCATTATGGGAAACCACCATCACCTCGGGCTATCAAGCTTGCCGCAGGTAAGACGCATGGGGCAGACCTGCCTTTCAGGATAAGGTGCCCATCAGATATATTTCTAAGGCCGAAAGGGATGATCTTATCAGAAGAGGTTTATGCATTAAATGTAAAGAGAAATGGGAGCCCAGACACATTTGTAGAACTTTCCAGCTGGTTGTGGTACTTGAGGAGGCCGGTGAGGGAAGTACCACGGAGACCCCCAGTGGAGAAGTTGAGGAGGAAGCTGCCCAAGAGCAGCCAGGGTCACCTAGTGGTGAGTGCCACACCGTTACCAACCCTAGCCGCCCCCGATCTATGCGTATGGTTGGAGCCATTCAGTCTAAAGGAGTGATTGTCCTTCTGGATTCAGGGGCCTCCCATGACTATATAAGGACGGAGGTTGCTCAGAAAGTGGGTTGTACTTTGTCACCGCACAGATCCCTCACCGTTGTTGTTGGAAATGGTGCCCGTCTCACTTGCCAGCATGTTTGCAGGGCAGTGAATTTGATGATGCAAGGAGATCTTTTTATCGTAGACTTATTGGTCTTACCCATTGAGGGAGCCGATGTTGTTCTAGGGATTCAGTGGCTGGAAACCCTTGGGGATATTGTGTGGAACTTCGCCAGGATGCGAATGAGATTCCAGAAGGGAGAGGGAGGTATGAATGTTACACTTCGGGGCATTAAACCTAATGTTTCACCCAAAGTAGCACTTAAGATTATTGCTGCCCAACACCTCGCTTGTTGGGTTATCTCAGTGGCTACAGATGTACCTCCTGCGGCCGAAAATGACGATGAACAAGTGCCGCTAGAAATTCAGCATCTCCTGAGACAATTTGAGGACGTTTTTGTTGAGCCAAAGGGGCTCCCTCCCCCTCGATCCTATGATCATCAAATTAATTTGACCCATGGTACTGAGCCTATCAATGTCAGACCTTACCGCTACGGGTATGTGCAGAAGTCAGAGATCGAGAGGCTAGTGAAAGAAATGTTAGAAGGGGGCATTATCAGGCCCAGTAGCAGCCCCTATTCCTCGCCCGTGCTCCTAGTGAAGAAAAATGACGAAACTTGGAGGTTCTGTATTGATTATAGAGCTTTGAATGAGGCTACAGTGAAAGACAGGCATCCGATTCCAGTGATCGACGAGTTTTTAGATGAATTGGCCGGTGCCACCGTCTTCTCTAAGTTAGATTTGCGAGCAGGGTATCATCAGATACGAATGAGTGCTAATGACGTCCACAAGACAGCTTTTTGAACTCATGATCGGCACTATGAGTTCCTGGTTATGCCCTTTGGCCTAACCAACGCACCAGCCACATTTCAACGCTGCATGAATGATATATTCCGGCCACATTTGAGAGATTTCATTCTTGTTTTCTTTGATGACATACTCGTATACAGCCGGTCGATGGAGCAGCACATAGATCACTTGGCACAAACTTTGAATTTGTTACGTGAGCACAGCTTGTTTGCCAAGTTAACTAAATGCAGTTTTGGTCAACCCTCTATTGGCTACTTGGGGCATATTGTATCTAAAGAGGGTGTTATGACAGACCCTGAAAAGCTTCTTGTAATGAAAGAATGGCCGCTTCCCAAGGATTTACGAGGGCTGAGAGGGTTTTTGGGGCTAACGGCCTACTACAGTCGGTTTATTCAGATCTATGGGATCATTGCAGCTCCTTTGACTAGTATGTTGAAGAAAGGCCAGTTTATGTGGACCGACAAATCCAAGGCAGCCTTTGAGCGTTTGAAGGAGGCGATGATGTCTTCTCCTGTTTTAGCCCTTCCGGACTTCACTAAGCAGTTTGTAGTGGAGACGGATGCATGTGATAGTGGAGTGGGGGCTGTGCTCAGTCAAGACAAGCACCCCATTGCCTTTATGTCTAAGGCCCTTACTAGCCGAGCTAGACCGTACTCGACATATGACAAGGAGCTCTTGGCTATTGTTTTGGCAGTTACTAAATGGAGGCCGTATCTTCTTGACAGACGCTTTGTCATCAGGACAGACCACCACAGCCTCAAGTATATGCTTACTCAGAGAGTTTCCACCCCCGTCCAGCAGAGATGGCTTGCGAAGCTCCTTGGGTACGATTTCCAGATAGAGTATAAACGGGGTCCTGATAATACTGCAGTGGATGCGTTGTCCCGGTTACCTGAGCAGATGTTGTCGCTCTCAGTGCTTGAGACAGATCTGTGGGATCAAATTGATGCTGAACAGATGAGGGACACTGAATTGCGGCTTTTGAGGCACTCTTTACGTGACAACCCATGGACTATTCCCTTGTACAGCCTTAGAGGGAATTTATTGTACCGAAAAGGGTGGGTTGTCGTGCCTGCGGGGTCAGCCTTAAAGCATGAACTGCTTCTTCACTTTCATGCTTCACCTGCGGCCGGCCACGAGGGAGTAGCTAAGACCCTCCACCGGATTAAGTCTCAGTTTTGGTGGAAGGGATTGCGCGCTGATGTTAGAGAGTTTGTTCGACAATGTCAGATCTGTCAGCGTGAGAAGTATGAGGCAACTAAGCCTCTTGGGCATCAACATCTCTTACCTGTCCTTACTAGGCCATGGGCTGACATCTCTATGGATTTCATTGATGCTCTGCCTCGCTCAGAAGGCAAGGAAGCCATTCTTGTGGTAGTTGATCGCCTGACCAAATATGGACACTTCGCCCCTCTGCCCAGGCACTACCACGGGCCTCTTGTCGCTGATGTCTTTCAGGACTTTGTAGGGAAGTTACATGGCATGCCCAGCAGTATTGTTTGTGACAGGGATTCTATTTTTCTGAGTTTCTTTTGGAAAGAATACATGAGCAAAGCTGGCACTACTCTAAATTTTAGCACTGCCCACCATCCTCAGACCGATGGACAGAGCGAGGTGGTCAATCGCACGCTTGAGACATACTTGCGCTGTTATGTGGGAGATAGGCCAACCACTTGGGTGCGACACCTATCGTGGGCCGAATGGGCCTACAACACCAGCTTACATGGGGGCACAGCTATGACATCTTACCAGGCTCTGTACGGGGTTCCACCCCCTCGGATACCGAGATATGAAGGGGGTACTGCCAGGGATGAGGACGTAGATTGCAGTCTGACGACCCGAGAGGATGTTCTAGCGACACTCCGACGAAACATCTTACGGGCACAAAATCGAATGAAACAGGTATATGATAAAGGCCGGAAGGACCGTGAGTTCGTGGTCGGAGACTATGTTTGGTTGAAGCATCTGCCCCTCAAGCAGAAGTCGTTACTTGGGCAGCCTTACTCGAAGCTGCTTTCGAGATACTACGGTCCCCACCCTGTGTTACAGAGGATCGGCCGGGCAGCTTATCGCCTTGCGTTACCAGCCACTGCTCTCGTACATCCTGTATTCCATGTGACATGCCTCAAGCCACATGTGGGAGAGCTTCCTGAACAAGTAGAGCATGTCTCAGATTAGCTGCCTCGACCCTACAGGATACTTAGGCACCGCTATGTGCAGCGACAGGGTCGCACACATCATGAGGTCTTGGTTGAGTGGGAGGGATAGGACCAAGGCACCTCCTGGGAGGAGTTTGACCAGATGGGAGGAGTTTGACCAGATCGCCCACAGGTTCCCGTATGCACGAGCTTGGGGACAAGCTCAAGCTCAGCGGGGTGGATCTGATACGGGCCTACCTAGGAGACCATCGAGGCAGGACACAAGAGATGCCGAGAGGCAGAGGGCCACCCCGGCCAAGCGTCGAGGAAGTGGGGAGGCCTATTCTTTGCCGCCTCGGGGACGAGCCAGAATAGTGGATGAGGTTGCCGTTCCGGAGTCAGCTGCTACAATTGAGCCAGATTTGGGCGAAGGAGGCAGCAGGGTGCCGTCCAGGACCAGCCATACCAGCACCGAAGGGCGCCGAAGATGGCCGCTTACGGCCGAAGGTGGCGCCGATAGGCGCGTGACAGCCGACGTCATAGGGGCTTCGAGCAGAGCAGACACCGTCCTCACCCGCCGAGCAAGGAAAGAGTCGATGGTCGACCCGCGTTTAGATTTATCTGTGGCTAACTTTTCATGTGACAGGGTCGAAGAAGAACCCGGGCCTAGCGGAACCAAGGAGCTAGCCGACGCACTGAGCGTTGGACTATAGCTGAAGGAGGACGACCCGGACTCGGCCGCACGCGAGATGAAGACCACCCTCCTTACGTTTGGGTGAAGTGGGTTGACCGTGCGGAACGGTTTCTCTTTGATGCTTGTATATATTTTAGACTCAGACCTTTAATATTGTAAGCTTTATTGATTTGGAACTGGTTCGGCAGCCAACCCGGTTCACTCAAGCTACATAACGCTTGAGCTCTACTGTACATGATATGTTTTTTAGAAATCAAAACTCTCGGTCTCTCTCTTTTCCTCGTGACTTTCTCTCTCCTCCCGCTCGAGGGTTTGCTCTCGCCACGGCGAGGGGCTTCTCCCCCGTGCTTCTCTCTCGCGTCCCTGCCCCCTGGCGCTTCGTCTGCTCCTTCCCCATGCCTCGTCTGCCTCCCCCAAGCGTCCCTACCCCCGATGCCTTCATCTAAGCTTGCCCGTGAAGTCCAAACCGTGCCACTGCTCCTCCCTTCTCAGCTGAAGCCCTGCTGCCTCGCTAGAAGCCTCAGCCGCCCATATCGCACCACCTCCATCCGTCTCACCGGCAAACGCGTTCCCCACTTGGCCAAGGGATGGCGCCATCGGTCTCTCCACGTCTGGGCGACGCCGTGGTCCATTTCTGAAGAGGATTCGTCAGTCTGCAGCTGAAGAAGAGCCTCCCATCGGAATCCAGAAGCTTACCGGCGGCGATTCCTGCAATTTCCGCCCGAGCGGCAGCTGCATCCCCAATCTTCGCTGGAA
This sequence comes from Nymphaea colorata, assembly GCF_008831285.2. Classification (NCBI taxonomy): domain Eukaryota; kingdom Viridiplantae; phylum Streptophyta; class Magnoliopsida; order Nymphaeales; family Nymphaeaceae; genus Nymphaea; species Nymphaea colorata. The sequence continues at coordinate 10,964,703 of NC_045146.1, read as the reverse complement.
AATTGGGGGAAATCCCTAATCTGGTGATCTGACTAACTCTCCCTCTTTTCTTAATTGATTTCCTTCAATTCCTAGCTGTTGAAATGGTTCTACCCATTGCTGGATGGAGCTGAGAAGATGAAGACGCTCTGCCCTTTCTGCCGTGATCCCCTGTTTCGCGTGACAGTCCAGACCCTAACTCCTTCAACGACCTGGCTCTAGGGTGGGCAGTTGCCTCCCATCTTTTGGGCATCCCTTTGTATCTATCCAGGCGACCTCTCTACCAAATTTCAGCCCAATCCGACACTTGGACGAATTTTGGCGAATTTTCAAAGATCGGCAGCCCTATTCAGCGGTAGAACCCTTCCATCAGCCTTTCGCCTGTCACAGTCCGCGTGATTCATCAAGGGCTAGAACCCGAACGGTAGATCCTCTTCAGCTCAAATTTGGTCCATCCTCGGGTAACTAATAGGCGGAGCTACTGTCCAAAAATAAGCTCAAACGGAGACTCCTAAGATTTTTGGAGAATTTCTGATGTGGCGAACCCCCTGCCCACGCCCGTGAACCAGAACTCACTAGTCTCGTCCGTGGGAAGCTGGAGCTCTTGCTGCTTTGCAGCGCAGCGCGCCTGTGCCGGCGTTAAACGGCGCTTGCCACACGCCACTTCCATCTGTTTCCGGGGTTTAAAATCTCACACGGTGACGCTTCTCTACTTCATGAGACTAAACCTGCTTGTTTAATTAAGCATTGACTACTCGGTTTGCTGTTTTGAGGGTTGCTTGAAGAGCCGCACTGTACCAGCCGTGAGGAGCTGGGAGCAAAGGCTGCCTGGCAGCGCGCGCACACCGGCGTCAATTGGTGCTAGTCTCACCCCATACGTTCGCTCCCGGGGTTCATATTGCCGTCTGGTGAAGCTCCTCTACATTAGCCTCATTTATCCTTATCAATTGCGTACTTGGTAATTGCTCTGTTGCTTGTGATTGAAGGTGTTCTCAAGGCGCGGTAAGGAGCGTGGAAGAGGTTGGTACTCACCTGACTTGCCATACGTTTGCTGGATACCGAGGGCCTTGGACTTCTGCCCTTGGTCGTGGCGCTGGGCTATCCCCAGCGAGGTTTGCCTCACTCTCCCCCTATAAAACGGGGTGGGTTTAATTGCTTTCAGCCGTGGTGTGGACTTTTCTATGGGTTGGGTTTGCTCGCCTAGGCATGAATATATGGTTTGATTGAGTGAGGTTGAGAGCTCATTTGTACGCTACGGTTGTAAGGCCTTGAACCTTTCTGTGTAGTAGGTTCAAACCTAGAGTAGGCGGGAAAAGCCCTCCTTGTACGGCATTTACTGGGTTTGTCCCCAGTGGGATAACATTTGGCTTGTAATCTTATTATATCTATCACCGAAAGCGTCCTTGAAGAGGTCTTGGGAGGTCAGGACAGCAGATCTGCGTCCTAACCCTCCTAGATTTTGTGAAGTAAAATTTTATTTTTAATGTTTTTAAAAAACTTGTTAAAATATAATCAGCTATGATTAAAAATTTTTAGAAAATACGCCTCCTAAAGTCTTCCCTTGGTCCTCGGCTATAATTTGTCACGATATCCTCGTTAAATTCAAGTTATGGCATTGGAATTCTTACATCTTCGTTCGCGCGCCTTCGTCCTCTCTCGCTCGCGCTCTCTCCCTTTCTCTTCGTGCTTGACTGCTTGTTCTCTTGCTGGTTGATCTCTTTGCGAGAGATTGAACAGTGGAGTCGAGGAAAAGAGGGAGGGAGAGAAAAGATGATGAAGATAGAGGAGGTTCAATCCACCACGAAGAAGCAGAGAATCGCTACGCATACCCACATCAAGGGCCTCGGCCTCGACGTACTAACCCTCCGACCTATTTCCCGTGCCTTCTTTCCTTCCCTCTTCTTGTCTGATCTTCCTTCACTTTTTCTCTCCTCTTTTGCAATGGAGTTCTTGGTTCTGGGGTCTACAGTTGTGGGTTTCAGTTATAGATGCCCTCTCTCTGTGTGTGTATGTGTGTGTGTGTGTGTGTGTGTTTGGAACGTAGGCACATTGGAGTTCTGATTGTTGGTACTTCCAATTGGTTGCTTTTCGATCGCCGTCATCTTCGTTCTTTTTGTGTTGCTATGTGTGGGCTATGGGGTTTTTGATGGGTTGTACATGGTTGCAGCCAACTGGGAAAGCGTTGCCCTTGGCATCGGGGTTCGTGGGCCAAGCTGTAGCTAGGGAGGCTGCTGGTCTTGTTGTCGACATGATTCGCCAGAAGAAAATGGCCGGTCGAGCTCTCCTGCTCGCTGGGCCACCTGGGACGGGAAAGACGGCATTGGCTCTTGGCATCTCTCAGGAGCTTGGCAGCAAGGTGATCTCATCTGATAGTTTATCTTCTTATTCCGTTATTTGTGGTGTCGACTGGAACTTGGTAAACTTCTCATTATATTTTGCTGCGAAAGTAAGTTGCTTGTGGGTGTTCTTTTATTATGCTTATGTTGGACTTTTCTTGAATACTTGGAGATATAGTTCTATGGTTTCTGAAGTTTCTCCGTGGATGAGTTTCTGATATGTTCGATTTTATAATCATGACCATGCTTTCCTGTTGGAACCATTGAGGCCCAGAAACATAGTTGCATAATCCAGTATAAAGGTTCGCATGTGTAATTTCTTTTAGGGCGTTCGTTGGCATACATACACGAGGAGCTTTTAGTGAAGTTTTTTCTGAAAGTAGAAGTAGAACACTCGATAGGCACCTTTCATGTTTAGAAGGCTAGTAGAATGTATATCTTCCATGTGCAGGCGTATGGTGGAATGTATGTGTCTTCTGAACGTGCTTGTTGACATAGGAGATGGTGAGGCTCGCGGGAGTAAAATATTACAAGTCTTGATGACCATCTTGAGATATTAGGCTGCATGTATTGTTCCATGCGACCTTTCAAGAAATGTCACCTTGTATTCTTATAATATTTACAATCAAGTTTCGAACACTTGCGTCAAGTAGTTTTTTTTAACTTGGTGAATGATCTCTGCTAAGGGTCATCGTGGTCCAGGTTTACTGCAATAGTCATTGACCGTTTTTTCTTGATCTTAACTCTTTCTCCTCCTCATTAATTAGTCATCTAAACACGAATGCATCAATCTTTCCTATCCTTTCCCTCACTCTCCCTCCATCCAATCAGGCTGTCAGGTTGTTCCTTTTTTTTTTTGGCAAAGAAAGGGGACCAAGAGTCCTGATCTTTTCTGTCCCTTTCTGTTTTATCCTCTTCTTCTTCCTCGTTGACTCCTGCTCATCTCATTGCTGCAGATCATCTCAGCACCAACAAGCAGGTGAAGAAGCATCCATCATCCTCATTGTTAGATTTGAAGAATCTTTTCCTCATCAGTCATCACCATTACTAATTGCATTACCGTTTGTATATACAATGAGCATGTTATAACACCTGTGTATGTATACAGTTGTTCTTCTTTGAAAAGCAAATTCAACAATGGTCTTGCTAGTCCTTTAAAACAAAGCAGACAAAATCAGTCTCCTTTGATCTGAACACTGTTATTTTATTGCTGTGATGAAAACGAGAAACCCAAATTCTGAACTCTGTATACTTCCTACCTACTGGGGGTCTGTGGCTGTAAAGTTTTTGACATTTAAATTTTAGTAGTTGCCATAACTTGTGAATTACAAAGAAGCCAGGATCACGCTTATTCAATTTAGTTTGGTACTTGCTGCAAAATTTTCATGGTAATCTATTGTATCTTCTTGCTTGTCCTTTGTGATTGGTAATCTATTGGCTTTGCTTGCATGTTCTTGGCGAGTTCCTTCATTTTTAATTGTATAACTTTTATTCGCCTTGCTGGTCACCCCACATTTTTCCCTTGTGCAACCAATTGTTGGATGACATGCATGGTTTCCTTTGCCAAGCCTTCTTTTCAGTAATCATTGTCATCCTGTTGTGTTGTACAGATGCTCCCTTTTGGCTCCCATTCAGACCCTCTTACAATGAAAAAAAGGAACATTACAGATTGTGTTTCCCCTTCTTAAGGAATTTAATAAAGTTTCCTGTTTTTCCCTTTTGACAGTCAACTTAGTGATAGGCAATTTTCTTAGTATTGTATGATGCATCAACATAAGTGCAACTTTTGCGATTCCTTCTTAACTATTGGCTCATATCTTTATACTAGTTCAGGTTCCTTTTTGCCCAATGGTGGGATCAGAGGTGTATTCTTCAGAGGTTAAAAAAACTGAGGTACTAATGGAGAACTTCAGAAGAGCTATTGGTCTTCGTATCAAGGAAAATAAAGAAGTGTATGAAGGGGAGGTATGTTCTCTAAGAATTCTTGAAAATCTATGTCCATTTTGCTGAGCAGCTGTTTTTTATGGCACATAATAAACTAAATTTCAGATAATTATATTTTAGTTGGCCCCTGTTCTAGGTAACTGAGCTTTCACCAGAAAGACAGAGAGTATGACAGGGGGATATGGGAAGAGTATTAGCCATGTAATTATTGGGCTAAAAACTGTTAAAGGAACGAAGCAATTGAAGCTGGATCCAACTATTTATGATGCTCTGCTCAAGGAAAAGGTACCAACTTGCTGTTTTTAACTTTTAAATTCAATAGATAGATCCAAAGTGGGGTTACAACAGTATTACCATATTATAAAGGTCATTTATTGTTTGGCATTGGTTGCTTATATTTCCTAGAATTTGTTTAATCCTCCTTATATGGATATGATTCTCTGAAAAGTATGTCTGAGATATCAGGGATCAGGTTTCTCTCTGAGGTATTACTTTTTCATCTGATGATGGAAGCCAAAACATCTTTTACTTCTTGCATCGGCAGTTCCGACTTTAAATGTCATTGTTTTGGCAAACATTTTTGTATTCCTTTCTTTTTCCAGTTTTTTCTTCCTTTGAAGTTGGAATATGTTTCTTCATGAACATGCGTGCTTCTATTACTGTGTCCTATTTCACCAACAAACTGTTGTTTCCCAATGGGATAAGTTAATTTTTTCTGTCCATTGATTTGTTCATTTTCCTTGTCAGGCAGACAAATGTGCATTTAAGGCTGCGAATGGGCTGGATTTGGTTTGAGTTATTTGTCATTTTTCTGTTGTATGAAATCTGATTCTGAGCAAGTGTCACAGATATTGCAATATTTTTAAAAATATCACGATATTAATGGGAAAAATGAGAAAAACGAAAAAAAGGAAAAAAGCACGATATTTTCAAAAGAACATGAAAAATATATTTATCACATTTTTGTCACAATTTTTTGCTTTTTTATCGTGATTTTTCCTCATTTTTTTGTTTTTTATTTTTTTTAACATTAATATCATCATTGATTCAATTTTAAACTTAACCTAAATTATTTTTCATTATATTATGATCATTTAAAGTTTAAACATTCTTTGTGTCACTTTCATCTAGTTTTATTTATGTCTTATTAGGTTCTCATTTTTTTGTCTGATATTTAGATTTTTTTTTTAATTTTTTTTAAAAGTTTGCCATGATTTTTCGGAGATGTTCCCAGAAAAAGCAACTTTTGCCGAAAAATACCGGAGAAAAACCTCGCCGTTAAAAACCGAAGAATGATATTTGTAACAATGTATTGAGCCAAATTGAATGAGCTAATTTTCTCTGTCCATTGGTTAGTTCATTTTCCTTGGCAGACAAAAGAGCATTTGGGGCTGGAGATGGGCTGGATTTTGTTTGAGGATTTTGTAAAATTTTCTGTTGTATAAAACCTGAGTCTGACCTTGCTTGTGACGTATTCATCTGCTGTGATGTTGACTTTTTTGCAATCATATATTCATGGCGTGTGCAATTTCACATGCTGATGCACCTTACCTTGTACATGTATGTGTATTGTAGAAACACGGAAAATAGGAAAGAGGAATACGATGAACACGATGTAACGTGGAAAAACCCTCAGCAAAAAGGAAAAAACCACGGATGAGGAGGAACTGGTGTTCACTAGCAACCAGACTCTCTCTCTCTTAAGATTTCATTAACTCTTACAAAATTAGGGTTACAATCTTTAAGTAAGGCCCAACAAGGGCTACACGATGGATCGGGTATGGATCCAGACCCGATCCCGAGACCCATCTAATATGTTTCAACACTCCCCCTCAAGTTGGGCATACATATCAAACATGCCCAACTTGGATACATTTCTCTCGAACGAAGTCGAAGATAGAGCTTTTGTCAGAACATCAGCTGTTTGGTCTTCAGATCTCATGTAAGGAAGTACAAGTTCTTTAGCATCAATTCTCTCTCGAATGAAATGCCGCTCAATCTCAACATGCTTTGTTCTGTTATGAAGCACAGGGTTGTTCGCTAAGTTGATTGCAGACTTGTTATCGCAATACATCTTCATTGGTTCTTCAACCTTTATACCAATATCAGTCAACAATACTTTTAGCCACAAAAGCTCTGAAACTCCCATAGCCACTGCTCTGTATTCTGCTTCAGCACTGGAACGAGAATAAACATCTTGCCTTTTACTTCTCCACATTATGAGATTTCTTCCCAAATAAATACAATAGCCAGAGGTGGACCTCCTAGTGTCAATACAGCCTGTTTAGTCTGCATCTGAATAACCTTCAATCCAAAGAGTGTCTTGCTTGATATACAAAAGACCTTTGCCAGGATTTCTCTTCAAGTAGCACAAGATCCTGTCAACAGCCTTCAAGTGGGCATCAGTGGGAGCATGCATGAACCGACTCATCACATTCACAGCAAAGGTAATATCAGGTCTAGTGAGAGTAAGATAAATCAACTTCCCTACAAGACATTGTTATCTTCTTTTGGCCTCTCTACAGAGAGGCTCTCCATCTCTAAGACTTAACTTCTGGCCAGCATCTAAAGGAGTAGAAGCTGGTCTACGCCCCAGTTTCCCGGTCTCCTTTAAAAAATCTAGAGTGTACTTCCGTTGATTAAGCACGAGGTTAGTTCCAGACCTAGCAATTTCAATGCTAAGGAAATATTTCAACTTACCAAGGTCCTTGAGATCAAACTCGATCGCCAATAGTTTCTTTAACTTAATTATTTCATCTTCATCATCACATGTGACAATCATATCATCAACATATACCAACAAAATAGTAACCTTTTGCTCATTTCTCTTCACAAAGAGTGTATGATGTCCATTCCCTTGATGGTATCTACATTGTCGTATGACAAGTCTAAGTCGTTCAAACCATGCTCGAGGAGATTGCTTGAGCCGATATAAAGCTTTCCTTAGCTTGCAACATTTTTCAAGTTCCTCATTTCCTGGAGGCATACATATATATACTTCCTCTTCAAGGTCTCCATTGAGAAATGCGTTCTTGACATCAAGTTGGTACATCTTCCACTCCTTCATCACAAGTAGATAATGACTCTGACAGTCTTCATCTTCGCAACAGGAGCAAAGGTCTCCAAATAATCAATCCCATATTTCTGACTAAACCCCTTGGCCACAAGACGAGCTTTGTATCTTTCAACACTTCCATCTGGTTTGTACTTGATGGTGTAGACCCACTTAGATCCAACCAAGTGAGCCACCTCAAGAATCTTTATAACTTCCCACGTCATGTTTCTTCTCAAGGCTTCCATCTCTTCTTGCATTGCATAAGTCCACTTGGGATCACTTTGAGCCTCAGCAACATTCCTGGGAATCATAGCCAAAGAAAGAGAAGATACAAAACATTTGTAGTCCTTGCTCAGTCTAGAATATGAAACAAAGTTACCAATAGGATGTTGAGTACATGACCTGACAGCTGACACCCTTTTGCAGGGCGATGGGAAGCTTTTCACTTGCAATAACAGTCTGAATCTCTTCTTCAACAGGTTGCTTCTGAGCACGACTTGGGTCATCTAGGGAAGGACTAATTGGATTGGGAGTAGAATTCTCACCACCTGTCATCTCATCAGTACATACTCTTCGCCTAGAGTAAACTTGCCCAAACAGACGATTGCATTCTTCTCCTACCCCAGTAGAACACTCTCCATTTTTCTCCTGTTCAAGCACTTCAATAGAAGGACCAACGGATTCACGCCTGTAGTCCAAAAAATCTGTAAACAGAATTTCCTAACTCGAAGAATACTCTTCATTTGACATAGAATTCTTCCCCTGAAGAGGATTTTCACCAAAATATGAAGCATGTTCAAGGAAAGTGACATCTTTGGTAACATAGGCATGATCAGTCCCGACATTTATACCCTTTTTGAGTGGGAAAATAACCTAGAAATATGCCCTTAATAGACCTTGGATCAAGCTTTTTAATGTGAGGACTATGATTGTGAATAAAGCAAACACAGCCAAAAACTCTTGGTGGAAGAGAGAAAGGTTCACGACTCCCCGGTAACATAGAGTGAGGCGTTTGCCCATTCAACACACGACTAGGCAAACGGTTTATAAGATACGCACTGGTCAACACAACTCGTTATCCGGCCAGATTCCAGCAGATATCTCAGACCTTGAGAACCTGACCTTCCCCCCAATACCTTTTTGGAACATGACGTTGAAAAAGAAGAGCCCGAGTCATATTCAATAACTGATGATTCTTTTGTTCAGCAACTCCATTTTGAGGAGGAGTATAACTACAAGAAGTCTCATGAACAATTCCCTTTTTTCGAACGAAGCTATCAACAGGCTGACACATATACTCACGAACATTGTCAGATCGAAAGGTCTTAACAGATGCTTCATATTGAGTTTCCACATAAGCAATGAAAGTCTCTTTGACAGTAGGAACTTCACTACAGTCTTTCAACAAGTAGACAATAGTGTTACGAGAACAATCATGTATAAAAGTGATAAAATACTGAAAACCATGACAAGAAAGAATCCCTGAAGGCCCCCACACATAAGAATGAATCATGGCAAATACCTCATTAGACCGACGGCTAGACAAAGGGTATGAAGCCCTAACATGTTTGGCCAGGTGACAGACATCACAGGACACCATAGTCATATCTAACCTGGAACATAAATTAGGAAACAACTGTCTAAGAAGTCTAAAAGGCAGGTGTCCAAGGCGCTCATGCCAACGTAGAATGAACTGAAGGGAGTCTTCTCTGTTCTTCGTTGCTTGACTGACTGTCGTCATGAGAACCTGAGCAGTACACATAGGTAAACGATATAGCCCGTCAGAAGTCAGACCAATCCCAATCCTCTTCCCTGTGACCAACTCCTGCATAACACAGTGATCAGCAAAAAAAATAAGTTCGCAATTCAACTCTTTCGTGATCTTGCTAACCGACAAGAGGTTCAAGGGAAGATGAGGAACATGTAGAGCATTGTGGACTGAGAACTTGTTCAAAAGTGGGAGATTCCCTTTCCCAACCACAGGGATAGATGAACCATCAACAAGAGAAACACATTCCTTTCCTGACGAAAGCTTATACCTATGAAAGACTTTAGGATCGCCGGTCATGTGGTGAGTAGCGCCACTGTCGATGATCCACTCTTCCATACGGGAATCGGCCATCACGTCGATAGAACACCCAAATTTCTCCCGGAACAAAAAGTGCACCAACACCCAAATCAAAGCTGATAACAATGCCAAGAGGAATAGCACCAAAGCCCAACAAGAGTCTCAGGGGCTGTAACACTCGGCATCACAGGACGGCGATGCTGGGCGACACAAACAACACAGCAGGAGACAGTCGCCTGACCCACACAGTAGATGTTGGGTACCTACAGTGACAAAGGGCAACCGCGGCAATTGGGAGCACGCAGCAATTGGCGTGAGCAGAGGTGTTGGAACTCTACAGCAGATCCCGTAGGAGAACACTGTCGCAGGGAGTAGAGGCAGTGCTAGACGGAAAGGGCAACACTGAACCGAACGAACAGGAACCGTCGGGCGGTGCAGAGACAGAGGGGCGTCGGTCGACAGCAGGAAGCAAGAGAGGCGTCGGGCGAGTAACGACTAGAACCGTGCGGCAGAGAGAAGAGTGTCGGCAGGCAGAACTGAGCAGAACTGGCGACGGTGGAGCAGGATACCACAGCGACAGTCTCCGGCAACGGCAGTATACCGCAGCGGTGATGTCAGGCAGAAGGACAACAACAGCGGAAACAAAGAGACGCCAGTGAGATGCCGAAACTTCACGGCGGCGGCGGTGGTGGCGGCAGTAGCAGCGAGTGAGGGAACGGTCAGCACCAGAACTTCACGATCGCCAAAAAATTTCCCAAACTCGTTGGCTCTGATACCATGTAGAAACACGGAAAATAGGAAAGAGGAATACGATGAACACGATGTAACGTGAAAAAACCCTCAACAAGAGGAAAAAAAACACGGATGAGAAGGAACTGGCAGACTCTCTCTCCCTTATGATTTCATTAACTCTTACAAAATTAGGGTTACAATCTTTAAGTAAGGCCCAACAAGGGCTACACGATTGATCGGGTATGGATCCAGACCCGGTCCCGAGACCCATCTAATATGTTTCAACATGTATAATCTGTACAACTAGTTTTGTACTATTTTAAACAAGCATTTGTAACTAGTCTTGAAGCCTCAACTTTCCTTTTCAAAGTTATGCACTTGAGGTCTCCTTTATCCATTCCTTTTTTCATATGAAATAGGTTTTGCTGTTTGCTATTTTCACAGTTGATATCGGTCACATGCTTTCAGTGAAATAATGATCGTGTGCTGTAGGTTGCTGTAGGTGATGTTATCTATATAGAGGCTAATAGTGGAGCAGTTAAAAGGGTGGGCAGAAGTGATGCATTTGCTACAGAATTTGATCTTGAAGCAGAAGAATATGTGCCATTGCTGAAAGGTGAAGTTCACAAGAAAAAGGAGATAGTGCAGGTAGTTTCCTTCTTCTTTATGGTGCTTAAGCCTGTTCTATCTGTGTGCCACATCTTTTTGATAGATAAATCTTGACAAAGAAGAGGTACTAATTGTTGAAACTGTTTGAGAATGAAAGTACTCAAACATGCATTATTGTGGTAATCCTGAAAAACAGTTGCTCTAGTTGCACTTTTTTTTGGTTTTGCCTTAAATTTGTTTGTGAAATTTCAATGTGTGTTATTTCCATATCTGAAGTTCTCATATTAGTTTGACTGATGACTGATGTCTTGTGGCATATTTTCTTATTATCTCATTGCAGGATGTTACTTTACATGACCTGGATGCTGCTAATGCTCGGCCACAAGGTGGGCAAGATATTTTATCTTTAATGGGTCAGATGATGAAACCCAGAAAGACGGAAATTACTGAGAAGCTTCGCCAAGAAATTAATAAGGTTCTCTTGCTTCCAGTTTATGTATATGGCTTTCCACAATTCCTAAGGAATGTACTTTCTATGATTATAAGTTGAAGGGCTGGTCCATTACAAGGTTCTCTCTCTCTTATGTATCATGTTGTGTCTCGTGTGGGAATGAAGGGATGTGGAATTTCTTAACTTGGTTCTACCTTGACATAACGTAACTTGATTCCCATGACATATGCTTTGGCGTTTGAGTATTCATTGGCATGAAACACGCTGGAGATCAGGCAGCTTAGGTGGTTGCCCTGAAAAAATTCTGACATTAACTTGACCGTCAAGCCTAGCTAGTAGATATGTAATATAGGTAGATGGGAGTGCTTTTGGACATCTTTATGTGGACTGGGTATCCTTTAACATAGCATTGGATAATGGATGTCATTTCAACTTGGCAAAATGTAGTCCTTCTTCTGGCCTGAATTAAGGAGATGGCCTAAAATATAACAGTTATTTTAGGTAATTAGAATGTGAACCATATGGTGGTTTGTATATCAAGCATCACAATCTGACTATTTCACATGGATAAGGGTATGGGTGCAGGTGCAGAGCAATTTCAAAAAACTTAAATTATGGAACATAAAATAATAAACTAGCTAACAAAGTAACAAACAGACAAAAATGTATCACATATAGTATTTTGTGAGAATGACCCGACAAACTTATCATTGCTATGTTTCATCATTAGAATTGGAAGGAAGGGTTCAACAAAGTCCATATTGAAAGTATTGCAAATCATGTTCTCCTTCCAAATAGAAGTCCTCTGAATTTACACTTCCAAACTTGGATGATTCCTAACTGCAACATAATATGACTTAATAATTAAGTTAAGCAATCAAATATTCAAATTTGAATTTCATAAGATAAAACTAGAAGGTACCTATAATCATCAAAAGTGTTGGAAAGTAATTATATATTGGAGTGAGTCAACATAAACTAAAGCCTTAGGTTGTTTCTCTTGGCATTGTGAATTTGAGAACATGCTCTTCAGTTTCTTTCACAACATAATGATGTTGTAAGTTCGGATAGCAACTTCGTCGTGAGATGTGTTTGAGATTTGGCGTCACTAATCCATAAGATGCCCACAAGATAATAGGTATGGTTTCTATCATACCAGCAAAGTTGTCAATCAATCACATTTTTTAGTTGACAACTTTTTATAGTCACTATTAACTAACTTCACACTTGGATGATCATTAAAAGACCTTCCAAGCAACCATCATATACTTTTATTTTTGGATCTTCATTAGGAGGAACACAAAAAAGACTTCCTAACCATAGTCACAAATAACGTTTCCAAGTTTTAAATGACAAAGTTCTTTCGATATGAGCTTAAAAAAAAGGAAAAAAATACAAAAAAATTACGGTAAATTTTTAAACATTTTAAAAAACTAAAAATAAAAGAAAAATAAAATAAATGAAAAACTAATAATACAAACGACACAAAATGAGTAGATTTTCAATAAATGAAAAATAGAAAATAAAAAAAAACTGTGACATTAAAAAACTAAAAAAATGAAAAAAGAGAAAAAATGCGTTAAAAACACGTTTTTTTCGTTTTTAATGTTTATTTTCAAAGAAATGCATTTTTTAAAAGTTTTAAACGGCTATTCAGTTTATTGCATTTTTAAAAAAAAAACATGTTTTCTGACTATGCTCGCAATAAGGATGGAAGCAAACAAAGTCATAGACAGTCGTCATTGTAGACACTAACGCCCTGCTTGGTTGAAGGGAAAGGAAGGGAAATGGATGGAGGGAAAGGAAGGGAAATGGATGGAGGGAAAGGGAGGGAAATGAACGGAAAAGGAAGGGAATGAAAGAGAAAGGAAAAGGAAAGGAAGGGAATGGAAAGAAGTGATTATAAAAGCTTGTTTGGATAAAAGTGAATGGAATGAAAAGAAAACGATACAATTTATAATAATACCCTCAATAGTCAAAAAATTGGGAGGCAGGGAAAAAAAAAACGTGGAGGGATATTATGGGCAGTCAACACTTTTGCACTTACTCCCTTTCCTTTCCCTCCAAATCCGTCCGATTTGGGAGGGATTGGATTTACACTATACAATCCTTTCATTTCCTTTTCCTCCCCTCCTATCCAAACAGATTTTCTATTTTTCTCTCACTTTCTTTCCTTTCTAATTAGCCAACTAAACACAGGAGGGATTGCTCAATCCCTCTCTTTTCCTCCCTTTCCTTCCAACCAAACAGACCCTAAAGCAACATTCACTCCTACAAATACTAAAAGTGCCGTCAGTGTTTGCGTCCTATAAGGCATTGTCTCATCAAGTTCGAAATTTGGCTCTGTTTGTCACACAGAAAATCTGTGGCAAAATGCAGAAAATTAAATAGTCAGTAGACAAATGATGGGAATCATAAAGCAAAGTAGAAAAAAACAAGAATGTGAAATGAGCACACCCCAATGATTAATTTCCTCACTTGTCTTTTAAGTTTTAGGTCACTGCCCACAGCATATGGTTCAGGATTTACTTTTGGACCTAGTTAATATTCAAGGGTGCAAATTAGGGTGCACTAGATAATCTCGCTGCCTATCTATCAACAGCTACAGAAACATAGAATGGACAATGGGGAGGATTACAGAATAGAATAATTCACAATTTTTTAGCATCTCCCAAAGTGTAAATCTGATTAAATTTGCACGATGAAGCAGCATATAAAAATGAACCAAAACTGGACATCTGTTGAGAGTATCATATCCATTGAATAGTCAGCGATCTCCTTGGCCAGTGTCAGGCTCCCACTAAAAAAGCTCATGCTTGTATGGTAGTCTTGACAAATGAAGGAAACATCACACTTAAGTGGAGATCTAGGCTTTACTATCGCCATATCCACAAAGCGGGGGTGCCAAATAATCCGTAACAAGAAGCTCTAAATGTACATCCATTAATATTGTCAAAAGCATTGAGGCATAGCAAAGCACCACACCCAAATTTGAAGTGAGCATAAAAGCTTCAAACTGTAAGGTGTCAGTTACTTTGAAAAAACTATTAAACCAATATTTGGAAACATTAACCCGGGACTCGATGCGTCCATATGCAACTCGTCATTCCGTGCGTCAACTGGTGACTCGGCCGAGTTTTGCTGACAATTTTTTTAAGAAATATTAGCGACAATAAATCTTAAAAGGGATGTGTAGAAAGAAATCAGACGCTAGAAGAAGTGAGAGAGAGAGACAGAGAGAGCCACGGATGTGTGGGGAGCGAGAGAGTGGGGAAATATAGTCGGATAGTCAAAAGAAAAAAAGGGAGTCATAGTAAAATGGATAAAAGAAAGAAACAGAAACAAATACTACCTTATGCCTCCAGATTTCTTGTTGATCCCGGTGCCGCCATCGGAGTCATTGCAGCGATTGGAAACAGTCGAAGGATGAAGGAAGTTAACACTGACTTTTCCTTAAGGGCACCAGAACTCAATTTTACAACCTGAAGCATGACTGGCAACCTGTACTTAGCTACACTAACCTCACTAGTACACGCCTGCATCAAACTAATTTCAGTTGATACAAGATAATAAGAACCACTTACGCACGATTTCCCATTTCTCATCTCATGCCATTTTTGGCCAATTTCCTATGATGAAGTCAATACGTTCTCCCAAAGATTCATCACCGAAGTTTTTCCGACACATAAAATTTTGTCAGCAAAGAATAAATACGTCTATGTACCTTATTTCAGCTCAGTGAACAATTCCAATATCAACATGTCAACGGTATTGAACTCAGTCTGCAGACCTAGCTAAGAAAGGTGCCTAAGCTATTGCTCACCTGCTACAACATCACAGTTCCTACCCAATCTGCAGACATTGTGATTCTCCAGTCTGGATTGATGAATAATTTAGAACCAAAGAAGGAATTGCATCAAGGAAGCTGGGAAATTTGCAAATGGTAGTTATGTGAAAATGTGCTTCATATAGATGATGATTCATGGGTTTATCTAAAGCTGGTTTTCAATAACTAAAGCTGTTTAACCTAAACAACATCAAAATCATTTGGTGGAAGCAAATAAATGAAAGCAGCAAAAAAAGATTGATATGATCCCTTCAACCAGTGTCTGCGTTCTTTTCATTAGCAGGTTCCCATTCTTTACAGCGCGATTCCCTCTGTACACACAAGTAACAACAACATCAGTTCAAAAAACCTTTAGGAAACATTAGAGGAGCAGGACCAACTAAAAGGACCAAACGTAAGAACCTCATGCTCCAGTTCCACCACTGGTTTCCAAACTTGAAGCATAAGTAGAACCAGAGAGTGGAGGCTCACAACATGTAAATTTGCCAAATGTGCAAGTAGTAATTGCTAAATCCACAAGGAGAAAGATGTAACTTTTATAGTTTTATAAAAGTAAATAAATGTTTTAAATCTAACAACCTGTTTGCTAAGAGCGAAGTTCAGAACAGAAATGGAGCCAAAAACGAGTTCCAAAAGCTAGGCGCACAGAAAGAGTAACTCCTAAGCTCCAAAAATTGTCACACCAAAGGGTCACTAAAGCAGGCAACATTGAAACAACAGTAAATTAGAAGACTGAATCCTTTAAAGAAGTCTGTTCATTTATTACCAATTCAACAACTGTGTCAAGGTGGGGTTAATCCAACCTTAATGGAAGCTAGGCTCAGGCAGAGGTCCACCAAGTTATGCAAAAGATGCGACCTCAGTAGTGAATGCTAGGCCACCTCCAACTTGAAGGTCTTAAGCTGACCCTTCAGAAAGCAGTCAAATAATACAAACCACTTTAGAAAATAAATTAAAGAAAATTGAAAGGACCACAACACATTCAGATGATGATTGAGGCGAAAGGACAGCTTGGTCCTAGTGAATTCATCGTCTTATCATGGAAGAGAGCCTCTATTGGAGAAAAGAAAGTTATAAAAACAAGACTTTTTGGCAAAACACAAAGAGGAAAGGGCAAAACTTAGATCTTTAGTAATGTTAAATGGATGGGTATATGAGAAAGGAAGAGCCTTGAATCCTTGATCAATTTTTTGACAGACTGCCCTATTGGCATGACGTTTCTAGGTCAATCGATACATCCAGGCACGTCAAGGATGCAAATTTACTGTCACCTTTTGTACAAGGTTACTGATGAGGTTGCCAGAGAAAAAGATGTTGACAATAATCACAAACTATGCATCAAATTATGTCAAACTCATGTATTAGTAGAAGAAGGCTGCTTTTATACTGGACTCCACGTGCTGCAGTTTATATCGATTTGAATCTTAGAGAATATAGGAGAAATGTGTTCTTTAAAAGGTAGTTTTAGAAAGGCAAAAGAGTTAGTTGTTTTTAAATATTCTCATGGCCAATCATTATTTATGATGAGAAGAAGACGTACATAGGCTTGCATTTCCTCTCAGATTTTGACTCTCCAGAGTATTCATGAGTCAAATGAGTGAGTTACCACGCATGTTTGTAGAGATGGATGGAGCACATAGAAACCAGCATGCAATGCAGTTGCAAGCAAGTATGGAAAAACAATCATTTTTCATTAAATTATGAACAGGTGCCAAATATGCTCTAAAAATAGCATCCTTTAGTTGAAGCATGATGATCGGTTGATAGCTATTAACTGGCTTTGGAATATATATATGGATTTTCAGGGAGCAAATCAAGTAATGTCTATAGATTTTTAGGTTCACAGTATAAAAAACCATTTTTGTAAAAATAATCTCCCTTTTGGCATCTAAAATAATAGGTGGATGCCAACCATGTAGAAGCACATTATTCTTATATACATAAAGCCATTGATAAACAGTGAAATACATAAAGACATTGGCCAATGCAAGCAGCTGGGTTATACATAAACCCCACACTGTATTATGATTATACAGATATTAACAACAATACAGAAATCAAGTGTGGGTAGCATGAATGGATTACGTGACTTATGCTAGACATGGCAACTAGAAGTCCCATGTTTGACCAGCTGGCAATTTATAGGGAAGCAAATGGTCCTTTTGGTATGGATATGGCCATTGCACGGAGAAGACATTATGCCAAGTACATATGAATTTTCATAATTTTTTTAGGAACTAAAATTATTTGTTTTATTGCATTGTTTATTTTACAATGTTGTTTTCCAATCACACAGCAGGATGTGGATTTCTTTCGGCATGGGTTGCCGAGAATTACCAAAAGTTGCAATTTGAATTGTTGGTCTCACCTGTGAACCATCTTATACATCATGTTATTCATTGAAGTAATTGAATACAAACACATGTTTTAGTGCCATATAGAAAAATCAATTTATTCTTCAGAATATGCTAATATTTAAATTTAGTGGTCCACCACATGCATTAAGGAAACCTACTGAATGAACTGTTCATGCCAGACCCAATGTAAAAGATGCATGAGCTACAAGATCTTTCACATACGTGCTAACTATTTAGTCTTGAAGCCTACATTTTAATGCAGTTTTGTACGTATCGTATGATATGGGGCTGTATCTTATGTTACATACTGTCACTTTTTAAAATAACAATACGATACACCACCTGTATTGTAAACAGGTGATGCATCGTATGTGTATCGCATGTACCGTGCGATCACAGCTTGTATCGTACGATACAGGGCAATACACCCCGTATCGCACAATACATGTCTATTTTGAAAAATAAGGGGCTAAAAACACACTTTTTCAAACTAATTTTTACCATGAAATTGTCAATTTGAGAGCAGATTTATGCATGGATGATTGATTCTTGTTTAGATAAAGAGGGTTTATATCTTCTAGGAAAGATGAAAATGAGAATGAGATGATAAAGATTATTAATGAAGCTATTTTCATTTGTTATTTGCATTAACATTGAACAATTTTGTCTTGTGATGTGATGTATAGTGTACACAAAACTTGGTTTTTGATGTGTCATGGATCTTATGACTTGCTTATGAGTTATTATGTAGATCATCTTATAAATTATGTTTCTTGATGTCTTAGATCATGTTCTGTTACTATATGATATTATAACCACTTATTAATGTTTGTGAAGTAACTTCATACCTATAATATGCCTGTCATTATGTATAACATGTTTTTTCATTAAAAAAACATAATTTTTATTTTTCTTGATTTATCTGATTTTTCTCTATTTTTTTAATTTTTCTTTCTTTTGAATTAAAAAATAAATTTACGATACGTTACGATACTTTACGATACAATATATCTATTGGCCGGACTGACATGGCTTACGATACGCTTTTTACAACATTGTTTTAATGCCTCGAAGCCTAGATTTTCCTTGATGAGTGCCCTGATACCTTGCCTCACCTCACTGCTTCTTAAGAACAATGCACATTAGTATTGTGACAATCTTTAGCAAAGTGTAGCTGTAAGCTGTAGCAGTGCACATTAGTAATGGTAAAACAAAAGCTTGTGATATTTTTTCAAGAATCTCATCACCCAACAATGCCTGCAAGTCTGCGACCCACACTTGAATCAACAAGAGTGGTCTGTCCTATATCTGCATCCATCCATGTGACCTACGCACACCATGGATCTACAAAATCAGCAACATGCAGTTTGAAACAATGTCACAAATATCCCGTCTTAATCGAAAAAGACACATTAAATACACGAAAAATAAGTCAGCTGTATAAAACGACAATAAGATGATTTTTTTAAAAAAGATAATTCTAAAATATAAAAAAATTTCGTATTCTTATTAATTTATGATTTATTTTATTTTTTTATATTTTATAATTTTCAGGATTTTTTTAATTTTTTAAAAATTTGCCGAGATTTTCTCAAGATATTCCTGAGATATACAATTTTGCTATATTATACCCGAGAAATTCCTTGCCGTATAATAGCCGTACAGGATATATGTGACAATGGTTTGAAATAGACATGTTATGCCTTTGTTTTGGACCAGTTAATGAATCATCATTGGATTCCACTTCAATGCTTGCCTTCAAGCAAAGAGCACAACTTCCAGTACATTCAAGAAGCCTCTACTTGAGTTATTCAAACTTAGCCTTGCACTCAGTATCAAACAGAAAAATATATGAAAGACTAGTCTCTGTGAAGTTTTCTCACTGTAATAACTAAAAAAAGGAAAAAACAGCACAGTGGATGTGGGCAATATGGCAAACCTGCCACCTACATTGAGCACTTCAAATTGGAAGAATTAGTACTTTTCCTAGGTTGCCCAATCTCCCAGAAAGAGAAAAGACCCAGCCATATTCCCCTACATGAGCATTTCAAAGTGGAACAGGTAGTATTTTTCCCATAGCCTAGGCAGTTTTTCTGGTAAGCATAACCACCAAGCAGGAGAGCTGTACACAGCAACAGCTAGATTACACGTTCATTCCTGTATCTAAGCATAATGCATTGTAAGTCACATGGATTCTTCAGAATAGTCGTTGCACTCGAATCGTCTTTGTAGTCACATGGATTCTTCAGAATAGTCGCTGCACTCCAATCGATATGACTCGGGTGCGGGTATGGCAACCAACAATTTGCTTTCTTTTTATTGAATCACTGATAAAATCATAACTTGTTAATTATTAATCATTAATTTGTTTTGTGTACATATATCAGACACACAAAAAAAACACACACACACACACGTGCCGGCACTCATGATTTGGAGGTATGTCACATGACTCACATCCCATCTGTGTGACATATGACATAGACTAAATGCATTTTGGTCTTAAAACTGATTGTAACATACAGTAAGGACAATAAGAATATGCAAATCGAGGAGAAATGAATGGCTTATGTGGAACGAAAAGACAGGAAAGAAAAAGGAAAAAAATAATTGATTCAAGCAACTAAGAGGAACATGGAGTGTTAAAAGTTGAGACTTGAATGATACCCGTCTCTCCCAATAAGGATGGAAGCAAACAAAGTCATAGACAGGAGTAATTGTAGACACTAAAGCAACATTCACTCCTAAAAACACTAAAAGCGCCGTCAGTGGTCGCGTCCTATGAGGCATTGTCTCATCAAGTTCGAAATTTGGCTCTGGTTGTCACATAGAAAATCTGCGGCAAAATGCAGAAAACTAAATAGTCAGTAGACAGATGATGGGAATCATAAAGCAAAGTAGAAAAAAACAGGATGCAACATGTGAATGAGCACACCCCAACTATTTAATTTCCTCACTTGTCTTAAAGTTTTAGGTCACTGCCCACAGCATATAGTTCAGGATTTAGTTTTGGACCTAGTTAATATTCAAGGGTGCAAATTAGGGTGCACTAGATAATCTTGCAGCCTATCTATCAACAGCTACAGAAACATAGAATTATGGACAATGGGGAGAATTACAGAATAGAAGAATTCACAATTTTTTTAGCATCTCCCACCAGTAAAAGTGTAAATCTGATTAAATTTGCACGATGAAGCAGCATATAAAAATGAACCAAAACTGGACATCTGTCGAGAGTATCATATCCATTGAATGGTCAGCGATCTCCATGGCCAGTGTCAGGCTCCCACTAAAAAGGCTCATGCTTGGCTTAAATTTTACATTATGGTAGTCTTGACAAATGAAAGAAACATCACATTTAAGTGGAGATCTAGGCTTTACTATCGCCATATCCACAAAGCGGGAGTGCCAAATCCGTAACAAGAAGCCCTACATGTACATCCATTAATATTGTCAAAAGCATTGAGGCATAGCAAAGCACCACACCCAAATTTGAATTGAGCGTAAAAGCTTCAAACTGTAAGGTGTCAGTTATTTTGAAAAAACAATTAAACCAATATTTGGAAACATTGACTCGGGACTCGATGCGTCCATATGCAACTCATCATTCCGCGCGTCAACTCGGTGACTTGGCCGAGTTTTGCTGACAATTTTCTTAAGAAATATTAGCGACAATAAATCTAAAAAGGGATGTGTAGAAAGAAAACAGACGCTAGAAGAAGTGCGAGCGAGAGAGAGAGAGAGAGAGAGAGAGAGAGCCAGGAATGTGTGGGGAGCGAGAAAGTGGAGAAATATAGTCGGATAGTCAATAGAAAAAAAAAGGGGTAATGGTAAAATGGATAAAAAAAACAGAAACAGAAACCGAAACAGAAACAAATACTACCTTATGCCACCAGATTTCTTGTTGATCCTGGTGCCGTCATCGGAGTCATTGCAGCGATTGGAATCGGTCGAAGGATGAAAGAAGTTGACACTGAATTTTGCTTGAAGGCGGAGAAAAAGAAGGTTAATCCTTCAACCCTCACAGCAGAGAACTAAATGGAGGGTTTCTCCTTCAACTCCCACGGCGGAAAAGAGAGGAAAAAACCTTATTGGGTTTCTTTTATTTTTAGTATAAGACTCATATATAGCCTTGGTATAAGCTTTTCTAGCCTTGCCATTAATGACTTGTTCATTTTGAAATCGCCCGAGTCATTATGAGACAGGAGAGTCGCACGTGGAACTCGCCCGAGTCATGGCCGAATCGAACGTTTTTTGGCTGAATGAGGCCGACTTTTACAATTGGACGAGTCTGCCTATGGGGTTGATTCGGTAAAAGAACCACTCGATCCGAGTCAACAGGTCGACTCGGCGAGTTTTTAAACATTGAGATAAAGAAGTGCATAAGCTCTTGAGGAGAACAAATAATAGCACAAAAGGGCTAAGGCTATTTAAATATAAGTATTAGTTACGATGTGGCTAGCCGGCTAGGCTAAGGTGCGTGACATGGACGCGATCATTTGGCTGCCACAACTGCATCGATGTGACTCAGGTGTGGCTACAAGTGGGGGTAGGAGGAGGAGGAGGCAGAAGAAGAAGTAGAAGGAGAAGGGGCGGAGGAGAAGAAGAAGGTGGAGGAAGAGGAAAATATACCTGGGAGCGGTTGAGGGGAGGGCTTGCAAATAGGCGTAAATTGGGAATTTACATATGTTATACATATGCCTAATGCACTACAAGAACTGGTTGAGAGAAATTGAACTTTAGAATAGGAAATAGTTAGGAAGTGAAATTACATACATATGTATATGTAAAGAACAGGTGCATTATTAGAAATTGAAACAAAAGGATAGGCTGAAATTGGGGAATTAGCTACAGGGGTGATTTTATGTATTTAGAAAATTATTGGAAGATGAATACATAATTGATATAGGGATATGTGAGAGATATGTGTGTGTGTGAGTTATATATATATATATATATATATATATATATATATATATATATATATATAGAGAGAGAGAGAGAGAGAGAGAACCCCCACATTTTCTTGGGCATGAGGGGGAGGGAATCGCTGTTTTCTGCAGGCTACAGGACTTCAATAAGTGCTTCCCTATACCAATAGGGAGAGGAGGAAAAGTATCAACCTTTATGACATCACCACCGAAAGTATGGATATGCACTGTACAATGTATTAAAATTCATCAAAATGGAGGTAAGGATCTCTACGTGAGCATACAATACATATTACCAATTCATTATAATGGGGAAAACGAGCTTTGTTTCTCAGGCCGTAAAAACAAAGGTTAACATCCACATAAAGCTCCTACATTAGGTATGCATTTGGCACAAAATACTCACCAGGAGAAAAATTGGGCTGGTCACCCATATTCTCTGGTTTGGGAAGGCTTCTAAAAAGAGATTTTAGGTTGTAGAGACTATCAATGAGATCTGGATGACATGAAACCCAAATTGATGAGAAATAAGATAGTTTGGCAAACTAGTTACATGATGACTCCTTGAGGCCATATATGGGTTTGTTTAGTCGACATACGAGATTCCCCCTCTGTCGACTGAACCCAAGTAAAGACTACACGTATACTTCTTCTTGGAGATCCTCATGTAAAAAAGTATTGTTGACATCTCCCTAGCAGAGATGCCAATTAAGGATGGTGGCAAGAGAAAGGATGCATCTGGTGGTGATGACCCGAGCAACTCGAGCAAACGTTTCATTGTAATCAATCCCCTTTGCTTGAGTATAGTCCTTTGTAACAAGTCTGACTTATATCTTTCAACAAACTATTTGCTTCCAATTGGAGCTTTGCCCATGAGAAACTTGAGGGTCCCAGTGTCAATTTCTTCCAATGCACGTGTCTAGACCTATGTGGCTGCCTGCCATCTAACTTTTTGCATGGGCTCACTGGAAAGAATTAGGCTCGACATATTTGGTAAGGTTGGTCACGAAGCAACAATGTTTTGGGGAGTACCTGTAATAATCTAAATGCGAAGTTGGTGGATAATAAGTTCGTTCCTCTTGCTTGTGACCCCACTTTGACAACCACGATTGGGTCCAGGCAAATTGATGATGCAGTGACAATCCTTGAGATGGGCCAGTGGATTATGAGTTCTTGTTGATTGACGAAGGAGATCATTGGAATAATGTGATTCTTGTGCCATCTTTTTTTTTTTTTTTTGGTGGGGGGGTGGGGGGGTACTATATTTTCGTCGTCCCATATAAATGCTGAAGGAAAATCCATGCTCTCGAGGGCGAGAGCATGACCCTTTGTCCGTGATTTTCTGTCGGACCTCAACAGGTCCAATAGTGTTCCACAGACAAAAATTATGTGTTAAGTCACTTTTTTTTTTTTGTCCATGGAGAAGGTTCACACTCAATTTCATCTTGAAGTAGCTCTCCCCGTAAGATCATTCTCACAGCACACCTCAGCAGTAGCTCCTCTTCCACATCTTTGTCGAGGTAAGGTGTAGGCTGCCTCCCTCTATCGCTCTTCATGTCTAGAAATGCCTCTCTAGTTAGGGATTTTGACTCTTCAAATTCTACAGGTTTGTGAAACTATAGCACGATCTTGGCAAACCTGAAACTGCTATCTTTAACCAAAATTGGGAAATTCCCAAAAAATTACAAGGATTTAAGTGTTTTTCGCAGGTACATATGTTCATTTCTAAAAGTAGGGCTCTTAGTGTCCTGGTGGCCAAGACAATAAAATCTGCATACAGAGTTAGGCCTAGCTCTGAAACTTCTGAATCTCCCCAAATCAGTAGAAAGACATGTAAAAAATACAAAAAACACTGACATCAAGTTCAATCTTTAGAATTGGGTTGATAAATTTTGAAGTGGTGTGGATAATAAGGTTTTCTCCTGTGTGAAAAAGGGAAATGCAACTACTGAATGATCAATTGGTTTGTTAATTTGAATATGTGCCTGAAGTTTCTTTACTTTTTATTTTTATAGACTTGCACCTTCAATCAGTTGCATTACAAGCGTCACACTACCAAATTCTGGTTATCTGATTTTTGTTATCTTGCTGAAAGTTATGTTGGCCCAACTATTAGCTTCTATGTGCGCAATTTTGGTGAAGCCTTGCTATGTAACACAAATAAATTAGCGGAGAAGGTTATAATTCGTATAAACTTCTACAAGCTCTAGAGCTAATTCTCATTTCCAGCAAAAAGCATATTGAGGGTGGTCAGTGAATGAGGTGCTTGGACTACATCAGTCTCATCCTTAGTTGGATTTTTCTCTGCCAATTTCAAAAGGCCAAACTAAGTTAAAAAGTTTTGCTAGTTACAAATCAGTGTTTGGTGTTTGGGAGACAACTGCTCTTTCAGCTGTCTCAAAAGATTGCCAAGCAGTTTATATGGAATGGCAACGGCCAAATTTTTTGTCCCTACATTTTTCTATTCATGTTATATCAAACAGGATGAGACATTACCACAGATAGATATCCATGCAGACTACACACTGATGAGATTTTATTGTCCATGGATCTTTGTCTGTGCAATTCAAACACCCCCTAGGTTTGGCAATTCAGCTGAAGGTTCTTGAATTAGGTTCTTTGGTTGGATCATGACTATTATCACTAGGGAAGCTGAAATCTGAAGGAATGAAATCATCAAAGGGCATGATAAGCAGTGTTTTACTTGTATTTTTTTCAGGTGCTCATTATGTTTAAGATAGAGAAACTCATTTTCATACAATCGAATGTCCCCACTAGTAAAAACCATATGGTTTTCCAAATCATATAATTTGTAAGCGCCTTGACCAAAAGGATATCCTATAAAGATGCATCGTTTTGCTCCACTATCAAATTTATGTCCCTTAGAATGTAATAAATATAACATAGACATTTAAATATGAAGATTTTCAAATTTAGGTGGACGATTATGCAACATCTCGTATATGATTTTGTTAGATATGATGCTGGTAGGCAAACAATTCAAAAGATAAGCTGCAGTTAAAATACTTTGTCCCCAAAACTTTGTGGGAAGTCCACTTTGGAAGAAGGGCACGAGCAATGTTTAATAAATCACAATGCTTATTTTCTACGACTTAATTTTGTTAGGGTGTGGTTGCACAATTATGCTGGCATTCAATCCCCATTTCATTTAAATAAGAATTCATGTCACCTAAAAAATGTTAGTTCCATTGTCACTTCATATTTTTTCGATTTTGATGTCAAACTGGTTTTCAACAAGTTGAACAAAGCTTCTCATAATAGAGAAAGTTTCATCTTTATATTTCAATAAATAAATCCAAACAACTCAAGAAAAGTTATCTATTATAGTTAGGAAATAATGAGCACAAGTAAGAGATGGAGGTTTAAACAGTCCCCATATTTACTGAAAGTGGGAAATGTCATCAGTATTAGTTTGTTACTGACGTTTCAATTGGCTTGTCAGTGTATATTTAATTCACTGACATGGAAAGCTCACGTTAGTAATGTAGGTCATTCCCTTCGGTAGCATAAGATATAGTTTTGCTAATGTATTTTGAGTACATTAGCAAAGGTTTGCCCTTCATTGATGGCTTGGGACAGTCATCAACATTTATTCGATTATTACTAACATTGTGTCTTACCTATTAGTGTATGTTTTAATTCATTGAAGTAAGTTCTCCATGTTAGTAATGTTAGTCCTTTGTATAAGGCAGAATTTACTGATAGGGTTTGCATGCACATTAATATAGCTGCTATACGGATGATATGCCATGATGTTGGTAATGATACAATTTTAATGACAGTGTTTGTGATAATGTCAATAAATGCTACCCCTATTTTGTGCCCCTGATCCCCTTTCTCATTTTCCTTTTTTCCTTTCTTGTTCGCTCTCTGCCACTGCCCCAAATATCCATCAAACAAACCACCGGCGATGAGCACACTTGTTGTCGACTATGCTTGGACAGACCATCGGCAATGAGTGCACCCACTTATTGATGAATCTCCACCAGCCACCACTGACCAGTGCAAACCACCACTAACTTGCGCACCCACCGGTGATCTCCATTGGATGGACCACCAGAGTTGAGTGTACCCATAGACACAGCTCCAACATCTTAGCCACCAGCCACTAGAGGTCATATCAATCTCTCTCCTGCCAACACTTGTCATGAAAAAATTACAAAAAAATCCTATTTACTATGAGAAGTTCTTTACTAAAATTGCTTGTGTGGCTTCCCCTTTTACGCCTATTGAGTACGGGTCCTCCCCATATAATCTTGTATCCCAATTCAAGTTTAATTTGTTGTGAAAATGTTCCACTCAAACATTGACCTTTCGATAGTTAGGGATGCATAAAAAACTTGAAGTTTATCCACATGTTGACTTAGATCACATGAACTTGATTTCTTGTGATGTTAAACGCTTCATATTTGCTAGTGAGTTGGCTGCAGTAGTCACTTAGAAAGGGAGATAAGAAGAAGCATGAGCAACAACATGCCCTCTTCCGCTTGCAGAAGAAAGGCATCTTATTCTCCTTTGCTTCTTTTAGTCTATACTCTTTCTCATTCTCTTTACGTTCAAATGTCTTTATATTATTTCTATTTTGTTTCATTCTTCCCTTGGTTTCTCTTGTCTGTGCATTTCATGTCATCCATTGATTCTCAATGTCCTTGTATACTTCAATATTGTCTTTGATATCTAAGTTATGTATTTTGCTCATCGTGAGATTACCTCATGCGTTCACTTATTTGGTGGCTTGTGCATGCAATGAATCATATCTTTACTTAATTCTATGTTTATTACAAGCCTTATGTTGATGTCACAACCAATGCTTTTTAGTTTTTTTATTTTTCTTACTATATTTACTCGAAAGGCCCAAACATGGTGATTAGCCTTTCCTATTTCATAGAAAGGGTCCTTCATGCAATTGGCTTAAACAGTTGACATTAGTGCTCCCTAATCGTAATCAATTTTCATATTTTATAAATGATGCCTATTTTTCCTATGAATTTGGTGTTCCAAACCAAATCTCAATCAAAGTCATTTCAAAGTTAGACTAGTTTTTGTAATATGAACCTCTGCAAAAACAGTCGTGAATTTTGAGTAATTTAAAAATTCTTAGCTTTCCCCTCTAATATTAGTTTTCTATTTGTAATAGCTCGTTGGAAAGGTCTAACAATCTTCTCTACATGCCCAAATTTTCATCAAAGTCTGATTTCTCTAATATCTTTTTTATTTTTTATTGTAATTACTTGCACCTAACAGCATTTTTGAATCTTCTACGTGCTTGCAAGTGTGTATGCAATTTCAAAGACTAGAAAGGTTTTTGCCTTGTCACATGGCAGGAGCAGGTGGGGGGGGGGGGGGGGGCGCTCAACTTTATTTATCTTTCTTCAATGTAATCAAGAATAAGATATATTTTTCTTGTTTGAATTATGTTTTTCTTGTTAAGTAACCTCGAAGATTGTCACAAATATCGTTTATGTGTTTTAAATGGTTAGATTTTTCTTAGGTTAATAGAAGGAAGTTGAAAATCTCGAGTTTTTCAAAAAGATGGGATTTTTTAAGGTGACACATATTTTTGACATATAAAATACATTTTTTCTCGAAAAAGACAATGTTTTTGTGACAATGCTCCAAGGCCAGTACAAGTCATGAGTTCCAGCCGAATTGTGGCACCTCATCAATAGAGTGACCACCATGCTTATTTAGGCAAAAAATCTAAATCTTGGAGCTAACATGATTTTCACTCATAATTTGATTGGACACTTTTAAAGATGATCATGAAGACCATCGGTTAAACCAGTGCAGGTCTTCCATGGAAAGAGAGAATTCACCATACTTGAAAAGAAAAAAAGAATACTCATATCCACTATTGCACATCATGTATTATTATTAACAGCAATTTTTAACATGTAGTTGTATATTAGTTAACTTCTTCTATATTTGTGTTTGATTATTTAGATCAAAGTTCTAATAATATGGAAGATTGAAGTTGGATCATGAAGAGAAGAGATAGTGTCAAATATTTGAACAATGTGAACAATTTCTTTGAATTTTGCAAGTACTAATAATGTCATAGTCAATAGAAGAGTGAGATGTCCATGCATAAAATGAAACAATTTTTGGTCTCAGAAGGTACTTGATGCATTCAATCATATTACTTGTCATGGATTCATTCAATCATATGTATGATGGCAATCATAGGAATTAGTTATGCTATCCACGATGGAGGTTAACTGACTATCTAATGTGCATTTTGAAAACATTCACGAAATGCTAGATGATATTTTTGACATGCATGAAGATGCACCAACTTCAACTATGGCTATCAACCATGGTATTTAAGAAAGAGAAGACAATGAAATGCATGAAATATTGAATAAAGATGCAGAAGAGGAACTTTATCTAGGCTGTAGTAGACATACAAAAATTGAGTTTTTTAGTCCACTTATTTCATATCAAGATTCTATGTGGGTGAAACAACAAGAGCTTCAATATGTTACTTCATTTATTACATAAATCTTTTTGTATTGGAATGCAATTACCAAAGACCTTGTACGATACTAAAAAGATTATCACAAAATTGATGATTCATAGTGAAAGGATAAATGCGTTTGAATAATTGCATGTCATATAGGAACAAACAAAAGAAGCATGCAACAAATGTGTTATGACATGAAACCGAAAATTAGTCTACCATGAATGCATTTACAAATAAAAAATGACACCTATTAAGACCATGCGATATATCCTAATTGCACCATAGTTGAAGAGAATGTTCATAATGTTAAATGTTATATGATAGATAACATGACATTTGAAACCCATGTTAAAGATGGAGTGCTGAAACACCTAGCAGATAGATTGACATAGAAGAGTTTTAATGAAATGAAACTCAAACTTTGCAAGAGATGCTCTTAGTGTAATTTGGTTTAGCAAGAGATGATTTTAATCAATTTATAACTATGACCTCAATTTATAGTATTTAGTTTGTTTTGTTAGTCATTTACAATCTTCCACCTTGGATGTGTATAACTTATATCATAACATGAATGTTTGTTTGCAACTGCTTGTAGATGAATAATGAACACCATGAAATGATGAGATAGACACATTTGATATTTAAAAATAAATATTTTCACCTGCGTGTTTCTTTGATGTGGATTATGCATGACTTTCTAGAATATTCTCATATATCAGAGTGAAGCAGTAAAGGCAAGCTAGTGTGTTCATATGATATGTAGATATTGTTAGTTGTAGATTAAAGCATAGCAAAAAAAATTTGTTGCATAGTACATCAATGTTAGTTGCCTATGAGTCATAGATATATAAAAAATCATCATTTATTTGATGATATTGTGGAAATGAGACTTGCTCCAATTCTCTTGTCTGGGAATAAATTATTGCAATAAAAGATATTGACAAACGATGTAATAGGAGATATTTAGAGTCTAGACCCAAGGTTTATATACAAGTAGAAGAAAATGAGTATCTTCTTCACATTACCATATTGAAAATATAATATGTTACATCACAAGCTAAATGTCATGCACAATGAAAAAACGTATGTGAAAACATCATTGACATGTTGTTGAAATAAACAAGAAATCCAAAGATCATTTGAATGCTCGATTAAACTTGAAGTAAATGAACATAAGATTTGTTTTGTGAGGTATTAAAGAAATTGTTTTGTAATATGAGCAAGATAGAAAAAGAATTGTTTTGTAAGATATTAAAGAAATTGGAAGTTCTAGATGGCCATTCAACAAATATCACATAGAAGACACAACTAAAAGAGCACAAAAATATCAAACCTCAAGAATAATGATTGCCATGTACTACTCCAACAATTTATTCAGTTGGTCATACATAGATCATTACAAAAAAAAAAGACAGTCTTGTATTAAATAAATTATGCGAGTTTTTTAGAAAGTTGTGTTTGAAGGCCATAACAAAAATTTTTTTTGCTACAAATGAACACCCAAATTACACTCACACTATGTGAAGTGGAGATGATATTCTCACCATTATTTTTTGATATCATGATATATTTAATAATCTATTTAGCTCATGAGATTCATTTGGGTAGGCCTATGCAATATCATTGGATGTATCTTATTGAGAGATGTCATTCTATTATCTCACACTCATTAGTTATGCTTGTATATTCATGTTCATGTACTTGTATTCTATAATATAGGTACTTATTAAAACTTAAGAGTTATTACGTAATAAAAGTCAACTAGAAGATTCCATTGTAGAGGGATATTTAATAGGTGTGTGTATGACATTTTGTTCAACTTATTTTTGTGGTATTAAGACAAGATTCAACAGGCACGGAAGGAACAACACAATTATTATTGTGAATTCAAAAGATGAATCCAGTGTGACTTGAGCAGGTTGTCCATTAAGTTTGTCAAAGGTGATAACTTTGCACACCTTAACTCCTCAACAAGTGTATATGTATATATTATTCAATTATAAGGCAGTAAAATGATATCTTGCATAACTATTTTTGTAGGCACTAGATATGATAATTAATTTATTATATATGTGATTCATATTCTCTTTTAACTTATATGCATTTCTATAGGCATCACCTAAGATTGGCTAGACATCAATGCTTTAAAAGGTCCCACGATATTGAACGTGTTCATAAAGCAATATTTCCTGATTGGTTTCAAAATTATGTGTGTTCGTACTATAGAAGTCTACTAACTTGTTTTACAAAAAATCAGTTTGTTACATCTAATATTCATATATTCTATGTAATAGATTAATCGACAATGTGACCATCAGTCAATAGATACCTAAAGATATTGTATGGTTGTCTCAATTTCCTAAAAGAATTGTATTGCAATACAAGAGCTTCATCTCTAATGGAAATAGATTCTATACATGGGACAATGATATAAATTTAAAATACCAAAAACAATGGTGTAGTTGTTAATGCACAAACCTACAATTTCTCTAGTTCAAGAAATAAGAATCCTAAGATTGGTTATGACAAGGACTCTAAAGTTTGTTTGATTCAAATTTGAGTGGTACGATGTACATAGTTCACATGGTTATAGCATTAAACAAGACAAATTTAGATTCACACATCAACATCAACTTCAGATGTATGAAAGATGAACATTTCATCTTAGCATCACAAGCACAATATGTTCTTTATGTAAAAGACCTGATAGAAAGTGATTGACACGTTATTAAAACAAGACCTAGAGATATGTATGACATTTTAGAAAGGGAATTGGTTGACAGTAATAATGATTGTAATATAGATTTAGACCTGCATAATATGCAAGATGATGATGCTAATGCTGATGATATCAATGATAATGTGACTTGGGTTAGGAAGAATGTAAAAAAATTTGTTGCCAATCATTCTCTTAGAGATAGTTGATACAAATTATGCATATACTATTATTTATATAGTTAATTCATCATAGTAGTTATGTATTTCTCCATGGATTGACGTGACAACTTTTTTATGCCATTTTGCATTGATAAATGATGCATTTGTTTTGCATTGTAAATGATGTAACTATTGTCCGACACTTGTTTAAACATATAGTCATTTATTATGTGACAATATGTTCTTTTGTTGGATGACTTCTCAACAAAATATATACCATCGATGTATGAGAGCATAGTAGATAGACGTGAGATGAATCTTTTCAGGTAACATTGATATTTAATTATTATATTTTCAATCACTAAGGTTAATTATGTTTTAATTCACTTGTTTATAGTACCCTCTCCAAGAAACATGTGGGATTGATTCAAGCTCTCTACAAATTTGAGACATAACCACAAACATAAACTATGTGACATCCTTGGACAGCCAAATCGATAGCGAAGGACAATATTTGACAACATATTATTGTCTAACTTGGAATGCAAACCAATGATTCTTTAGTGATTAGAATGATTGTCCAACTCATTTGAAGTAGTTTTTTAGAAACACCTGCATGTTATTATTGTCTTCTACTTAAAATTTAACGATTGAATATTACATACCATTTATTCACACTTATACTTTGTTATGTGTTTTAAAAAAGAAAATTTTGACATTCATATCGGCCAACTTTATGAACATAAGTTGGCCATATGCAAGTGGCATTACAAGAGTACACACGCCTCTTCAGATCATTGAGATATCAATTGAGGAAAGTACACAAATGTTTTCAAACTTTTGAAGCTCGTAAAACCCAACTTGCTAAGTACAAGATTCCAAATGATTAGTTGGAATATATGATGAAGCATTTTGATGTATAAGGGTAAAATGTATGCAATGTATAAATTCAGTGAAAACTAATTTGAGCTATAAATCTTAGTATAAGTCGTATCATATATGATGTAACAATTTATAGGAAGTTAGTGAAAAAAAATACTCAAAAAGTGTACACAACTGAATCACCAATACACCACAAGTACACATAACTTCACACTATTTAAAGTAAAGAAGATAAATGATAATTTGACATTATTTTGAGTTCATATTTCTAATTGAATAACATTGAACTATACATATATCACATACTCAATTTGATATATTCGCTTGTACAATTTGGAGATGATGAACTTGAATCTTCATGTGCTAAAGTTTTTATTGTTACTCAAAGCAACACTAATGCAAACTACTCTAAGCCCCAAACTACCAATGTTAGAGTAAGTGTTGTATACATTTGTTATTCACACAAGAGTATATATGTTATTGTACATTAACATTCTCTACATGTAATGCATTAGGAAAAACTAAAATAAAAGATAGTTACTTTGGCCAAGGAAACATCCGATTCACATGGGAGCAATAATGTGCTATTCCAAGTGATGAGAGAAGAAAGACATGGTTGGGTATGTACAGTGCGAAAACTACGTGTAAAATTTTCATAGTTTTCTAATGTAAGTACAAGTAAAAGTCAGCTTGAAGCACAAAATACATAATTAGAAAACAAGTCAGTACTTTTCAAAAGAAGTTAGTTGTGTTATGCACATGATACGATGAGATCAAAGTAACATGTGTGAGAGTATCTAAGATCGAAACATGTGCTACGGTCCCTGAGGTAAAGGCTAAATGTGCAAAGGTGGATATGCTTTGTAAGGCCCAACATTTTTCCTTTTTCTTAATTATTGCAAAAACTTTAATATGGGTATAAGCTAATTCATTTATATATAAATGGTAGATTCAAATAACTATTAAGCCCAGTTGAAACTATCAAATATGTCATAAAGAGGTGCAACTATGGAAAAGTAAAGGGGCTAATTAATATATGCATAGCCAGAGGTAGTAAATGAAGATGTTAAATGAGAAATTAAGGAAGATTGAGGGCAGCTGAGAAGCCATTCTTAGAAAATTCATAAGGAGGTGTTGCTGCCCATGTATTGGCCTTGTTTAACTCTGTACTACAACATTTTAGGTTCCTATTTGTTGAAGTCATAGAGGGAAGGTCCCAGCAACTAGAAATTGGAGAAGAGTGAGAGCTAATTCTTGTTTTCATGTATCTTAGAGTGAAGATCAAGAGCTAAGAGGGACTAATTTATGTGCTAGTCATCCCTACCTTGGAGGAGGTAAGAAGCTAGGGAGTTGCCAGTCGAAACAAGGGGCTGTACAGTTCGACTAACCCTGGGTATCCAGCTGGATCGCCTTGGAGTGTCAGCTCTGCAAGCAAATTGAATTGATTGCACCTTGGAGCAATAAGGTATGGAAATGTTCAGACCATATGTGCAGCATGTAGTCCATGTAAATTTTGTTGCGCTTATAGATAAAGACACAAGCATACTAGAGTGTATATGTATAGTAATGTGTAGATTCATTTAGAAGGACTTGAAGAAGAGAATAAGTTGTTGATGGAAATTTTAGGCTAAAAACAGTTCAATACAGCTAATCATGATGGAAATCAGCTATATATGCCCATAAGTTTATGTACCAAGAACATGCATCAACCTATTGTTCTTTGTGCTATAGCCCATACAGTGGTCAGACAATGAAAAATGGAAAGTATACGACCAAGAATATGACTGTAGCAGTGAAGACTGTAGTGTACTGTAGTCTAAGTTCAAGGTACAACATGAAGTTTTAATCATATTTACTATATTTAGTTGCAAACAGGGATATAATTGCATACAAGATTTGCATAAAGGTAGCTATGTAATCATGTATATACATAGATGTGTGTGCGTGTACATTTGAGAGCATGAATAAAGTTGTTGTGTTAGAATACCATGCTGGAAATGATATAAAGCATCAAAAAGGAAAATTAGTTTTACAAGAGGCTTAGCATGCAATGAGGCAGCATGTCTTTAAGAGACTGGGCCTAGGGGAAAACTATATGGGGAGGTTGTAGGTCTGATCATAAAACTTTCCTTGTAATTTCAAAAACTAATTGGGTGCTGGATGGAAATAATTGAAAAGAATGTATGAGACATGATGACCATACATGAGAAATTTATATGTTTAAACTGAGTAATGCTTGTTTGGACAAGACTTCATGTTATGATATGCCTATGGATTAGAAACCCTAATTTTCTGCAGGATTTACACACTTTTAGATATGACTGACTCTGTTGAGCAAGAACACATAACATACATAACCTACTGAGGTTCCATGATGTTACACATGTATGCTTCTTGAGATGTTATCTTAACTAGCTATACAAATGATACAAGTCTGCAAGAACTTGCTAGTTATCACTATGGATGTGATGTTTGCATGGAACAGAATTGGTAGAAGCTAATCTGAGCAATCAGATTTAATAAGATCTCTTGTCCGCTACATGGATGGAGTGACAAGGATCTCCTCATACGAATAAAATATAGATAATAGGTACAGAAACCATCATATTAGAGGCAAGAACTGTTCTTTTCCCATTTTATGATTCAAACATTAAAAGGAAGTGAAATACTTAATTAGAGAACCAAAAGAGAATTTTGTGTTAAGCACAAATTACTATTCCTGCCAAAGAACCAAAGGACTGATTCAAGCATGGATATGCACGAGGAAGAAGTAAAGTTCATAAAAAGGAAAACACAGAGAGCTAAAGGAAAATCAGAAATATGTTTTGGCTATAATCTCATGTGATTGAATAGTGTACCTCCTAGTTTAGTCTTTTTGTAAAGCGCGTGTTCTTTTAGAAAGCTAAGTTAGCTTGTCGAATGAGTTATGATCAAGCTCAAACTGTTTGCATAATTCTTGCTCATGTTCGAGCTATACCCTTCTTTTTTCCCCACTCCTAACTTTGTATGTTGTTAGCTTTATGAACTATGAAGGACAGTAGGTAAGTTCAAGGTTTAGATTGCATGACTCATACAGTAGTTTACGAAAGGTTTGGCTTATAGAATCAGAAATTCTAAGTCATGAATGCTGAAAATGATAGGTCTTACACTGTGAGAATGAATTAAGCCCCAGAATAGGTGCTTGTAGTGGTGTATAGAATCACAAAGGGATGTAAGCCTGCACTATAATTTCTGAGTGTAATTTATAAGAAAATGTGCAGGTCAGAAATTGTCAGTATGTGTGATGGCTTCTGGCTGATCTAGACAGATTGCCTCTACCAATGAAGAAAACATAAGTTTCAGCAGTGTACACACAATTGTAATGAATGCAGTAGTGTCTATCAAACCCCTCATCAACTTGACTGTTCAGTATGAAATGGTTATTTAGAGGACAATATACTAAACTAAGAATGGAAGGACATAAAGTTAAATGAATATATATATGAACTAATATAAGGGTATGGTTACATCTAGAATCCTAAATTAATAGTAGCTGATGGCTGACACATGAATAATGAATATATATATATATATATATATATTGAGGTGTATTCGATACCAGTGGATGCACATATTCATGAATTGTTATATATATTGAGGTGTATTTGATACCAGTGGATGCACATATTCATGAATTGATAAAGGACCTTAAATAAACAAAGGTTGGTAGTTTATACCTGAAATGTGTGTTATTGTGGTTGTCCCTAATTCTTGGAAATTGAATATTCATGAGGGTTTACCTTTACCAGATATAGTTTTGATGCAGTTTTTCTTTATAATAACAGAAACAAACATTGAGTCATACTCTAAGCAAACTTGAGTAATGACTAAAATGCAAAAAGTCAAACACCAACAAACATCCAACACTATTTTAAGAGATACCCTTTTTTTATCCCACACAACTATATCTTGGGAATGGTACCTAACGTTGGCTCTCCTGGGAGTTACTAAACTATATCTAGTAAAGGTAAACCCTCGTATTTGGATGCATTGAAGAAGACATGGACTATGTTTTATGCAATGGTACATGCAAGTGTGAATACGAGATTTTTTCCAGTGGCTGGTTATATCTCGAGAGGTAGTGGCGCACATGAGCTTACTGTGGTCGCACACTCCTCTGTCAGCACTGGATGGTCCATAGGGTATTGGGTGGCACAAGGTTTGTGGTTTTGTGAAACTTTTGTTTGGAGAGCAAGATGTCTCCTAGTTCCTCAACCCAGGTGCCTATAAGGGCTGGTTTATTACTTCGGGTAATACTGGTGGTTAGACCCTTCTGCTGCAGCGGTGATCTGAGATATCTCAGGAAGCTTCACTATAGGTTACCCTTGATCTGTTTTGTGCTACCTGTTAGTTGTGCTTTCAGGGTTTTCTATTGTTTGTTCGTTAGAATGATTATGTTCATTGTTAATAGACCACCATTTTAACTTCGCAACATAAGCAAGTCATGTATACATCATTCATGATAATAAGATATAACTCTAAGGTGCCTTATGAATTGAGGACTTATGGATGCCGACCATAAAAGTCCTCATATGGATTTGTTTGACATAATTATATACTTATTTTGCCAGATCATGTTCCATTTATGGCTGGACATTACCATACTTAGATGAATTTGACCCTTCTTTCTATCTCTATAGGTAGTTCTTGAGAGATTGCGGGGCTACTAGATTGACATCCTCAGTCTTTGTGATGGACCAGCATTGACGATCTAGACACTTCATCGAGTTTGAGCTTTGTAGATATTTTAGTTGTTTGAGTCTAAGTGTCTTTGTGTGGGATAAAAAAAGGGTATCTCTTAAAATAGTGTTGGATGTTTGTTGGTGTTTGACTTTTTGCATCTTAGTCATTACTCAAGTTTGCTTAGAGTATGACTCAATGTTTGTTTCTGTTATTATAAAAAAAAATTGCATAAAAAACTTGGGTCATGACAACTTTTGTATAAGAGCATAGTGTCTAGAATTCATGTTCAATGCCAATGTTGATCACAAGCAGAGGAAAAGTCAACTAAGCCTGTTATTGAAGGATGTTTTCAATTAATTGTGAACGTTGAGTTTCAAAGTTTTATATTAGTCCTAAATGTCTGCTTTATTTACAAACACAATAGTTATGTTTTTGTTTCCTCCTTATGGTGTAGTTCAAATTGCGTGCACTAGAGAAGGATACTAGAGGAAGAGACAGAGGTCCTCGCAACACTAGGAGTCAAAATGTTGGAACTCACCCTACTGGATCTGGGACACCAGTTGGAAGCATCTAACAACAACAAGAGTTCATTATGAACACCTTGCATATGATTACTGGCTTATTTCATGACCTATGCAAATTGCTCCTTTGGGTGGGAATAGTGCAGATACGAATAGGACAAGGAATTATGATGCAAGAGGCATAACTCATAAACCATTTTATGAATTTTCATCCACCAAAGTATCATGAGAATGACATAACTGCTGATGTAGAGGACTTGATAAAAGAAACTGAGAAAACTTTTAACTTTAGATGTGTCTGACAACAAAAAGGTTCAATTTGGAACCTTTATGCTGAAAGGAAATGCTGAAGAATGGTGGCAGATACAGCGTGAGGTGAAGTTCACTAATCACGAAGCAACTTGAAAGGAATTCAAAGAGGTGTTTACACATGCTTTGATACCAGACTTCACATGGAAAAAATACGTACAAGAATTTTTGGATCTTCAACAGAGAAAGATGAGCCTACACGAGTATGTGGTCAAATGTAGGCACTTGGAGAAGTACTACCCACATGTGTATACTTCAAATGCTGATAGATCAAATAAATTTATTAGAGGACTCAAAGATGGGTTGAGGAGCAAGGTAATGGGTAGTCACACAAGAGATCTAGACGATGCAATTGACATGGCCACAAACTTTGAAAAAGATTGAAAGAGAACTCATGGGACATGCAAGAGGAATGAAATTCTCCAGCCTAAGTCAAAGCTGAACATTTTCAAGAGGAAAGACAGTGACATGATGAAGCAGGGGGATGAGTTCAAGAAACAAAGGCCATCATCAACCAAGAAGGACGAGGAGTGCTCCAACTGTCATCGCCAACATCTACGCTAACCATGTTATAGGGATATTGGGACATGTCTCTACTGCGGGACAAATGGGCATTTTATTCATGAATGCCCAAAGAAGAAAGAGGCTAAACATAAGCGTGGTGCAGCCAACCAGCCAGTAGAAAAAAAAGGTACCTGGGAGAGTTTATGTGACCACAGTAGAGGATTTGAAATCCACTTACCTGATTGAAGGCACACTCCTAGTACATTCTCATTGGGCACATATTATCTTTGATTCTTATGCATTACATTCATTTATTTCTAAAATATTTGTTGAACTCTTAAAGATAGAAGAAAAGAACATGATGTATGAATTGTTAGTTACTACACCCATAAGCAAAGATACATGCAAAACATATTTGGAAGATGTCAGAATAGAGATACATGGATATTTATTACCAACATAGCTCTTGGCAATAAATATGATGAGGTATGACGTAATCCTAGGAATAGATTGGTTGTATCATCATTATGTGACTATATATTGTAGAAGGAAAAAACTAAAGATTCATATGAAGGATGCTCAAAAGATAGAATTTGAGGTAAAAACACCTCAAGACCAAAGAAAGTTAATTGTTTCAGCAATTAAGGTGAGAGGATATGTGGAAAATGGGTGCACTGCCTACTTGGTTAGTATGGATGCAACTGACTTATAATTAACATCCATCAATGAGGTGCCTATGGTAAAGAACTTCGTAGACGTGTTCCCTGCAGATTTACCTTGATTGCCTCCTGTACGACAGGTTGAGTTTAGTATTGAGTTGATATCGGGAATTGCACCAATTTCTAAGGCTTTGTATAGAATGACACCAGTAGAACTGAAAGAATTAAAGAAACAAATCTAAAATTTATCCAACAAGGGATTCATCCGTGCAAGTGTATCACCTTGGGGAGCACCGGTCTTTTTTGTGA
The DNA here is from genome assembly GCF_008831285.2 of Nymphaea colorata. Classification (NCBI taxonomy): domain Eukaryota; kingdom Viridiplantae; phylum Streptophyta; class Magnoliopsida; order Nymphaeales; family Nymphaeaceae; genus Nymphaea; species Nymphaea colorata. Next base: position 10,925,127 of record NC_045146.1, on the reverse strand, counting down.
AGAAGAAAGATGGGTCAATGCAATTATGTATTGATTACCGAAAGTTGAATCAGGTTACAATCAAAGATATTTAAATATCCATTTCCTAGAATTGAAGATCTATTCGATCAATTAAAGTATGCAAATATGGTTTCCAAGATATACTTAAGATCGAGATATCATCAATTACAGATTAAGGAAGAAAATATTACCAAAACAGCATTCTGCATACGCTATGGGCATTATGAGTTTTGAGTGATGCCTTTCGTACTCACAAATGCACCCGCAGCTTTCATGGATCTCATGTGTTAGTTATTTCATGATTACTTAGTTTGATTCATCATAGTATTCATTGATGACAGGCTAGTGTACTCAGAGTGTGAAACTTCACATGAGATACATCTCGAGCTAGTGTTAAAAATATTGAGGCAAAATCAACTCTATGCCAAATACTCAAGGCTAGACAAAGTAAATTTTTTGGAATATATAATCTCTAAGGAGGGTGTGTCAGTTGATCCGGCCAAAGTAGAAGCTATAAAACAATAAAATGCGCCAACCAATGTAACTAAAAGTAGGAGTTTCCTTGGTTTGACAGGTTACTACATGAAGTTCATTGAGGATTTCTCCAAAATTGCAACCCCAATGACTAAACTGCTATAAAAGAGAGTTAAATTTACATGGACAGAAGACTGTCAGAAGAGTTTTCAAATGTTGAAGGACAATTTGACAAACGCCTCAATTCTAAGTTTACCAAAAGGGATAAAAATGTTTGTGGTATATACTGATATGTTAGGAACATGTTATGGAGAAGTGCTTATGTAAGGAGACAGAGTCATAGCATATGCCTCTAGAAAACTGAAACCACATGAGAAAAACTATACAACACATGATCTAGAATTGGGGCCGTTGTATTTGCATTAAAGATATGGAGGCATTACCTCTACGATATGGAATTTGAAATATTTTTTTACCACAAATCTCTAAAGTATTTGTTGTCACAGAAATAATTGAATCTAATACAAAGGAGGTGGCTGAAATATCTTAAAGATTATGACTTTGAGATAAAGTATCATCCAGGAAAGGCTAATGTGGTAGCTGATGCACTCAGCAGAAAGGTCGCTGCTAAAGCTGATGGACTGTTAATGCGGACATGAAAATTGTGAAAGACTTTGCATAATGGCGTCTATTGCAAGATGATAATGGAAGGTGAAGTGTGTGGCGTTAATTAGACATAAGTTCCTTGAGAAAATTATTGAGAAACAAAAATAGATTCCTGAATATGGCGAAGTTGGTGCTTGAGTGTCACAAAGAAGAAACTCATTATTATGAAGATGATGATAGATCCATATGGTTTAATAGTAGATTATGGGTTCCAAATGACCTAGAATTGAAAAACAAGTTGCTAGAAGAGGCACACAAATCAAAACACACCATACATATGAGAAGCACCAAGATGTATCAAAAAACAAGGAGAAACTTTTGGTGGCTAGGAATGAAGAAAGAGATTGCTGAGTTCGTCTCATGGTGCTTGGTGTGTCAACAAGTTAAAGTGGAACATCAGAAACTGGGTAGCTTAATGCAATGAATGAAGATTCCTTAATGAAAAGGAGAAGACATAACCATAGATTTCATAGTGGGGTTACCACGTATTCAATGACAAGATGACACTATTTGGGTAGTGGTAGACTGCCAAGCTAAATCTGCACACTTCCTTCTCATAAGATTACACAATCACCTGAAAGTCTGACTAATTTATATGTTGAAGAAATTGTGAGACTTCATTGAATCCCTAAATCAATCATCTCCGACAAAGATCCAAGATTCACACCTAAGTTTGGGGGAATGTTATAGGAAGCCTTAGGAACAAAATTAAAATTAACTACAACATTTCATCTGCAAAGGGATGGGCAATCCAAGCGAACCATCCAGACTCTTGAGGATATGTTAAGAGCTTGTGTTTTGGAATGAAAAGGTGAATGTGATAAACATGTAAAATTAGTCGAATTTGCCAACAACAACAGCTACCACTTTAGCATTGGAATAGAGAATACCATCGTGTTGGACTGAGATAGAAGACAACAAGATTGAGGATCCCTTAGTAATCTAACACTACACTGACCAGGTCAACATAATTATAAAAAAACTTTTGGTTGCTTAGAGTCGACAAAAGAATTCGACAAAAGAATTATGCAGATGAACAATGAAGAGAACTTACTTTTGAAGCAGGAGACCATGTATTTGTTAAAATATCACCAACCAGAAGTGTTTTTCGAATAAAAAAGAAGGGAAAATTGAGTCCAAGTTACATTGGGACATTCAAGATTCTAGAGGAAGTTGGAGATGTTGCTTATCAAATTGCACTTTCCCTACAATATAGCCATATTCATCCAGTGTTTCATGTTTTGATGCTAAGAAAGTATGTACACGATCCCTCACATGTGATAGACTATGAAGAAAAAGAGTTGTAAGAAGATATGACAATAGAGGAAAAACCACTTTGGATCATAGACTAAAAGGAACATGTGTTACGAATGAAGACCATCCCACTAATTCTAGTGAAATGGAAGCATCATGGAATCAAATAATATACATGGGAGCCAGGAGAAGACATGAGAAAGTGTTCATGAGAAAGAGTTACCCTCAGTTGTTTCAACAAGGTATGCTCAAATTTCAAGGATAATTTTTTTCTTAGGAAGGAAGGATGTAAGGCCCAACGTTTTTTCTTTTTCTTAATTATTGCAAAAAACTTTAATATGGGTATAGGCTAATTCATTTATATATAAATGGTAGATTCAAATAATTGTTAAGTCCAGTTGAAATGGTCAAATATGTCATAAAGAGGTGCAGTTCTGGAAAAGTAAAGAGGCTAATTAATATACGCATGGCTGGAGGTAGTAACTGAAGATATTAAATGACAAATTGAGAAAGATTGAGGGCAGCTAAGAAGCCATTCTCAGAAAATTTGTAAGGAGGTATTGTTGCTCATGTATTGGCCTTATTTAGCTTTATACTGCAACAATTTAGGTTCCTATTTGCTGCAGCCATAAAGGGAAGGTCCCAACAACTAGAAATTGCAAAAGAGTGAGAAATAATTCTTGTTTTCTTGTGTCTTGAGGGTGAAGATCAAGTGCTAAGAGGGACTGGTTGAAGTGCTTGTCATCCCTGCCTTGGAAGAGCTAAGAAGCTAGGGAGCTGCCAATCGACACAAGGGGTTGTACATGGCAGAATCAGGCCCCATCGGGCCCCATCGGGCCGACCTGTACTAGTTTTTTCGGTTCTAATCGGGTCGGGTACCGGGTACCCATTGAGTATCTGGCCCGATGCCCAGCGCTATTTTTACTTTTGATATGTGCAGACTAAAGTTGAAGTCTTGATTCTTGGATATGGTTTTGTGTATTGAATGTGATGTACAAGTACCATTTTAATATGTAAGATGGACTACATATATCAAAAAAATTTTGTTACTTATTTCAGTTTTCATGTTTTTTATTAACATACTTGTTCTTGAAGAAAATGACAAAGTTGAAGTGACATTGTAGTTTCATTTGTATGTTAACTAAGAATACGTTATGTGTAGTACACTAGTTTTAGCTTCATTCTATAATCTATTAATTGTATGGCTTCTTTGTATTCCCATTATTTGAGTTGTACATAATATAAAATAATATAAAAAAAATATTACAAGTTTCTACTAACCTAAGAGCCCCATTAGTAAAATGGACCATTACTAATGTGTCAAACACTTATATTGTACTCAACAAGATCTAACCGTCCTAATTAGTAAAATAATAAACTAAACAACCTAGTATATAGACAAAAGAATACGTAATAAAACAATGAACTAGCAATCCTAAATATCATGCAAAAGAAAATAGAAGTATTAAAGTGAAAAGTTCAATAAGCATTGTTCCCTACTAAATGAATGCAGAAGTGGTTGGTAAAAAGTTAAATGTTTCACCCACCATGTTAGAGAATATGGCCATCATGCATCTCCACAACATCACCAGACACTGCATGGACCACATGGCATCCTTTGAAAGGCAAAACTGCCTGAGGGACATATTTATGTTGTATCTCTTGATTATCATGGTTGACCATTACTTTATCGTATCCAAAGTATCAAACTAACAAGCAAAATCAGTCTCCTGAGGAAATCTGTAGTAATCTAAGGCAAACATAAATAAGACAGATAAGTCACCTAAGTTTGCAAGGTCTCCTGTTTGATCTATTTCAACAGAGAATGTACTACAATCAAAGGAAAGCTAAAGCCAAATCCTTATGAATAACATAAATCAAAACAACCATATCCCCTGGTTTCGATAAAAAATGTAGGCTATTTAAACAAATGCAGAGTTCTACATATAAAATATTAACTCTAGGATATAGGACAGGAAAGACAAAAATAAACCAGATAATACTCACAAAATCTTGGACTAAAAAGGTTTTAAATCTAGAACAGACAAGCTTGACTCGACCTACTGTGAAGAGAGAGGGAGGAGAAGAAGACCAACCTCAAGGGAAGATTTGACGAGCAAATTAAGCTAAACCAGTCTTATAAGGCCTCGAGAGCATATCCAAAATGTCCTGATCACGTGGTCCTGGTGTCTTCAAAATGCAGGGAACCTTCAGAAACAGATCAACAGGGTTGGGGATGAATGGAAAAGAAAAGATTAATCGACCACTGAAGAATAAGCGTAGATGGCACACAAACGTGAAGAAAGCAAAAAAATAAAATGAGAAAGGGGGCCACTAAGTGCGTTAGGCTGTTCTCCCTAAAGCATAATGAAGAAGAAAAAATAGTAGAAGAAGAAGGAGACATAGAGGGCATTGCGTCCCTATAGTAGAAAAAATAGCTAGACTTTCCATTTTAGTTGCCCCCAATCAAAAGACTAAAAGAAGCGTGGGGATCTTACTAGATGCTCAAAACAGCTCTACGTATTCCAACTGTTTCAAAATTTGTACCTCGAGGCCTGTGCATTTGGAGGCATTGGACAAATTTTACCTGAGTTTCAATATTTTTCTTGTTCGAATGGATCTAGATCCTGATCATCCTTCGTATTTGCTCCAAACAGAAAGCCAGTTTTGAAGAAAATCGATTCAAAATTTGTACGCCATAGGATAGAGATAAAACAAAACTGCCTGTAAATCCTTCAGTTTAACCCCTAAAGTGGTGAAGTTCAAATTAAAGCTCCTTAGCACCTAAAACAACCTAAACTTGGGGTTTTAACTGAAAATTTGCAGATAAAGGCATGAATGTAAAGTCTAAAATGCAACGACTTGCATCCTTATCTCCCGTTTGACAAACAGTTCTGGATTTCCCTAATATTCGAGAGAAGCGATTCGGCTCACAAGATGTGGATTTCTAGGGGGAACTCTTCTTGGGATAAGATTGTGGGCAGCCATCAGGAACAGCCGCATGTTGGGGTGGAAGCAGAGATTTTTCTGGATTTCTCAATAAAAAAGTTTAAATTGAGATGGTTTCATTACTACTATATGTATAATGGCCTCTCGATCGATCATGGGCTTGGCAAAACCTTGTGCCACATTGATTTGCTTCCATCAAATTGCGGTTTCCTCCTTGGTCTCCACCACAATAGCAACAGCAACCGTCGCTTCCATAGCTACAAGGTTTGCCCCTTTCTTTGTAATTATAGGCCATGACAAGCCTCCTTCCGAGGAGCCTTCATCTTCCAAACCGGGACATTCAAAAGAAGTCAATTGCTTGTCCAAGGAGGCTGCCGGATTTTAATTCAAAACATGTAAATAATAAAATTGGAATATCTTTTCATAGGTACAAAAATATGGACACGTCCGGCCTAGAAGTTGAAAAGAATATGAATTAAGTCTTTTGCTTCCGCCGCCTATGTGGTTGTAATGTTTTCGCAAGCTATAAATCGATTCTGAGGTCACTCTTTATTGAAGGCGGCCTCTGGAGTTTATGCTTAGAAATGCGAATGCACACGGATCATTTGAAACTGGATATCTCCTCGTTTCGGTGTATGCGTGTGCTTTGTTTGCATTTGTGTCTCTGAATTCTTTTGAGTTCTAAGCGAGTTACAGTTATTATCATGATGCCGCTCTAAAATTTTAGTTTGCCGAATTCGCATTTAAAGATCTCTCATGCCAAAGAGTACTAGTTCGAGTGCGCAGTTTGCTGTCCAGTTTGTCTCGGTGATGATGAATGGTCGTGCTGTGCAATTGGTCCACGCCGCGTCTGCAATGTTGCAATATTCCAATGGTGTACATTGGCGATCTGGAAATGGAAAAGAGGAAAGATATCTTTAGGAAATATAACACTAAAAGCACCGAAGAACTTATAGAGGAACAAATTTCCGTATTAGATCTATGTTCTGTTCTGTTTTACTATTTCCTCAAGAATCACCCCTCCACACACTTGCCTCTCCAAGGAAAGCCCTATTATACATTGTTCTTTAAGCCAGACGAGAATGATAATGAATTTCTTTACAGGCAACATGATAGATCCCCCTTCTTTGCAGAAAGCCTGCCTGGTGCTGTACAGAAGAAGCACAGACTCACAAAGTATGAAATCGTTCTATTCTTTTCTTGATGGGGTTTCAGAAAATGACTCCCTGCGCTTCTTTGGGACCGCTTCTGGGTTGCCTTTCCTCATCATAGCAACAAATTCATCATAGTTGATCCTTCCATCCTGTTCACAAGAAGAAGCAGTTAAACTTCTCTTCTTGCATGTGTGCTTAGTGGAAGACTGGTGACCAAGATTTTTTTTTTTCTTGTTCTTTTGAAATGGGAAAGAAAATTTTTGATTTCGTTAGCAAGGTTTGGAGATGAGCTATAGATTATTGAGCTCAAAGGTAAAAAAAAACCTTCGCCTTTGCAACATCATGAGAGACTTGTTTTGTTTTGAAAGTGTTTGGGAAAAAGGGCAATTAGAGTCCGCAGTTCCTTGAAATATTCCAGATGAACAAATGGAAAGGCGGTCAGCAATATCCAGCGTCTCGTTTTGGTTTTCCGCAAAATGTTCCTTGACTTTTAAAAGGTTCTGCTGAAAGTTCCTGTCAAGGTTTTTGTGGAAGATCATGTTTATGTGATAGTCTTGGAAAGAGGTCCTTTCTTAGAGCTTCCTCAAAGTAAACACAGTTAAACAGCCATTATGGTTATATGAGCATGTAAGATTACAGTTATACGCTTCAGCCTTAGAGCAATGTTATTCTTTTGTTGAGGGGGGTCTCCTTTTCTAGTCTATTGATGTAACAGCTGCTAAGAGAAAGAAAAGGAATCATTCGCAAAAGACAAGGATGAAATAATTCTGCAAAACGGCAATAGGTCAAAATTTTTTTAAAACTTGTTGTATTTCTTGCTGTGTATGCGTAATGTGTGTGCATGTACACATGCATGCATGTGCGTCTGCATCCCATTTTAAAATTTAGTTGCCTTTTTAATAGAAATGGAAACTAATAGGAAAAGGAGGAAAACAATAGTAGCCTGCTTCAGTGCGTTGGTTTTTTTGCTTACATTGTCAGCATCTACTTCTGCTATGATGTCCTTGATATCTCTCCCGTCGTGCATGCCATACTCTCTCAACGCTTGCTCCAACTCTTCTGTGGTGATATATCTGACATGAAAGAAGATCCAGGATGAGTATATCTAAAATCTAGTAAAATTCTACATACCCACTTTCCTTATAGTAATAGCTTTAGTGTTCGTTATCTACATACCCACTGTTATCCTTATCGAAGTACTGGAATGCCGTATATAAGTGATCTTCCTTGTCCATTCTGTTCAAGTGCATCGTTGCTGTGATGAATTCATCATAGTCGATTGTTCCATTGCCATCAGAATCAGCCTGCAAATAAATTTAATAGTTTCACTAAGTGGTTGCATTAGCGATTGAATTGCAAGTACATGTTAACTGGTGGCATCCAAGCAAGTTTGCTCCTTAGACATGCATGAGGCAGTAGGTTTCAATTTGCAAATGCAAATTTGTTGCTCAGGCGTAACACTGAATATCGGTACCACAAAAACAATGTCTAGATTACACCTCGTCTATGCTGCACTTGCCACCATGTGACAGCTCAAAGAAGAGTGCAGGACTAGCATAACGTACCAACATCTCAGGGAATGAAGGGAACGTTGTTGACTTTGCAAAAGACTTACCGCTTCCAATAACTGTTTGACTTCCATTTCAGAAAGCTTTGTTCCTTGTTTTGCTAGTCCTTGCTTCAGTTCTTCAAAGGTGATGGTTCCACTGTTATCAGTATCCATGCTTTTGAACATTTCTTTCAATCCCATTATCTCTTCTTCTGATAAGCAACCAGCTATCACCTAAGCTCAGAATGTATGTAAACATTCATCAGAATACAGAAACTAAATGTGCAATTTCTGTGGAGGCAATTATAGAATTTCTATACACTTTAATTTGAAAATTTCAGTGCAAAGTTTTTTATTGTAACGTTATGTATAAGGCTTAAAGTGCATATTCTAGCAAGAAATTAGTATTTGCCATGACTATTCGTTGACTTATTTAAGAGTTAAAACTGACATTTTGTTTCATAATTAAGTTCGTCAGCTATTATCGTTGGAGAGCAGGTCAACCTGTTTCTTTTTCAGTTTCCAACACTTGAAAGTTCGTGCTATTGAAGTTGTGAGTCATTTTCAGATAGAGACCACATTGTACATTCTTGTGAGACGCCATTGCCATGTGACTAGTATTTGAGGAACACTGAACCTGAGTGTCAAGATTGTACTTCTGACCAAGATTAATTTCTACTTCCCACTATGTCTACACGCATATTGCATTCAGCAACTCGTTGGTATTACCGTTTGAAAATTTAGGAAAAGCCTACTTCTCGAAGTTCAAAAAAATAAAGGGAAATAAAAAAAAGATGGAAGAAAAATACTTTGTTTTTAGCATTTTCTTGCAGAAATCAAAGAAACAGTGAGGAAAAAAGCTTTTAAATTATAAAGAAACACAAAACAAAAAAGAAAAATGTGTAGAAGTTCTGTTCCAAAAAATTGCAATTACGCAAGGGTATTATCATGATATACAATTTCTGGTGATACTTTCCCATCGTGATGTGGAGGTTATGGTGGCACAGAAATGAGGTAGGTCATGGGAGAGCTACTGTTATGACTTATGACTGAGGAATACATCTTCCCAGCAGTATGGAGAACAGCAATGGAGTCGTTTGGGAGTTTGGAGTTGGAAGAGGAGGAGAGAAAGGCCTTGTCGATATGGAAGCTGACCGGAGTTATTTGTGCTGGCTCACAGACGAGATTCAATGAGACTATTAATGTTTCAATGAGACTATTAATGTATCACAGGTAGTGCTCTGCAAGAAGGGCAGTAGAACCATGGTGATGGGACTGTGGAGGACGGGGGATAGGGTAATCTACGAGTTCAGTGATATAGAAGCTTGTGCAGGAGATGAGGCAGAAATGCAGCTCCTTCATGGCTGGCTAGGCTCTATAGAGAGGGTTGAGGGCCCTTTAGGTGTCATCTCCAACAATGAGGAGTGGAGGCGCAGAATAAAAGGTATGCTAGAAGGGAGGAGACAGATAGATGAGAGATTGGTTCATATCAAAGGTCTCAGCCACTGTGAAGAGGTTCTTTACGACTTGCCCACGCTTGAAGTGGGTGAGTATCTGCGTAGATTTGGGAAAGGGATGGGCGTGACGGTGGTGGATAAGGAGGTTTCTTCCTTAGCCAGCTATTCTGCTGTGCTTGCTGTTCTGTTTTTTGGAGCTAATTCTCTCGTTGTGAGGCTCTCGGTCTTGTTTTGGGGCAGCTTGCTCATGCTCGCCAGCATGTTTTTTGTTTTTTTGTTCCGTGATTAATACTCAGCATTGTTGTACATCTTTCTCCCTGTACATATCATTGTTCTTTGAAATTAGAAGGGAGTCTATCTCCCAGCAGCCGTTCATTGGCAATTTCTGGTCATACTTTAGCATAGCGTCATTTTTTGCTAACATGCCAAAACTATTGGGGATGTTTTTAAAATTTCATGGAAATTGATGAGTTTGGTCCATACCAATTCTTGAATCTAACGGAAAAGATATGAGAAGCTTTACCCTGAGAGCAACTTTCTTGAACTTGTTCATTGCTCTGAATTGCTTGAGTCTGTTGAAGACCGCATTATCCAGTGGTATGTCTGGTGCTTCTCCGTCATCTTTTATCCATGGATGATCTGTAAATTTGTGAATTCTTTAGTTCACTTTTGAGAAACTCATATTTGCACTTAAATAGTTTGAATGTGAGAAAGGTTGGCTCAGTCCTCACGTGAGCGGTGAATTGTGGGATACTTACTGAGAACTTGGAATGCTGTCAGTCTCTGCTTGGGGTCAGCATTAAGCATCTTTCTGACTAGGTCTTTTGCGCCAGCTGATATTGATGGCCATGGATCGCTTGTGAAATCAATGTGGCCTCGTAAAATTGCATTGAAAATTCCATGCTCTGATTCTGCATGTGCATGCACAACATCATATCTTCTTCTCAGCATGTTTCCATCCTAGACAAGACAAGCACAAAGATACACAACCAGGCACTTGCATCTACCTGCTATGTTACAAACACACAACATACTAAGAGTCTTCGACTCACTATTGCGGAGAGGCATATCGGTGTTAAGTTTCTTGGTCCACTTTCACAAGGACAATTTTTTTTCTTTTCCAATTTTTTCAGGATTCTCAGGAAACATGAAAATAAAACTGTTGCATGGATGCATGCATATGTGTATGCAAAGTTCCATATGTTTATGTTTAAGTTGAGGTGAACAATTTGTATTGTGGATATTTGTATGAACCGTGGAATGTGATACATTTCACAAACTGCTGCAAACGCATGTTTGAGCAGTTACTGTAGTTTGTAAAGAAAATTTACCAGCCCAGAAGGGGGGAACACCACTGAGAAGTATGTACAACATTACTCCAATGCTCCAAATGTCAACTTCAGGTCCATATCTCCTCCTCAAGACCTCCGGCGCAATGTAGTATGCACTGCCAACAATGTCCTTCAGCACTTCCCCTGTTTAACAGAATTCCCTGAGTAATACCTGTCGGTTCTTTTTTTTATTTATTTTCTTCAGGAAGGATTAAATACCTGGCTTGAAGAAAACAGAGAGGCCAAAGTCTGTGACCTTAAGGGGTGCATCTTCATCTTTGCTGAGCAGCAAGAAGTTTTCCGGCTTGAGGTCACGATGAACAACCCCCATGGAATGGCACGTGTGAACCGTCTGGACGATGGTGCGCAGAAGCGCAGCGGCAGCCCGCTCTGTGTAGTATCCTTTTGCAATAATCCTGTCGAAGAGCTCTCCCCCAGCGCAAAGTTCCAGTATCAGGTGAACAGAATGCTTATCTTCATAGGCACCTTTGAGCTCAACAATGTTTGGCTGCCCTGTGAGATGGTGCATTATCTGTACCTCACGGCGGACATCCTCAACATCCTCCTTGTTGGTGAGTTTCCTCTTTGCAATTGTTTTGCAGGCAAACTGTTCGCCTGTAACCTTATGGGTGCAGAGATGGGTTACCCCAAATTGACCGCGACCAAGTTCCTTCCCAATCGTGTAGGTGATACGTACATCTTCCATGGGGCGGCCGAGAACAGGGCCAAGCGGTGCTGGTTTTGCAGGTGGCCTTCCCGTACTCTGAGTCGGGTTGGCTGGAGGAGAGTGGTTGGATGGAGCAGATGGCTCCTGGGTAGGAGGAGAACCAGTTGCAGCCATGGCCGCAGGGTTGGACATGGCTGCAGGATTGGACATGGCGGCAGGATTGGCATTCTGGTCTGGCTTAGTGGGTTTCTCTTCCTTGCTTCCATGGGAACAGCAGTTACCCATGGTGAGGAAGGGGTGAGGGAGGGAGCAAGGAAATTTTTTGTGCAGATTTTGGGGTGAAAAAAGGGCGGTAAAATCTAAGGCATGTATAAGAGAAGGTAGAGGATAGGAGAGAGCGAAGGAGTTTGACAGAGTGTAATTGGCAGGAATAACAGAAGGGGAGGAAGGAGAAGAATTGGTTGGAGCATTTTGAGGGGAAAAGCAGGAGTAGCAAAAGTCGTTAATGGGTGGTGAAAAAGAGGCAAGGAGGAAGTGTAGGTTGGCTTTTCCCAGTTTATGCCTGTAACTAACGGCTAGTTTTTTCGTGCGCCCAACCGCTGGGCGCTGGTGAACTAATCCATTGATATATGACCAAAACAGCCTCGGTCTCCTTCCTACATGCACAGATGCACCCTTTGATGGTTATGTTTGCAATAGAAAGATGTAGTCACTTGTTTTGAAATCTCACGAAAGCCATCCATCACCTAATTTTTGTTAGATTCACAGATAAACATTTTCAAACATACCCAACCTGTTGTTTCATGGGAAAAGTGATGGCCAGTTGATCAAAAGCTTAATACATTTTAAAGAAAGAACAAGAAACAGGAAATCAAACTAGATATTCGATCCCAAACAGATCTCCGAAACCAAAACATATCTAATTCAGGAGTTCACAGACGATCTGAATACTGGTTGGCATACCAAGTAATAAATATATGGCCGCCTTCCTTGTAAAGGACATCAGGTTGTGTTGATTTAACCTGTTATATCTTTAGGTCCGTTTCTGAGTGCTTGATGTCTAAAAATGTAAAGGAAGAAAGCTTCTTGAAACCGATGAACCTTACAAAGCTGGTTTACCCAGGTAAGCACAATAGAACATCACTTTGCAGGTGGGCACTTATGTTTTGGACATCAAGGAGTTCTGAACGTATACTTGAGATACGCCAGAAAGGTGCACTTCTTTCTTATATGGTCAATTTCTCTAGTATTAAGAGTTTACTGTAGCGTATTATTGCCCACACGAATTTATTTAAATGAATGGGGAACCCATTAAGAAAATTTCGTTTACCTAAACCGATCGATACATTTCAAATGTTCACAAAACTCCAATATGTGCACGTTGATGTCAACATTTTCTAAAAAGCCCAACAGGCTTAATTACAGTTGTAGGGATAACGCCCCAAGTTAAGCAAACTATCTTGCCAGCACCTCATTGGATCTGGGCATATTTTAACTTTAAGCGAGACCCTTGAGAAATGCTTGCTTTCTCCCTAACACGGACATCTACCACATTCTCTTGCCTGGCCGCAAGCGTTCATTCGCGTCACTGTGAACCGATCCAGACTCACGTATATGCTGGCTCCTAATCGAATCGCGTGTGGTTGATTCTGATTTGGATCCACAGTCAAGCTTATTAACTGCTATTTGGTCTTTAATTTAGTTTGGATTTAGACTTGGACGTGATATGCAAGCCACCACTTTTGCCTCTAGAAGTGCATGATATGATAAGATAGGAAATGAAGACCTACGGAATCCAGGCTATGCTTGTCTTAAAATTAGTAAATTTAAATAAAGACCATCAACAACTGGGGGTGTAGCTCATATGGTAGAGCGCTCGCTTCGCATGCGAGAGGCACGGGGTTCGATTCCCCGCACCTCCACCAACTGTTTTAATAGATTCATTGTTACAACGTTTTTCTTCTTTGTAATAATCTTGCACGAAAAAGTGGATACACGTCGAATATGAGGCGCGAGTTTTGTCATATAATCGTGTTCTGACAGCACGAGATCTCCATCTTCTTGTCTACCATAATCCTTCTTAGGATATCAGTAATCCTTTTTATTTTTATTTTATTTTTTTACCAAATCAGCCAAAAAGTAAATGAACAAGAAAAACTATGTGGCTCTGCTGCATCCAATGATTTTGGCCACCAAATGCAAGGGTGGAGCAAGGGGGGGTTTCCATATGGGCTTTAGCTCCATCTCAATTTTTTTTAAAAAAAAATTTACGTGTAAATTTTAGAAAATTTTACATGTTCTGTATAAAAATTTTGAAAATAGATATTTCGGCCCGTGTCAAAATTTAGAAACTTTAATTTGGCCTTCCTCATGAAAAATTATTGGCTCCGCCTGTAACAAAATGTATTGGTGTACCTTATAGATCAATGGCCAGTAGGCAGCAAGAACCCCACCCCTTGTATTATAATAGGAATGCAACAATTCACTAGTTGACCTGCAGCATGGGTACATCTCGAGGCACCAATGCAGCATTGAACCTCAAAAAGGAAAAGAAGGGGGCTTCAGCTCACTTGGGCAGTAGGATTATTCTCATGCTCACCTGAAACGGACATTCAATAACTTTGAGAACTAATTAATTAGCCAAGAAAAACTCTGTTCGTGGATAAACTCCGTTCACCTTGCGAAAGGAGGTAGGACAACTCGAATTGATAAGGTCTTGCCTGACCTCAGCTTAAGTCTATCAAAAGAAGAAGGTAACATGCCACAAAGTTGTATGTTATCAGCTCTGTTACGTACTCTATATATTGCATGACTGCAACTCACCATGGTTACGTACTTAACAAAATGGATTAATTAAAAGGTACTTGTGCCGTTTTAACAAAAAAACAGTTTTGTTTGACAAATTTTGACCTTGAAATCTAGTGGGGAAGAGCTGAAGGCAAGTATCAAGTTCACAATTTCTAAGGAGGATTGATGTGGAGAAAAAAAGAAAAACTAGTTTTCTAATTGAATTTCCCCTCCAAATTGGAAAAGTTCATAAGTGACCAAAATTTGGATTCGTATCTTGTTTTTCACTTTCCTTCACTTGGTGTGACTAATAGCTAGGCGAAGCGGACGATGCCCAACTGATCTGGACAAGACTTACTGCAGGGTATCAAGTCCAGTATTTCAGAGTACTTGTATATAGGGGCGGAGCCAGAATTTTTTCATGAAGTGGACCGAATTAAAATTTTTAAATTTTGACGAGGGCCGAAATATCATTTTTCAAAATTTTTATATATAACAAGTTTTTTTTTAAAAATTTACATGTAAATTTTTTAATTTTTTTTTAAGGTGGGGCCAAGGCCCATGCGGCCCTACTTTGGCTTCGCCCCTGCTCATATACTTGATAAATGGAGTAGACAGCTACCCTGAAATTTCATGTGGTCAGGGTCTATCTCAACTGGTTCAAACTTAGCGTAAATATGGTCTTATGCTTAGGTCTTGCACGCTACTGTTTTAATATATTGGCTGAAAACTAACTTTGCACATAGTATAGCAAATTCAACGCTTTTCATCACTAGCCCTTTGTCATCGCTAGATGCGGTTGACAGCTTTCGTTCCAATTTTATCAGACAAAGAGACTTAAAAAAAAAAAGCTGAAAACCAAGAGAAGAGATAGAGCTTTGGATTGAAGACCCAATATCTAGATCCAAAAGACAAAGGGCCAGGCATGAAAATGAAAATGTGCTTTAAAGTGACACCTTGTTTGATCAAAACGTTGTAACTATACATCTCTTTGGTTCACCGGAACTATACATCTCTTTGGAATTAACCAAGAGTTGTAATGCGTATTTGTAAAGGTACAACCGTTTTTAGAAGGTTTTATGGTTTCTTTTTGGGCTTTACATAAAGCACCTCCTCCCTATGTAGTATTGTATCAATATTGATTTTCATCAAGAAAATAATACCTTGAGTACACTTATCCAAGAGTGAGAAAGTTTTTTTTTTTTTAATTTTTTCTTCTCAATCTTATTTTTGTATCCATACTACAACAATTTTAAGTAGTCCCGACAGTTGTACGTGTGGGCAGATACTGGCCAGAACCGTCGGGAAATGATGCCAAGGGGCCGTCTGACTATACTTTCATAGGGAAAAGTAATACCGACGGTGGAAGGCGTTGGCAAAAAATGAACATTATTGCCGATGGTTCCCAGCATTGGGAATTAAGGTTCCCTTTCCCAACGATCTAGGCCGTCAGGAAAGATGTTGATTTACAATTGAGATACAAACCATCGGGACATCTAATGTTTTGCGGACTGCAATACTATTGGGAATCAATGACTTTTTTGCCGACAGTCGCAACCATCGCGAAATTGTTACGATCTCATCTAAGAAAGAAAATTTTGTATTACTCGGCCATCCTGAATTACACACGTCCAAGCAAGTACATACAGATATAAAGTTTCACGTAGATGTTCATAACTCAGGCTGCTCATATAAAGAACCAGATAATCACTCACACCCTGTTACAGGAAAGTAGAACTTTGTCCCCTCAATCTCAAAAGTGCGTGTTGGACATGAACATTGGGGTTGCACGCTCTTCTTGAGCATCTGTCTATTCATCCTGCTCATCAATTTACCTTCATCAAACTTCTTAAGACCTGGATATGCAACATCAGCTGAGGCAGTGAGAGATACTACTTTCCAATCATTTCCACACGTTGCAATCTCCTCCCCATCCTTTTCACCATCTGCCATCGTTTGTTGTTGTTTCTGTTAAGAAATATGATTTCTTATTGTTGTTATCTCTTAATTAGGTATTATCTTAGTTAAGAGTTAATTTAGGATTAGTTAGGATTTAGTTTGGGATTTAGTTTATTTCTTTCTTTTCTCTTTATTTTTTATTTTTTATTTTAATACTGCCAAACTAGCCGTTGGCATTTCCAACAGCTCTATTAAGAGCCGTTGGAACTAGCTCAACGGCTAGTTCAGCTCCTTTCTTCTTATTCCCTCTTGTATATATTATTGTAACAGTCTTTGTAAAGATAAGCTGTGTTTTACAGCCTTTATATGTTATACTGAATCAGTTTTATCCTTCCTCACTTGGCCTTAGTGCCTCTTTATTGCTAAATACATATTTTGTGACTGTTATAGTCACTTTTTACATGGTATCAGAGCCATTGTGCTGATTCTTGAAGCCTATCAAAGGCTGTTGCTGTTATTTCTAGTTGCTGGTTCGTTGAAGAGATTCTTTTGTGCTAGTGGATATCATCTCTTGGAGGCATTTGCCATGGCTGCTCACCAACTGTTTGGTGAAATTTCTAGAAGAATTTCTTCTTGACTTCCTTGGAGATTGTTGTTTCAAATATTGCTCTCATGGAGGATTCCAAAGTTTCAATCGAAGGAGGAAGTTATTATGCTCCACACAAGTTTGATGGAACCAATTATACGTTATGGGCAAAATGCTTGGAAATGCATATCAAAGGAAAATATCTATGGGGCTTCATAAGAGGTACGTCTATCCCTCATTCTCTTACGTTAACCAAAGTAGAAAATGGGATCGAGAAACAACTAGATGGAGAGGAAAGACAAAATGCCATAAATGAATATTACAAAAAATTAAATGATTGGGAAGCCAAGAATTCTAGGATTAAAGAATGGATTTATGGGAGTATTGAACCTAGGATTGCTCAAAATCTTATGTATTATGAAAAAGCTAGTGAAATTTGGGAATATCTCAAGGGAATATTTACCTAAAAAGACATGGCCCGTAAGTATCTTTTGATTCAAAAGACCCAAAATATCAAACAAGGAGAGAAAAATGTTAGAGAATATTTTATGGAAATCTCTAGTGTGTGGAATGAGTTGAATCAACTTAGTCCCACACTAGGGATGGATTGCAAGTGTCATGAAATTAGAAGAAATGAAGTTGATGAATTTAGGATTTTTCAATTTCTTCAAGGGCTATGACCTGAATTTGACCAAATAAGGTCAGCCCTTCTTTCCTTAGCCTCTCCTCTACTCATTCATGAACTACTTACAAAACTAAGTGGAGAAGAAACTAGAATGAAACTATCCAAAGAAATGGATAAGGATAGTGTTCTTATTTCAAAACAAGAAGAAGAAAGAGTCTTAGCCGCCTCTAGACCCGAAAACAACATCAAATCCTTTAGACCTCCTCACTTTAGAAATCAAAATAGAGGAGAATATAAAGTTGTTTGTCACTATTGTCATAAACTGGGTCACATAAGACCTAGTTGTCCAAAGTTGAACAACAATTAAGGACAATCTCGAAATCATGGAGGAAATCTTTTCAAAGGAGGAACTTCATATCCTCAAGGAGGGCAACATAACCGGGAAATTCCATATCCTCAAGGTGGACAACACAACACTAGACAATTTGATCAAAGAAGGACTGCAAATGTTGCAAATGAAGAATGTGAACTTTCATCAATCTCCACAACGTTGAATCAAATCATGACAGTCTTTCAACCCATGATCAAGGAGTCAAATTCCGGAGCACTAGCAACAACCGCATCCATCTCTAACACTCCCGGTATGTTTTCTTCGCTTTAAGATTCCGGTGCATCTTTTCATATGACACCAAATATATCATCTTTGACCAGTTACCGCCGATAGTACTTCTTTGAGTGTTAAAGGGATTGAGAATTTTGAAAAAGAATTTGGAAAACAAAAATTTTTTTGTTCCAAAAGTTAGTTATGTCCCTAAACTTAACCTTAACTTATTTTCTGTGTCGCAAATCTCAGATCTTGGTTTTGACGTAGTTTTCTCATCAAATAAATATTTGGTGTAGGATCACCAAACCGGGAGATTGATTGGGGAACGTTTTAGAAAAGGGGACCTCTACTACATGGACAATTTATGTATCCCCAAAGAAAAATTTTGTCACTATGTCGAAATGTGAACATCAATGTTTGACACCAAAGATTAGGTCATCCAAACATTAGAAAATTGTTTATGATGAGCCCTATCAAGGACATTTGTATTGAGAACTTTAAATGTAATGATTGCATACATGGAAAAATGAAATCCTTATCTTTTGGACAAAGAAATTTCTTCTCTTCTTTGCCTTTTGAGCTTGTTCATTCCGATGTATGTAGACCATCTCCTATCATGTCAAAAGGAGGATTGTCATATTATGTAATCTTTGTTGATGATTTCACTAGGTATTGTTGGATACATTTCCTAAGATATAAATATGAAGTTTTTGAGATATTAAAAAATTTTCAAGTTGGTACAAACACAGTTCAATGCCAAATTAAAAATTTTAAGGACGGATTCTGGGGGAGAATACATTTCAAATGAGTTCAAAAGGTATTTGGAAAACTATGGTATAGTTCATCAAAAATCATGTCCAAGAACACCTCAACAAAATGGACTTTCTGAAAGAAAACATAGGCACATAATTGAAACAACAAGAACTCTTCTTATTGCCAAAAATGTGCCTAAAAACTTTTAGGATGAAACAACTCTTGCCTCTGTTTATCTCATAAACATAATGCCTTCAAAAGTTTTAAACAATACAACCCCATTTGAAAAATTATTTAAGTATGAACTCGATTTTAATAGACTTCGTGTTTTTGGATGCAAATGTTTTGTTCTTAATGACAAGGCTGATAAACTAAGTTCAAAAGTTGTTGAATGTGCTTTCATTGGTTATTTTGAGACACAAAAAGACTACAAATGTTATGATCCAGTCAAAGACAAGATCATTGTTTCTTGTAAAGTTTTTGAAGATGAAAATGAATTTTAAAATTATAGAGGATCACAACACAACAATGATTATTCCTTTTTATTTAAATATCTCTCTCAATGTGATGATGAAATGCATGATGTTGATGGTAGTAACACTGATGATAATGATAGTAGAGTAGCCAAAGATATAATAACATATCACAGAAGAAAGCAGCAACAAGATGTTGGTGAGAAAGAATATCATGAAACTAGTGATCTCCAACCAACTCCAACTCCAAGTAAGGAAAACCTTAGAAGATCCACTAGTAATGTAAGACAACCCAATAGGTTTGTATCATATGAAACTTTTACCCCAACACATAGAGCGAGAATTAATGCCATTCATTCTCACTTTGAACCTTCTACGTTTAATGAAGCCTCCAAATATATTGAGTGGAAGAATGCCATGTTAGAAGAATTGGATGCTTTGAGAAAAGCTCAAATTTGGGAAATACAAGATTTACCCATAGGAAAAAAGACTATTGGATGCAAGTGGGTATACAAGGTGAAAACTAAAAGCGATTGATCTCTAGAGAGATATAAAGTAAGGCTTGTTGCCAAAGGATACACTCAAGAATATGATATTGACTATGAGGAAACATTTGCTCCTGCAGCTAGAATGACTACTGTTAGGACACTTATTGCTTTCGCATCTATTAAAAACTGGAATATCTACCAAATGGATGTTAAAAATGCTTTTTTAAATGGAGATCTTGTGGAAGAAGTCTATATGGAAGTTCCACCAGGGTTGTCAATTTCTCGAGGGAAAGTTCTGAGACTTAAGAAGGCTCTTTATGGCCTCAAACAAGCTCCTAAAGCTTGGTTTGATCGTTTTAACTCTGTTATTTTTTATTATGGGTTTCATTCTTACTTAACTGACACTGCCTTGTCTGTTAAGTATACTATTGTAGGTATCATAATTCTTCTATTGTATGTTGATGATATGATTATTATAGGTAGTAATAAGGAAGGTATTAGAGAATGTAAGAAATTACTACAAGAAACTTTTGAAATGAAAGATTTAGGTTTTCTAACGTATTTCTTGGGTATTGAGGTTGCATATTCTACTAGAGGATATTTTTTTGTCACAAACTAAGTTTGCTGCAGAGATCATTGATAAATAAGGCATAACAGATGATAAGGTCACAGAAACTCCTGAAGCAGTAGGAAGCAAGATGAAAATTGATGATGGAGTTCCACTTGGGACAACTTGTAGGATCCTTGATGTATCTTAGCATCACTCGGCCTGACATTGCTCATGCAGTTCATACTGTGAGTCAGTTTCAACATGCTCCATCAACCGTTCATATGGAAGTTGTTCTTTATATCATCAGATATATTAAGGGAACAATAAATAAGGGAGTATTTATGTCTTCCTCTTCCTCCTTGAACTTGATTGCTTATACTGATGTTCATTGGGAAGGAAATCCAAATGATAGACACTCAACTACAGGATTTTTTGTTTTTCTAGGGGAATCACTCATCTCATGGAAGTGCAAAAAGAAACAGAAAGTCTCATTATCCTCTACTGAAGCTGAATATCGAGCCATGACTTCTACAACTATAGAAATTGTCTGGCTTCGCCAAATACTCATCGATATGGGAACAAGGATAGAAGAACCCACTGATTTATGTTGCGACAACAAGAGTTCTATCTACATTGCCAAGAATCAAACATTCCATGAATGAACAAAGCATATAGAGATGGATTGTCACTATGTTCGTGAAGAATTTTTAAAGAAGACTATCAAGCTTCCATATGTCTCCTCCGAGTTCCAGCTGGCTGATTTCTTCACAAAGCCTCTATGTTCTCCCATATTCAATTTTCTTTTAGATAAACTCTCGGTGATAGCACTATAAGTTTAAGGGGTGGGGGGGTGTTAAGAAATATGATTTCTTATTTTTGTTATCTCTTAATTAGTTTTTATCTTAGTTAAGAGTTAATTTAGGTTTAGTTAGGAATTAGTTTGGGATTTAGTTTATTTCTTTCTTTCTCTTTATTTTTTATTTTTTTATTTTTATTTTATTACTGCCAAACTAGCCGTTGGCAGTTTCAACAGCTCTATTAAGAGCCGTTGGAACTAGCTCAACGGCTAGTTCAGCTCCTCTCTTCTTATTCCCTCTTGTATATATTATTGTAACAGCCTTTGTAAAGATAAGCTGTGTTTTACAGCCTTTATATGTTATATTGAATTAGTTTTATCCTTCCTCACTTGGCCTTAGTGCCTCTTTATTGTTAAATACATATTTTGTGACTGTTATAGTCACTTTTTACAGTTTCTTCTATGCAAAGGAGAAGAACAATAAAATCACCAACTATATCCAAACTAATGAAATATCACCAAGAAGGACCACAACTAACAAGCAATTCCCTTTGATTGTGTGCTGAGACTGGATGTGTTGTGCATTTCTTTTCCATAAGAAATAAACGTACAACGGACAGAAGAACATTTGAATCCAAGTTCCAGTGCACAAGCAGCTCTCTGCCCATTGTACCTACTGATATTAAAAAATGAACGGTTCAACTATGCAATGAGAAACCTAAAATCAATGCCAGAATCAACTCATAGTTGGCAAACCCATTGAGGTGAGTTGGTCTGAGTTGGCCAAATCTGAGCCCAAATGGGTCACCTATTTATGGTGTTTGATTCAAATGCATTTTTTTATTCAGTTCAAAACAATGTCCTAAAAGCTAAGAGCATGATCCCTTCAATAAGGTCAAAAAATTAAATTGAAGTATGCCTCTTAAAGCTTTTCTATCATACATTTTACAATTTTAATTTGTGATGCCATACAAAGCACTTGTGATAGAGGACTAAAAGTGGTTCATACACATGCTAATAATCATCTACGGTTGTATACGAGTACAACTCAATTACTCAACCATGAGTTCACGGCCTCTTTGATGCTGCAATAACAGGAAAATGGTGATCTGGCAGGAATGCAAATTATCCTTATTTCACACTTGAAGTAGTGGCTGAAACTTTAATATACCTGCAGAGTTAATAAAATATAATTCAAACCATATAATTGTGATCAATCATGAACTTAAAATTCTTATATATATATATAAATAAAGATATATATATATATATATATATATATATATATATATATATATATATATATATATATATATATATATATATATATATATATATATATATATATATATATATATATATGAACAGGTATATGACCTATCAAGAATTAACTTGGTTAGTAAAAGTATCCACATTGACAGTTGTGGGGGGGGGGGGGAAAGTGAAACAATGCTTTCCAACTAAACATTGCAGACTGGTGAATATGGATATGTGTGTGTGTGTGTGTGTGAGAGAGAGAGAGAGAGAGAGTTTGTTGACTATGTAAGCCCATGACAATTATTATCTTTTAGTACATGTGATACGTGTTTTGTCATATGCTTTACATGTATTTTTGGGATATTATGGGCAAACCTTAGTGTCCATTTTAATGAAAAATGGTACTGTAGGTTATGGATTAAATACACAATCTGCACTTCGTGTGCAGTTCTTCCATATTGAACATCGGGCATCCAGATATAGGACCGAGACAGTTGTCAACCTTTGACTCCAGTCGGTCCTCTTCAAGCATGATTCCTTAACTGTTTTGACCAAGGACTGACTGACCTTGGCTGAGTCAACTGACTCACCAGGTCAACTGAGCAAGTATTTCTGCATTTTATGGTTGTGACATTGTCTCCATCTTATAATCTGCATATTTCACTTTCATAGCTCATCAACACATGGTGAATTTAGTATAAAATTTGCTTTCCCACTAAACCACACCTTTTGTTCTTTTGTTTTCCATTATCCTTTCTAATTGAGGGTGAGCTTTGACCAACAGCTTACTAAGGTAACATGCCATGGAAATGCTTTAGCAACAAAATGACCCGATTGAGACAAGACCAAGAATCTCCAATGCACGCCCCTCACATTGCCCTGTTACCCTATGCATCTGTTCCTCTTAGTTTATATGATATGTTATGTTAAATATATAAGATGCGTGTGCACATTTCTTTAGATTAGTAATGTTATGAGTGAACTGCTAGCCACAATTTCAAGCCAATATAAATAAGATGATTTAGAGGCATTTTGCCTTCCATGCCTATGCAGTCCATGATTCACCCATTTGGCTTTCCATAACCTTTTCCCAATGATGACTTATGCTACGATAGCATTATGGATTGTTAAGCTAAAGTTATAAAGTCCACATGTATCTGCAGCATTGTCTAAGATTCTAAAATGTTTTCTTGAGTGAAATGGCCAAGAAGAGAAAGGAAACAATGATATCAACATACCTGCAATTTAGTGAGTACCTATTAATAAGAAATAGGTAATATATCTGGATGAGTGCCCGGTGCTTGACCAAGCTACAAAATGGAAACACAAGAAAATGAGATTATAATTTGTCGAGATATTTGGAAATGCAAGGATGGATCCACAGATGTTCCATACTTCAAAAGTAATGAAAAACTCTTAGAAAATAGGAACCCATGTTCTTTACATCTAATGCTCTACCACCTTCTAGACCTGTGCCTCTATGCCCTTTTCCCCCATCAGACTGGGAAACAGATAATGGAACTAGGTTTGGAACTGGCCTTGGTCAGATGCCTATCTTTCTCCTCCCTTCTTCCACCCTGACTTTTTACGCACCATCGGGTCTTTGGGGCTTGAGCTGTGCATACAGATGCTAGCTAAGGGAGGGATTGGGCAAGAAAGTCTTCTGCATAGAGACCCCAGTGCCTTCAGGTGAGAGAGCTGGGGAATCGTTGGAGAGCCAAGCAAGATCCCGCCACTGAAACAAATAAGAGAGATCAAGCAGTGCAATTCAAACAAGGCCTCTCATCTACGACACATGGATACGTGGGTTTAGCGCACGTACCCGTGTCGATACGCTAACACGGGAATGCGGATATGGGTCACGATTTTATGTCACAAAACCGACGAGCTCTCCCACTTCACCAGCGATGATTCTGCAGCAGAGAAGTTTGGCAGCTATGGCGGGCGATTGCGACGATGTTCGTGACACACGGCGACGTCCGGTGGTGCCCGGTGGCAGCCGACGATAGACAAGTAAGTGGTTTTTTTTTCTTTTTCACATTAAAACTTAGGGTTTCATGTTCTTGATTTGGGTTTTTTCTTCTTTTTTTTGGATTTGCCAATTTGGGGATGTTATTGTTTGAAGATTGGACAGTTAATCCGTTGATCTTGATCCTTAACTCTTCTTCAATGCTATGGATTGTTTTTTTTTTTTTTGGATTTGCCGATTTGGGGATGTTCTCTTTGAGTGTGTATGGCTGTATGCATTCATTTGAATTTGTATGATTTCCTGTTGCATGATTTTTCCTGTTGACTGTTGTATGATTTTTCCTGTTGTATTAGTTCTCCTCTTACAGAAAACAGTAGAAGAAGACACATTTTTTATCAGCTCTTTACAATTATTTGGATAAGAACAACTATGGTATGCTTTCTTCCCCACTGTCCTTTCCCTGCCCTTTTTGGGAAGTATCTTCAAGTTCCTTTTCTGAATATGTGAAAATGAATTATATGCTCTATATGTTTCTATTGTTTTGAAATTTTATTGCAAGTTTTTCCCAAATAAGAACCTATATTATCTCTAGATATTGTTTTGATGAAATCTAGCCAAGATTGATATTTTTGTCAAGCTTACAAAGCAAGAAGGCATTCATTTATTATCAAGGTTAAAGGAGATTAAAAAGAGAATTTTTTCTTTGCTTCTACTCCCATCATTTTGCATGTAAAATAAGATAAGTGTCAAGAAACAAGAACTATGTTCCAACAGCAGTAAATCTTACAGATGGGAGGAGAATTAAGGGTTGTATGTAGTCCTAAGAGATCATCTGTTGGTTCACCACATACTGCTTATCTTTTCCCTCTTTCCATGGTCAATTGATTTCAAGTTATTACTATGAATTTAATACCACTGTTGGGAGAAACCATGACCTTGCATGCTTTATTTTTTTCTCCTATGGGTTAACTTCAATATATTTGTTCTTTATTATCTACCAGATTGGTGTGTAGTGGATGTTAACATTCAACATTTATCCCTTATTAATATGTCATATATATTTCTAATCCTCTTTGTGCAGGCAAATACAAAGAAATGGGTCTAAAATGGAGTTTGGCTGCTATAAAAAAAGTTTGGGAAATATACATGAAGTTGCTGTCATCGTTTGAACATAGATAGCCCTTGTGCCTTGGCATTTAGGTATATCTTTACCAGCTAGGTTTTCAGTCTTGTTGCAGATATGAAACTATATGTAGGCTCGCTATGCCAACGTTTTGGTTGGATATCTGGATTGTGCATCTATATTGGCATAGTTTGTGCTTAGGTTTCCTAGGGGGCACTTCATTTTGTGAAGCACCTTTCAAAATGGGTGTCTCACTATACATAGGCATAGGGTTTAAGGAAGATGGCATCAGCGAGCCAGTCAGTGGAGCCAAGCTTAGAGGAATAGTAGGTTTTGGCTGCAAGTGAAAGCTTAACAAGGGAAAGGCTAAGAAGGTGTCCAAGAAGAAGCAGGGAGCTTAAATAGAAAAATCATTGTCACTATTTCACTTTTCCTTGCTTTTTTTCCCAAATTTTTGTAGGGACAATAGGGATGCCCATACTTCAAGTTTATCAATAAAGTTCAATAATTTTACCCACATTCATGTGTACCTTTCTCTTATCCTTTTTCATTATTTGTCTCACTATGAACATCCAACTTAGTTCCTTATCATCACTCTTTACAGGATCAAAATGGCATTCAATCCCATCTGCAAGCTGGTTATTGACCCCAAGTTTGAACAATAGAAGAATCAATATGTGAATGAGGTCAAGAAGTAGGAAGAGTCAATTCCACAAGAAGAACCAGTCCAGTTACTATAACAAGTAAAACCGGATTTGGCTCAATTATAGAGAGAAGATTAACCCCCAGCATTGCTCAACGATCCCACCAAGGAGGTCAATAGTAGAACATCAGAAGAGCCCAAGACAATACAAATGGGTGTCAACTTGGATCCAAAAGATTAATTTCTCAAAAGATACGAGAAAGTTTTCACATGGACATATGAAGACTGGTCCATTGACTGAGGAAGTCAAATTCACGTGTCGGAGACAAGGTTAAAGAATGATTGGAATATCTACTTGAAGCTAAGTTTATTAGAACCATTGATTATCCTGAATGGCTTGTGAACATAATATTTATACCAAAAGAAAATAGAATGGTCCAGATCTGCATTGATTTCCAAGATCTCAACAAGGCCATGCTAAAAGATGGCTACCCTCTACCCAACATTGATCAACTGGTTGACAGTACAATAGGCAATGCAATGTTCTATTTTCTGGACAGACGTTCTAGTTATAATCATTATGTTGGCTTCCAAAGATCAACCCAAGACATCATTCACCATACCTTGAGGCACCTTTTGCTATACAATGATGCCATTTAGATTGAAGAATATAGGAGTTTTATGTCAAAGAGCCATGACAACTATATTTCATGGTCAAATGCACAAGTTCATGGATGTCTATGTAGATAAAATATTCTGGTCAAGTCCTAGACACACCATCATCATATTGAGGTTTTAACTTAAATTTTTGACAGGTTGCTCCAATACAAGTTGAGACTAAATCCCTACAAATACGTATACATGTCGAATCAGACAAACTCTTGAGGTATATGGTGAGCCAGCAAGGCATTAAAGAAGATCCCATGAATGCCAAGGCCATCACTGACATGTTAAATTCAACTACTATGAAAAAACTATGCAGCTTACAAGGTAGGGTGCAGGCAATCCAGCAATTCATTTCCAATCTAGCCCTTAGATTCGAGCCGTTCAACCAGCCGGTCAAAAGGGGCATCAAGTTTGAATGGAACCCACGATGTCAAGAGTCTTTTGAACGCATCAAGCAGTATTTGTTGAATCTTCTAGTTTTGGGGTGCACATTACTTTTATATATTTCCATTAACCACTTCAATTATAGAGTATTTTTAGCATAGTATGAAGAAGGTCGCAAGATAAAACATACGATAAATTATGTCAGCAAAACCTTCGTTTAATATGAAAAAAATATGTTTGATGACGGAGAAAACATGTCTTTCCTTTGTTTTGATGTGTCAGAAATTGAGACATTACATGCTCTCATGCAAAGTCAAGATAGTTTTCAGATTAGATCCTTCCAGGTATACATAGAACATCCATTTATCATAGAAATAATTGCCAAGTGGGAGGTACTTCTCATGCAATATGACTTGGGAGTACATTTCTTAAAAGTCCATCGAGTGACAAACATTAGCTGGTCAGCTAGCAAAATTTTGATTGGCCGAAGAGCTGAAGACCAATGACAATTTCTCAAACAAACAAGCCTTACACATTGAAATCACTCAGCCCTGGATGATGTTCTTTGATGGCTTCTTAAACTTAAATCGAAACTTAAACAAACAAGTCTTACACATTGACATCTCTCATCTTAAACTTAAAACAAGAATTTTATAATTCTCTTAGATTCTGATTTCAGTTCTTGGATTCAAATCTAAAATTTCCTATTAGGTCTTCATCCTTCACCTCAATCTTAGTAGAGACCAGACTCTAGGTCTATATGACTTACTCTTTGCATGCATCATATTTGATTATGGATCTCAATTTGAATTAATCTATGATGATCCAGACATGAACAAGCTTTAGATTAATTTCTTCTTCTTCATCAATCCATTTCTAAGATCAACGAGATTTTAAAACATGCATGATTTCAAAAATTAGGGTATGTTTGCTTTCTTAAGTTTTGGATGATATTTAAACTCAGAAATTGGACATCTAGTCTAGTCCTTGGTTTGATTACCCTTTGTAAAGGTGTTAAGAACCGTTAGACCTTGTACCAATAGGTTGGGTTCTATCTCTCAAAATCATGCACAAGGAAAACAGAGGGGACTATAGATAATGATATCTTATTTATTACGGTTTGCTTGTAAGATTGAAAAATTTTACATGTAAACAATATTCTTACACTACAACTCTTTAGGAATTAGAGGAAATTGAGGATTCAACATTCGACATAGTGAAGAAGGCTTTGATATTTCAATACAAGGGATTGGCTCAATTCATGGTGAAGAATTTGGTAATCAGACAAACTTTAGCTTCATGTCTAATGTCTTCTCGCTATTAAACAATTTTTTCTACTTGTCAATGTTTAGGTGTCCTTTTACTATCTCTAGAGTCTATGTACCTTGGATTCCTTTATCAATAATATTATTTCTCTTTTTGATCCAAAGCAATATTGCAATATGTTTCTATATTCTCTTGATGACTTCACTGATGCAATATTACAACATAATGGTTGATCGTTCCTTAGTAGTAGGCTACACTAACTTCACCATTCCCATGGCATACCATCCAATAGGATGTCAAACATTTGTCATCCCTGCATTCAATACCTTGTTTGGTCGTGTCAGTTCCTTTGCTTTAATGTTTTCATCATTGAATGCCACTTGTTTCTCCTATTGTCATGTCAACCACTGATCTCTCTTCCTTCTTCCAAGGAAACATTTGACATTGCCTAAGGTGACACCCGCTAAGTTAGGGTGCCAGCATAATCGTGTCTCTGCCAACAAGGAAAAACAACAACAAAAGAACATTGTCTCACATGGATCATCCAACAACCATCAAGAGATGAGAAACCTTGATCCAGCTCACTAGATAAGTTTGAACAACTGATGATTATGTTCATGAGTATATTTGGCCCTTCTGAAAGCAATAACTTGAGAACAGTGAAAGGTATGCAAGTTAAGGAGAATGCCAAACAAGAGGCAATGAGCCCCATCATATAGGATGAAGATCTCTCAGAAATTTAACAAATTCTACCAATATAATAAAGGTCTCCTTTCCACTATTTCTCTTAAGAATATCTTCATGTTAACCAGCTATGCTAGAATGGTAAATGTGGACATTGGCAGCAATGTATTTGACAAGCTTAATCTGATAAAAGGCAAGAAGCCAACTGAAACCTACATGCATACTCAAGCTTGGACACCAACAACATACCAAGGATAAGATATCCACATTCCAATATTGCTCACATCCTTTGGTTTATTGCTTCTCATAGTATGTATTCTAGTGTTTATTACATCTTTCCATATTGAAACTATACTCTAGCATTGGTTGCACCTTTTTCCTTTGGCCATTATTTTTCCATAGTCCATATTCTGGCATTGACTTTTTTCATTTTGTAACCCATGCTCTAGTATTGGTTACACAATTTTCTTGGCCATTGTTTTCTTGTAGTCTGCACCCTGGTGTTGACTATGTGATTCTATTTCATAATGCAGACTCTGGTATTGGTTATGCCCTCTTTTATTTGGCTACTCTTTTTTTATAATCTGAAATCTGGTGTTGATTACATGTTTTCATTTTGTAACGTGTATTCTAATATTGATTATGTCTTTTTACTTTGGCCTCTCTTTTCATAGTGCACACTTTGATGTGGACTTGATATTTCTATTTTGTAACCCATACTTCAGTGTTGGTTGCAAGTTTTATTTCATAATATGTACTCTGGTATTTATTACATTTTCTATGGCTATTCTTTTATCATGGACAGTAATTTGGTGTTGAATACACATTTTATTTTGTAACCTGTGATCTGCTATTGGTGACACTTTTTCTCTAACCATTCTTTCCTTGTTGTATGCACTCTAGTGTTAATTACACATTTTACTTTGTAACATGGCTACACCTTTTTTTTTTGTAGTTTGTACTCTAGAATTGACTAAACATTTATATTTTGTAACCCATACTCTTGTATAGTTACACCCTTTCCTTTGGTCATTATTTTCCATGTAGTCTACACTCTATTGTTTACATGTTTTCATTTCATAACCCATATTCCGATTGGTTACATCCTTTTACTTTGGCCTCTCTCTTCTCGTGGTTTGTACTCTAGTGTTCACTATATTGCCATACATTTACTACTTTTGTGGTTGTTCTCTTGAATTGGTCTATGAAAAGTAATTTTCTTTCATTTCACATTCAAAACATAGTCATTGGAGTATCTTTTCAAATAATTTCGAAAATCAACATTCAAGTGTGACGTCGTATTTAATTAGGAGAATTGACAGTGGAACTAACCCTTTCACCCCAACTACTTTCTGTATTCAAGAATGGTGTCCTAGTTAGTTAGGAAAATTGGAAATATGTTTATTCCTTTTATCCCTATCCTTTCAAAAATTGAAAGTGGCATCCTAGTCAGTTAGGAGAATTGGCGATCAACCTTTTCACCATATTTTTGCCTCTCAGAAGGAAACTCTACAAGGAGAATTTGAAGGAGTTCATTTTCTTTAGAAGATATCTAGGACTCAATCATGGGAGAGTTCAATGGGAGCTCATTTCAAAGTGGTGCAATCTACTTGCAAAGTCACCTTAGCATTAGAGAAGCTTATCAGGAACTTGATAACAAGCAAATCTTGGATTAGATAATCTTAGGACAAAAAAAAAAAACTAGGCACCTAGACATTCCAATCATGTCCCTTCAACTTTGCCAGTTAATGAACAGTCCAGTTAGTCCTAGGCTTCTTGGGAAAAGCAAAGTACTGTCTCACAATTGTCTATAGAAATGTCATTGACAACTATACAATGATAAATGATCCTTGGGCTACCTTGGCCTTGCTAGAGGATCCTTGCAACCCACCTTATCCATCACCTTGTTCTGTAGACACCCTTTCCTTGGGGAAAGAAAAGTTCCCTATCCAAACAATGTAATACTTGATGTCAAGAATGTTTTAGAGAAAAACTTTCAAAGTTTGTTTCACTTTTGGGAAAAACATTTATTCACTTTGGGACATTCATCATTCTACTTTCAATATTGAATCAGGAAATAAAAAGTTTCTAGATTTCATTGTTAGTTGATGATAGTGGGAGACTAGAAAAATCTTTTATTGATGCATAGAAGATGAATTTTATGATGTTGAGAATATCATCACAAGGAAATGCACTGGTTTCAATAATCAAACATTTAGATAAACTGAGCAAAACAACACTGTGAGAAGGAGATCCATGTCTTGTAAAATCTTGGTAGGTAGAAAATTGATTGGGGAAAGATGCACTTTGGGTGAGGGTGGTTGTTTTTTTGGATCAGTACTCAAATGTACCAAATGGCAGTAAAACTTGATTTGTATCTACTTTGTGAAGTTATGTGACCTATGAACTTTGTCTAGACCTGCTATAGAAGCCTTCTAAACTTAAGCAAGTAAGTCCAAGGAGTATTCTATATTTAACATCTTAAGGCTGACTGGTTTGTGAGCTATTGGCTCAAAGCTCACTATATAGGTTCAATAAAAATATTGGCACAACATAACATTACACATGATAGAATTACATGGGGCCACCAAATCGGTAGATCTTTGTTGCTGTCTTTTGGGTGGTGAAGTATTTCCTCAAAACATGATGGTGGACATGAAATTCAAACTAAAGAAAGGAGAAAAGTGTTTTAGGTCTTGTGCACAACTGATGGGAAAGATAGTTTACTTGCCTTTGTCTAAAGAAAAGAGATGAGAGACATCCTATTGGTAGGAGGATCGGCTGTTCCTAACACCTTAATCCACAGCAATCAATTTAAGGTCCAAACTACATTGCATAATGTCTAAGATTCATATATGTAGGGCATCAAATCTAGATTGTATCATGGAACACAATATGTATATGCTCCTACAATTTCAGAATAGGACTGATTTTGAACACTAAATGTCTTCTCAACACAGTGAGTAATAAGCTTAACAGGAGTGCTCATGTCATCATAAAGTCATATGATGCATGTAATGTAACTTTGAAGAGTAACGGTGGAACATGGAAATTGAATGTGAAAAGGGTGTTGAAATCAAAATAGATTTGGAACACATATTGAAAAGCAATTTGGAACATGATTATAAAACCAAATGCGAAAATAAGTTGTTCAGATTCACAAAGTTATTTAGATAAGCATTTCAAATAAGATTTGAAATTGAATTTTGAAAGTAACATTGAAGAAATTTTTTGAAAACATGATACAAATTTTGATGTGTATCCTAGAGTATGCCAAGGTTTTCGAGCTCCACCATCTAAAAGTCTCCAAACGAATATATGGATCATGCTGAACCCACATAGTTTCTAAGAGGATAGTGATTGAGTGAAAAACATTTGCGTTGACCAACATGTGATGGAACTAAAACTTAAAGTGTATGCAAATGGTTGACAAGCTATTCTGCGCAATTAAACATGAAAGAAAAATTATATGTGATGCATACTACATTAGAACAAACATAACAACAGAAACAAGAGAAGGGATGTGTACACAAATCGGGATCACTCTTCAACATGGGAAAGTAGTAAAGAAGTTTCCATACTTTGTGCATAGTTTTCCAATGCCTTCCTGCAAGGACTATATACATGCATGAATGGAAGTGTAATATCACATGAAAATCACCAAAAATCTCATGAAAACATATGATAACCTGCTCATAAAATGTATAAAAAATGGTGACATGTTATGGCCTATGTGAGCGACTCAACATGGATGATTGTCCTCTCCAAACATAGACCTTCTTATTGATATTGCAGCTGGACATGTCATGTTCTCTTTTTTGGACAGTTACTTAGGATACAACTAGATCTAATTGGCCATTGGAGGTCAACCAGAGACCTCATTCACGGCACCCTAGAGGACATTTTTGTTATATATTAATGCCCTTCGGACAAGATCAAATGCATAAATTCATAGACACTTATATATATGACATTAAAAAAGTCTGACAAATTGTTACAGTATTAGTTGAGACTAAACCCCCAAAAATGTGTCTTCAAAGTTGAATCAGGAAAATTATTGTGTCAGCAAGAAAGAATAGAGGTCGATCCCATGAAAACTAGAGCTATTATTCACCTTTTGACACCAGGACTCTTAAGGAGATAAGGAGTTTACAAGGTGGAATTTACATGATCAGGTGATTAATCTCCAACTTGGCCCTTCGTTGCGAACCGTTCAACCAACTTCTTTGAAAAAGGGAGCAAAATTTGACTGAGCCCATGATGCAATGATCTCTAGAACAAAATTAAGCAAATACCTTCTTAACCCACCAATCCTCCAATGCTCAGTTCTGGGATGGCTGCTACTATTATACATATCAATAAACAATGCTGATAGTGGGGGAATTTTGGCACAATATGAGGGAGGTAGCAAGTTGATTCATGGGCTAAGGGTATTGTTGAACTTTAACATCAAAAGACTGCATGCTTATAGAAACTCCCTACTTATAGTAAACCAAGTAAATTAAGAGTGGAAGGTCATAGAAAAAATTTTCCATATCAAGAGACCACTAGGGAACTAATTAATCCAATTTGAAGAATTACAACTCTTCCATGTCAAAAAGAAATTCAACCAATTCGTAGATGGATTAGCCAGTTTAATTTCAATCATCGTATTCATGAAGGCAGTACCATGTAGAGCATTTGAAAGTCAAATGACTTACTCAACCGGATTATGAACACAGAACAAGTCAACAAGTAGGATCACAAGAAATCCCTTGGTACCAAAACATCATGAACTATTTGGAAACAAAAAACAATGTGCAATACAATGAATTTTGGCAAGATATTTTATTCAGACATAAGTATTATATAGGAGAGGCTTCAGTCAAAAATATTCCCAATGCCTAGACAAAGATCAAACACAAGATGTTATCAAGGAACACGTGAATGAATATGGGCTGTCCATGTTTGATTATCAAACACTAGTTAAACAACTGGGGAGGGCAATATGCTATTGGACAGCAAAGCAGCATAAATGTCATAAACACGTGAATATATGTCTAACGTGCCAAATTTATGAAGACTCTATTCATGTACCAGCTGCTTATTTACAATCAATTGTTTCACCATGACGTTTCTCTATGTGGGAATTTGATGTAGTGGGCCTCATCAATCCACTCGTGTCAAATGGCCACAAGTACTTCCTCACTGCAACCAAATATTTCACCAAGTAGGTAAAAACAGTTACACTTAAAACTGTAGAAGGTAGACAAGTGACATCCTTTATCCACAAAAACATCTTATGAAGATTTAGTATACCTTATGACATTGTTTCTGACCATGATACTCATTTCACGAATGAAATGATGCAAGATTTTTATGCTAAATTTTAA
This sequence comes from Nymphaea colorata, assembly GCF_008831285.2. Classification (NCBI taxonomy): domain Eukaryota; kingdom Viridiplantae; phylum Streptophyta; class Magnoliopsida; order Nymphaeales; family Nymphaeaceae; genus Nymphaea; species Nymphaea colorata. Next base: position 10,890,701 of record NC_045146.1, on the reverse strand, counting down.
ATCAAACATAACTTTTCCACATCTTATTACCTACAAGGGAATGGCTAGACATGTGTGGGCATACAAAACCACAATTAGGACACCAACTAATGTTTCACCAATCGAGTTGATATATAGGACAGATGTAATGTTGCCACTTCATATTAAAAAACTAGCATAGAGGTTTGCTATCATTGATGGAAATTCCCATGGACAAGTAACAATAGCAAAGAATGTTACAAGTAGATCTCTTGGATGAAAAAAAGACTCCAAACAGTAGAGCACATCAAAGCATATTGGGAGAGGGTAACTCGACATTTGCAAAAAATCAGTCATTGGGCAGAAGTTTAAAACAAACGAGCTTGTCTTCAAGCCACCATTGCAATGAAAAACCAATTGCAAGCAAAATGGGCAACAAATGGGATGGGCCATATATGGTGAAGGAAGTCCTTCCAGGTAATTCTTACCATCTCATTGATGCCGCAATGAAAAATTTTTTGATCCTGTAAATGCTCTTCATCTGAAAATGTTTTTTTACCTAATATACTTATAATAGTCTTCAATAAAAGTTTCTCTTTTGATGGCCAAACTTATCCTCATGATCTTTTGGTTTCACCCTTCTATCTGGGGCATTTTTTGCTTTCTATCTCATTCTAATAAATGGGAAACAATGATGGCTGTCAATTTCATAGAAAAATTTTAAAATATTTCATACAAAGAAGTCTTTCTAAAAGGATAATTACAGCTTTCAAATCTTAAAATTCTTGCCCTTAAGGAATATGGATTCCTGGAGATTTAAAAATGACAATGCCTTTTGTTGCAGCCGTGAGGTTTGGAGATGGCAGGTCATGAGATGTGGAGAGAGAGAGAGAGAGTAGCAGCCGTAACACTTGGAGAAAGAAAACTTACGTATTCCCTAACCCTATCTCCATTATAAAGAGATTAGGGTAGAAAGGAGATTTACATATTACATCAAACAGAAATAAAGAAAATATTAAAGAGATCTTGTAACTCTTTAATATTACAAAGAGCCACCTATAAACATAAAGTCTTCAATTCAACACCTTTTACAAGTACAAGAACACGAGAATGACCACACCCAGTGTGGAGATTTCACACTTCGATGCATGAGTGTCCACATAGTCACAAATTATAACTCCCATAGTGGGTATAGAACCTGTGCTCACATGCATACAAGAATACATAAATACAACTTTGGTGCTTTGGTACATCCAAACTTTTATTCATAGGCATACATGAACACATGAAAACACCAAACCCTTGCACTCATGTTTTAAACAACATTTGCAATACATAGAACTAGTACATTTGAACCTGTGCTCACATGCACATAGGAACATGTGAATAGACCGAACTTGACTATTGTGCACAAAACTTGCACCGTAGGTGCACAAAATGCATATGATGTATGCCAAACTTGTGAGACACCACCCTGGAACTTGTCTTGCATTGGCTAGGACTCGCATTGTAAGGCTCTTCGGCACCTCATCACCATGAACTCATGTCTCCAGTGCACCTCCTTGTACTCATGTTAAATGAACCAAACCTTCTCAATTTAAAGCCTGTATTCATGTGAATAGAAGAACCCATGAATACATTGAAACCTGTGCTCACATAAGAACACATGACCACACACATTTGACCAGAGTATTGCATAATTTTGATATGAGGATCTTGAATCGAACATGTTAGAGTGATTCAACCTTTTCTTGGGAGGAAAAATGATTTATGATCATAATCTAGAGAAAAACTAAAAAGGAGGACTTGAGAAAACCATGACATAAACTTAAAGTACATGTTAATGATATGGAGGGAATCAAGTACATGGAATGTCATTTGTTTTAATGACTAACTAGATGTGAATGCTTAATCGATCTGTGTATGAGGAACAATGATTGAGATCAACTAGGTTCGATTAAAATGAGCACTGAGAGATGGGCTCAGAGTAAGTATAGTGGTTCCACTAGAATAGTTAGTCGAGAGTATTGGGCAGGCATACCGTTCATTTACATATATTTCACTAGGACTGAAAATCACTCACTTGGTTGGAACTTGCAAATTGAAACAAGTCGAAGACTGAGAAAGAGCTATACAAGGAACACCAAAAAAATGAAATTCTAGATAGCATGTGGGGTGGTGAGGTATTTCCCTCACAGTTGAAGGTCAGCCTGAAATAGAAAAGAACAAAGAAAAGATCCAGAGAGAAGAGCCAAAGCAGCCAAATTACAAGAAAAGAAAAAGGAATGCAAAAAGGAAGAATGCTTGTTTGGAGAACAAGGGAACTCTTAGATCAGAAATTCCTCTATAAGAACCATGTAATCTCTCACAACCAGGATGTTGATGAAATCCATTATAGATCATATATGAGAATCTTTATGAAAATAGTAGATTGCTTTTAACTTCATGAATAGAGATAAAAAGAATTCTCCTTCGGAAAGTTGCTAGGCAATGAGTAGGGAAAATTTTGATTCTCAAGACAATGATGAAGTAATGACATGTCTTTCAAGATGTTAAGCTCAACAAAAAGCAAAATCTCAAAATCAGATGTGGAACTTTTGAACTCATCCTATTTAGACACATTTTTTATAACAATGAACATCTCAATTTTCAAGCTGAGGCATCGTTTTAAAGAACAGAAATGTCCCGATTTCTACAAATCTCAAGAGCTTTTCGAACCTAAAAACTTCTTTTATACTTGGGCTATTTAAATTTTCAAAATTTGGTGTGTCTAGTCTTTGCCACTAAGAACGAGGGGAATCTATAGGTCTCCAAATTTTTCATAGGTCAAAATTACTATTTTGCCCATCATAATGTGATTTTAAATTAGTTTTCAAAACAAATATTTCAATAGTTGGGGCCGTTTATGATAACAAAAAAAGTTCATCCTGGACTAAGGCCAAGACCCAAATCACCTTGGTTGTCATCATCCTGAAAAAGTTCATTTGCCCATGTGACCTGCCATTTTAGAGCTCAAAATTGAGAATTTCACTAGGAAGTTTGAGAATTGCCTAACATTTGTGCAACTAGGATAATTCTCACACATCTAAACATCTCCAAATTTACCATCATGTCAAATTTCCATTCTAGCTGAATGTCAAAAAATCTCGAAAACTGATGGTGATTTAGGGCAAACTCAAATAGGGTGATTCTTATCCCTATAAGTCTTTGAGGTCAGTTGAAATCAGCTCACCAGTTCCTTTAACTTGCTTAAATCAACCCATTGCAGCTCAAATCAGCTCACTGAAACCTAAAATTGCACTTTTTGGTTCGGGCATACATCTGTAAGTCCAGCCATAGTTCATGATTGGTTTAACTTAGTAAAAAAAATACTATCCCATTTACTTTGTGTTGCCAAGCCTAAATTCCAGTCATACAGTAAGTCATAGGTTTACATTGGGTCACTATATCTCCTGGTTTCAGGGTTTAAGCTGAATTTGAGCTCAACCTGATGGAGTGAGCTAAAACCGAGTTAGGATCATAGTTAATTATATAGATCAATTTTCCTTTAGTTTGATTTGAGCTAATTCATCCTAATTTAAGTTCAATTTGTTCCCGAAGGTCCTAAAGCTTACGCCCTCTCATGTTTTTAGGGGTTTGAACTGAATTGAGCTCAACCTAATAGAGTAAGTAAGCTAAAACTGAGCTAGGATGATGTTTATTATATATAAAACAATCTTCCCTTAGTTTGCTTTGGGGATAATTCATCCCGATTAGAGTTCAACTCAATTCTAATGGTTCTAAAAGTCAGTCTCCTATTTTCAAGGGTTTCAGCTGAATTTGACCTCAACCCAATAGAGTGAGCTGAAATCAAGCTACATTCATATTTATATAAATCAATCTTCTCCTAGTTCAGTTTGAGTTCATTCACCCTGGTTTAAGTTCAATTCAGTTTTGAAACCTATGGAACTCATTCCTAGTACTTGCTACACTCTAAAAATAGCTCTGAGCTCACTTCAGCTAAGTCATATTAGAATCTTATGATTTTCAGCATATCCCTACCAGTAAGTGGCTGATATAAGCACCCCTTGCTCGACCAATGGAAAATTCCAATGATAACATGATTTTTCCATACTTTGGTTTTCCATTATAAATATGACATTTATAGCTTGAAAATTTTAGAAAAATTGACTTTTAGAACAATTTGAGAGGAACTTTTCAATGAAATTTTAACCAAATTCATGATTTGAGCATGTTTCACTCAAGATCACACCTAGTAGGAAAACAATCATTTTGTTCTGATCCATTTTTTTCCTATATTTAGGATTGTATGTCATATATAACTAAGTTCATCAAACCTATCGGTTTTAGATCTTCATTTTCCTCATTTCACATACATAACAAATGAACTAGATCATCAAGGGTAAAATAGTAACTTCCTTTCAAGTTTCTTATCCAATGGTAAAACAATCTCTTACCCAAGGGTAAAACAACTACATTATCTTCAAAAATATTATTCCACACTTAAGTTATATGTCATATACAGCTCAATTCACAATATTCAGAGTACCAATTATTATCTTCATATCCATATTTTTTAGATCCATGAATTATTGTCATCTAGATCACTTGTCTGAAATATCACATCCAAGATCCATTTCTAAAATTTTCAATGGATGGGGATCTTGATCTAAATCTCAGGTCCATGTCCATGTGTAGTTTCTAGAGTTTTCTTTTGGATTCAGTTCATGATCTGAATCTCAGAACCATATCTCAATCCAAAGTCTAAATGCATGAATGTGTGTATATTAGAAAAATTGTCATGCTTGATATTCGTACATTATGTAGAGGTCAATCTGAACAATTGCTCATGATTCATGCAAATTTTGAGCTAAGCACTTGAACAATTACAAACGTTTTTCTATTTCAAGAACTTGATAATATAGTGTTTTTAGATTTTAACCTATTGTTTGCTTGGAGGAGGGAGGTCACTCCCCCCAAAAGTACATTTTTAAATGAAACCTCTTTTTTAAAACTATATTTTCCAAAAACCCTAGGTTCATTCATGGTCAAGATCTAAAACCTAGAGTTAACCCATGTCCAAGTAGGGTCTAACCCAAACCAACCCTAAAACCCACCACAAGTAAGTCGTAAACCCTATATCTAGATCTTTTTGGCTACCACATGTAAAATATCTTGATGCTAAATTAATACCTAACATTGAATCCTCTATAAGGAACCATGATTTAATCAAGCGCTAGTTAGGTTGGCCCTAGTAAGAAATCCTAATTACAGCAAGCCTAGATAAACCCAAATCTAAATTTATTGAACTTCAAACAAGTACTACCATATCTTAAGTTTTGAATGTCATGGTGAATTGGATCTAAGTTCTGAACATGATGATATTGGATCTCAGACATATATTCGGATTTCGTAATAATATTAAAATTGAACAAGGATCACAATATACAAGCATTAAATTCTGAACTCGGATCTTTGGATTACAATTTATATGATTTGGATCTTGCATCCTGAAATTTGGATATTAGATATCACCTTATAAGTCTAAAGCATAAATCTGTTTCAAAAAGATTGTGGGCCTTCAAGTAAACTCTAAAGCATGAATCTCTATTACAAGTTAAGGTAAAAAATTTTGGATCTTAAATCAATTTGATATTGAAGCAAGTTTGACTATGCATACATGTGAGGTTTATTTGCACAAATCAATGATGAGCTTGAAATGAACCAAGTCTCATTTCGAGTTTTGCCTATTCATAAGTTCTATTTTTGAGGATCCAATTAGCTTTTAAAGTTCACATTATCTCAAATCCAAGGCATGTCTGCTTTCTTTAGGATTTAGAAGACATCTAATTCATTGGTACTAGAACATGAAGTCTAGTTCTTGGTTTGATTACCCCTAGTAAAGGCACCAAGAATGGTCAAACCTCATATCGACAGGTCAGGTTTTGTCTCCCAGATTCATGCACATGTTAAATATGGTCGAATAGATGTGATAAATCTCATTTATAAGGTCTATATGCAAAGTTGAAAATTTTTTCATGTAGACACAAGGTAGCATCATGCTAGATGTTTCTTAGCTAATCCTATAAACATGTTCCATCTTGAGTAGTTGTGTAACAAGTTGGTACACATTCAATCTCTTAGGCAGGTTTCAAGTATAGAACCTAATCTTTGTCACTTGGGAATGATTTGCATGTACATTAAGGAGATGTTCATTGCATTTTATGTTTAGTTCATATCTGGTACTTAGAATGCCCATGCATAGTTGCCTTATTGATAACTTCTATGTTTTTAGTTATCTAATGGAATACAAGATTGTTGGCAATATAAGTGGCAATCTTATTATCACATCTCATTTTCATGGGAAGATCAACTTGAACACCCAAACCTGTGAGCATAGACTTTATCCACGTCATCTGTGCAGTAGTCTGGGCCATAGTCCTATACTCTAACTTAGCACTAGATCTAGCAACCACAACCCTCCTCTTTGGCCTATCCAGTACGAGTGTGATTGTGTTCAAGATGTCCCGTAGAGTCCTCACCAAAAAAATCAAAGGAAAAATCACCCTATCAGGTTCCATTGAGATTGGGTAGTACACTGGGACTTTGAATCGTTCATCCAGAGGCATCTTCCATTCATTTCTCTTTTGGTTTTGGTCTTTCTGCACCATATTTAGATCTGCCCCTTCTTCGATCCGAAAGCAGTCCGACCATCCGAGCATAGCCAACTGTACCGACCGCATCTAGGATTCTGTAGGGAGCAAATGGATTTCGTTCATCATGAATGAATATGAGAATCATTCCAATCATTCAGTAGCATAACATTAGGTCACATCAGAGCAAAGCCCTCTTTGGAATTAGGGGGAGGCCAAGGCCTTCCACAAGTGGAAGCTTCTTGGCATCCAACAAAGAGGTTGGGTTGTTCATTGACTTCACTTCACTTTACTTAACATTTAAGATACAGGCTAGACAGGCAGTGATCAAAGCACTTGCAACTTGCAATTGCCTAAGGGAACATCACGTCACGTCACGTCACGAGCAAAGCCCTACGCTTCATCATTCTCAATGAATGCCTAAGAAGTGATCTGATTTTGTTCATCGGGTCGGGGTGGAGACCAATGATGTTGAGCCCGTTTTACTCCTCCCAAGTGATGAAGTTACCTCCAATAAAAACACAAAAGCTAGTTGTGGACTTCTTATCATCAATGAACCCCACATAACCTACATCACTATAGACTCCACATCCTAGACACTCCCTTTCTAGATAATAGTACTTTGCTAGGAGAGGACTTAAGATATTTGAGACCATCCTTGCTGCATCTCAATGCATGTCCTTAGGCTTGTCTATAAACTGGCTCAATTTGCCAATAGCAAGATATATGTTCGGCCTAGTCATAGTCACATACAAGAGTTTCCCAATCGATTACATATATGATTTGTTGCACACAAATTCAATCTGACCATCATAAAGATGCAAATTAGGATTCATAGGAATGGTAGCCCGTTTAGCACCCAATGTATTGATTTCCTGTAATAAATAAAGTACATGTTTTGTAACCCCTAACAATGTCCCCAAGGGGATACTCAACATTTTAAAATGTGCTTGTGACATAGAACAGGGTTTTGGCCTCAAAGGGTCAATAGGAAATTTCATTTTTATCTTGGTGATAGTTTGGAAAGGAGTATAACTCATAGTAATGCCCACCAGCAACATAATCTTGGTAGAAAGAAAAATTGTTAGGCTACGAAGGGAGTTACAATTGAGTTAGAAAGTCCAAGATCTAAATAGGTAATGTAATTAAAATTTCCATGAAAGGGTATTTTGGGGACTTTATTTGTGAAAACAAATTTTAAGAAAATCAAGTTAATGGAGTGAGTTTTTAAGGGAAAACGTGGAACATTAGTGGTGGATTCGGATTCATACCTATTATTATTAGTTGTTGCTTGATAGTTTCAGGCAATTAGGGCATGTTGTTGCTGAAAAAAAAAAGGAGAAAAGAGACTACAAGAGAAAAGAAGCATACAGGAGGAACTTTCTCCCCCCCCACCACCCCCCCCCCCCGCCCCCCCACACACAGAGTTGTGTTTTGGCTGATGGCAAATTTGGGGAAAATCACATGATTTCCTCCCTCTTCATCCCCTAGTTGCTTTGGGATAACAGCAAGAGAGCTTGGCTTTATTTAGTAGAATTTCTCATCTACTAACCGTACTTGGTCATGTGTTCTTGACTGTATCACTGGTTAGGGATTGAGAAAATTGCAGGTCAGCTGAGAAGATTTCCTACGTTTTTATTAAATGTCTCCTCACATGATGTGGCAATTCGTTATTGCTGCACTCCAAGCTTGTGATTTAGTGAATTGATGGATTACAGGAGGGGGTGCTGCTGTGTGAGGGGTAATTTTTAGAGTTGGGACTGCATTTCTTAGGGCTGGACTAAAGTGGAGTCTAAGTCTGCTCCTTGTTCTACCCTGTTTCAGTTTAAAGAATGCTCGTTGACGACTGAAAATATGATTTTGGGAGTGATTGTGAGAGTTTTAGTAAATATGGGTATATCATGAGTGAGCTTTTTTTAAGAGGTGGTTCTTAGGTACTCGAATGGGTGTTTTCTTTTCCTTGTAAAGCTCGATTGAATGCAGAGGTGGTCCACTCTATGTCTCATACTTTTGGGCAGATGTGATTTTTATTAATGGAACTCACGTTTTAGAGGGCTATAAATAGAGTTTATTTCAAGACCCATTCCAGTATATGAAAGGGATTTCTTATCTATGATGGTAAGATTGATTTTATGCAATAGTTAGTGAGCTTAGTGCTGCTTTATCTTTAATTTGTGGGTGGGGACAGGTTTGTTTGCTGTGGTATCATTTTCAACCAGCCTTTAGCAACATAAAATTTACCATTAAGTGGTGCAGTTAGCACTTAGGGAATTTCGGTGTGGTGCATATGCTTTTTGGACTTAACGTTTTATTTTTTCTTTTTCTTTGGGTTCAAGATGTGATATTAGAATAAGTCTATCAATGTAGAATGTTAACTGATGGAATATTTACTCTACTGTGTTATGGATTGTGGAACTATTGGAATGACTAGTTAACGTTTTGTGTGTTGCTCGGGACTCGGTAGGATTAAGCATAATGTACTTGATTAAAAAGGGGGCATGAGCATGTGCAAAATGTATAATTAATGGGACACAAACAATTTTTTGAAGGAAGGACTATATATATATATATATATATATATATATATATATATATATATATATATATATATATATATATATATATATATATATATATATATATATATATATATATATATATATATATATATATATATATACACACACACACATATATATATACATACATATATATATATATATATATATATATATATATATATATATATATATTATATATGTATGCTTGCACACACACATATAGTTATATTGGGACTTGCATTTGATAACAAAATATTGTGATCAACTAGACTTGATAGATGTTCAAAATTTGTCTATTCAAGTTCTAACTAGGAAGTGATGAGTTAGAAAATTTAATCAACTATAGTATTTCTATAAAGATTTGGGACCTAAAATCGTGGATCAGAGCAAATTCAGGCGCATTTGGTGCATTGGTTGAGGTTGTGATGGAGAAACTAGGCCAAAAATGAGCAATATCGGGGTCACTACTACCAAAATGCTAGAGATGGAAAAACAAAAAGATCTTATGATTGGAGACTTATCTCCTCTGCATTAGTGAACTTCAATTTCCTACCTACAACTTTTCTCCTTAGTTAGGGGCTATGTCGAATTACACATAATGGGGACTCATGGTTTTGAGTTTTTGCAGGTGGACCAAAGCTTTGAGTTGATTTAGGGTGGAAGCATAAGAGCTCGAGTGATTTTGGTTTTTGAAACATGCATCAGGTATGGCAGCACTCCAAGAGAATCTTTCTCTTGTATCAAACTATAACAAGTGTTCAACCTCTCCTAAATGTGAGCTCTTAGGACTACAGGGCCATAAAAAGAGCTTTTTTTTTTTTTTTTACTACGAATAATGAATGAATGAGTGGCTTTGTTTGCAAGAAGAATTAATGTGTGTGTTACAATTCAAGCCTTCATGGAAATGGAAAGATCCACCTGTGGTAGTGCTTTTCATATGTCTATTATTGTTTTCTTTTTCATTTGTTTTTACATAATTTACATTGGCATAAGCATGCTAGTGAATAACTATATAGGACAGCCTTAAGCGGGTTATCAAGTTGAGTGCTTCTTGAGCCTGACCCATGTACTAGAAGGCATTCTAGAAATATAGTTGTTTAGGATAGCTGCATGTCAATCATGGACCAAAACTACCTTTGTGATTAGGATAGTCATTGATGTGGGTTGAATTGCATGGACATCACCGCTAAAATTATCGACAATATTTGATGTATGGCTTGTGTTATGCTTAATGAGTATGCTTATCAAAATTGTTGTGTGTGAAAGTTATGATGGCATCCTCTTTTGTATTTGACCATCCCAAATGTCAGTGATTCAACAACTACCCATTTGACCATTGGAGTCATGGATTGTAGGGATGGCTTGGCAGGGTGCTTGCTTTTGAAATCTAACGAAAAATTAATGAATTTGAACTTAACATCAAAGATTTTAAAAGATGCTAACTAACATGTGGGGCTAGTTACACAAGGTAAATCATGTGATTGCAACTCGCCTACCCTACTAGCCGGCTGCTCAAGGGGTAGGTGTTGCAAGAGTACCCTTGTGATATTCTTTGGAGTATTGGACTCCTGTCTCCTTAACTTGGGTGTCCTAGAGGAGGCTGTGCAAATCCACTTGAAATAAGTTTTCCATGTTAGATTGCTCTATCACTACAACAAATATAGATCTGTAGTATGTTGAGCCACCATGAGGCTGTCACCCAGCCTAAGGTTGGTCATGGTATACACATGCCTGTGATTGCATCCATATGAGCTATTAAATGGAAATGGAAATGTGAATATAATAAAAATTGTTTCAATTAATAAGTCACGTGCTTTCCTAAGTAAGGGTCAAGAACCTTAATTGTAGTGCTAATTGTGTGAAGATGTGAAGTGTAGCCCTTGGAGGTGGTTGTGTAGATCCTTGCATTGGGTTCTACATGTAGGACATCCATTCATAGTTTACCTTGGTGCCTGTCTTCAACACGTATTATGTGGTTGTATTCCATTATGTCTTAGTTTCCATATTTAGCGCCCTTACCCAAAAGGGTTTTGAGATTTATCTGGTTTGCTATCAATTCATGAAGGCTCAGCATTTTGTTTTTTCAAGTTGCTATAGATCTAGGCATCAGAGGGTGAAAATCACATCTCATTGAAAGGCTTTTGTAGTGCCATGTCGGACATTGTATCATGATTTTATGTCTTCTATTACCATTCTTTTTAGAAAACTTGATGTTTCATTCTTTTTGTGTAATAGGGTCATTATGGTCAATGTAATTCATTATACATGGAAGGAATGTGTCTTTTAATAGAAGGGCTCAACCCTTATTCTTATTTTGCAATTTATATTGATGTTTTGATTGTTGTGAAGGTTGCACCCCAATATTCTATGTTATATGTTTGTCTCATTCGATAGTGTGAAAACAATGTTTTACATTTTGGGGCGTGACATGTTTTATTTGTGAAAAAACCACACCTTTCTTTCTTTTGGAAACCTACATCTACAAAAATGCCTATGACGTCTAGTGACTTTGATTGTAGAGTGGTCATGGATGCACATTTTAATTTGAGATCTCTTTTTCATGGTCATCTATCAAAATAACATCATCTATATAAACCACCATAACTAGTATACCTTTGGAACTCTTCTTTTATGAATAAAAAATGGCCAAAGGGTGACCTCTAGTGTATACTTGGCAACATGCTTCTTGGCAAGTATACACTAGAGGAGGATCTTGGAATTGAGTGGATGACTGTACGAACCAAAGGAGAATCACAAGGAACAAACACTAATGGAACGGGGAGAATAGGGAATGAAGAAGAACCAAGCACTTCAATATGTACAATGAACCTAGGATGAGAGAAGTGAGAAGCAACTCAAAAAAGGTAACACCTACACTAATCTAATCCTTTTTTGGAGGCTAGATCAAAGCATCTATTCCTTTTTCTAATTGTTAGGGTAACCTAGAAATATACATTTGATTGCATATGTATATAATTTGTCTTTGTTAGGACCCAATTTGTGCACAAAACATACACAAGAAAATACTTTAGGAGCAATATAAAATATGAAGCCATTGAAGTAAAGCATTTTGGATGGGTGTCTGATCACCAATGAAAGAGAAAGACATTCAATTAATTAAATAACAAGTTGTAAGGATAGAATCCCTTAGAAATATGAAGGTATATTACTTTGGAACATAAGGGGTTCAGGCCACATTGAGATATGCCTATTTTTTCTTTTTGCAACCTCATTTTGTTGGGATGTATGTGCACATAAACATTGAGCAAATATGCCATGGTCATCACAAAACTGTAATAGTTGTTGATTTAAATTCAAGAGCATCATCAATGAAAACACGTTAGGGGAACCAAATATGTTGTTATTGCAATAACAAAAATTTTGAAAATACAAGACTTCAGACCTTTCTTTCCATAGGAAGACCCACAACACTCTAGAATAAGCATCAACAAGAACAAGATAATACTTAGACTATAACCAATTGGGAACCCAATTAAGTTCCTACACATTAACATCAACAAGATCAAAGGTACTCTAACTCGAAAGGTAAGAACTACAACTTTGCTCTGCAACCTGACAAGATGCTGAAGAAGGAATATTAAGAGATACAACTTTTCTCCCCAACCTGACAAGATTTATATTAATAACAAGCTGAAGAAGGAATATGAGGAACAACAAAAAAAGGTTTATGAAAAAGAAGGATGACCAAACTTGAGGTGCCACTGAAAAAGACTCGTACTCAATTCAACAAGTGATGTTACAACTCCATTTGGTCAAGAAAGATAGTAAACTTTTCATTCCTCATGACCTGCACTAATCGTCTTTGTAATCAGTAAGTCTTGTAGAGCACGAGAAGCATGGTAAAAAATAACTTAAAATTTAACTCCTTGATAAGTTGGCTCACATATAAAAGATTTATGGAACACTATGGGGTATGTAGAGCTTGTTGAATATAAGTTAAAGGCAAATGCACATCCCCTATCTCAGGATGGGCAATAATCTTCCATCTACTAATTTAACATGCCACAACAATTGAGAACCTTTAGAATCTAGATCTTATTGAAGGTACCTTACTTAGACACTCATTCTTGACAAATTCTTTGTTGAATTCTAGAGCCTCTCATTCTTTTATATCTCTACAATTGTCACTATGCTTAAATATGGCAACACTACGTGCACATATGAACTTAGGGTGCCGAGTGCTATCTGGTTTCAATGTGCACAGCATTTGCCTGATGTCAAGGTAGAAATTTTAGGAAATAAATTTCCTACAAATCATATGATTATTGATCTAGTAGAGTTTGATATAATCTTAGGGATTGACTGGATGAGTGAGTATGAAGTGTTCATTGGTTGTCATAGAAAGAGGATTACTGTACGGGCCAATAGTTCTGACCTTATAGTATTCCAAGCACTTACTCATGAACATGCATTAGAAATTACTGTAGCCAATTTGTGGATGCAAGAAAACATAAAGGGTTATGACATAGTCTATCTTATCTATGTGACCACAAAGCAAATAGAAACAGCAGATAGAATTGTGGTACGTGAGTTTGTAAATGTATTTTCGGAAGTCCTCTCAAAATTGTCACTACCACAGGAGATTGAGTTTCCTATTGACTTGATACCCGGTACTATGCTAATTTTGAAAAGAATTAAAGAAATAATCGCAAGAGTTTATCAACAAGGGAATTATCATACTAGCATATCACCTTGGAGCACACCTGTGTTATTTGCAAACAAGAAGGATGGCTCATTTTGGTTATCCATTGATTATTGGATGTTAAATCAAGTGACTACTAAAAATAAGTATACCCTCCCCAGAATTGAAGACCTTTTGGATCAGTTGAAGAAAGCTTGTGTATTCTCTAAGATCGACCTTAGATCGGGGTATCACCAACTAAAAAGTAAAAAAGAGGATATTCTGAAGACTGATTTCAAATGCAGCATGGACATTATGAGTTTCGTGTTCTCCCCTTCCGACTGACTAATGCACTTTCAGTGTTTATGGACTTAATGAACCTGGTGTTTAAAGAATTTCTTGATCAATCTGTTACTATGTTTATTGATGATGTATTAATTTATCCATTCACTCAAGAAAAGCACATGGAACACTTGAGAAAAGTATTGAGTATTCTTCGACAACACAAAATTATATGTAAAATTCTCAAAGCATGACTTTGGCTGTCTGAGATAACCTTTTTGGGACATGTTATTTTTTATGAAGGAATTGCAGTGTATCCAGTCAAAGTTGATGCAGTCCAGAAATGGAAGACCCCTACAATATTACTGAAGTAAGAGCCTTCCTTAGATTAGCTGGTTACTATAGAAGATTTATACAAAGATTTTCTCAATTAGCATTTCCTATAACCACACTTTTAAAGAAGGGCATAAAATTTGATTGGGAATAAAAATGTAAGCAAGGTGTTCAAACTTTGAAAAAGAAGCTAACTATGGCACTGTTCTCACCCCACCCCATCCTTGGGGCATCGATGCGAATCAGCAAAATTTCAAATTGGATTTTGAAAAAAAAAAATCAAGAGAAAAGGATCCACCAATCGGTACAAGGTCGAATCGTTTCTGCCACACTTAATAGGGGTAATCGGACCAAAGACTAAGGATTATTTGGATCATATACAAGTCATTTGATTGATGCAAATCCTATATGATTGTGCATAGAAGCTTTGGATTTGAATTTGAAAGTTATTTGAAAATTCAACTTGTTTAAGAGAATTTGGATAAATTTTTCAGAAAATTTTCAAATTGATTTGGATTGAAGACCATTGTGATAGTAAAAAATGTGTGCCACTTGAATTGAACGTCAAGATCTGCAAAGATGTTGAGGATGGTTTGAATTGATGACCATTGTTTTTGTCGAAAATGTTTCAACTTGAGTTGCATGGGATTGCTTTAAAATGAATGTTCATCCTGGCTTTGATCCACAATTTTGAAATTGAATTGTCAAATTGACAATTTAGATTGTAAATTTACATGGAAAATTGTAAATTTTAGGGATTGAATAGAAATTGAGATCAATTTGTGATCAAATTTTTAGAAAAATGGCTAAGTTCACTTAGAAAATGGATTGATTTTGGAATCTCTTTTTGTCAAACCATGTGGTTAGGACCAAGAGATTTGAACTTGATTTTAAATGATTTCTCTTTTTAGAAAATAGTTAAGAGCAAGTGAAACTTAATCTTTTGATGAAGATTCTAAAATATTAAAAAACATGTTTTCAAAACGTATTTTGGCTAAATTAGGATATAATGCTATTTGTGTTTTCTTTTGAAACTATGTGAGACTTTCACATTCTTATTGCAATACAACTTTGTCAGTTTTTGCAACTTGAAATAGGATCACATAATTTTTAAGAATGTGTGTTTATGAAATTTGATTTGTTATATCAAAATGCATTTATCATGATCTTTCAACATTCATTCAATATAAACATTTAATACATGATCCACACATATGAAGATTGATTTTTTATTGGAATATAGGACTTTCGCGAAGCATGTTTGACATATTGTTAAGCACAAGAGTTAGAAATGTAGTTCACAAGCTTGAGATTTGACATAAAATCATCAAAATAATGAAAATCAAGTAAATGATGTTAAAATCAAATTTCAAAATATATGAGAGACATGGATGACACCACTTTGTCTCAAAATATCCATAAAATCAGATTTTAAGCTAATTCATATACCTAAAAATTAGAAATGTTGATTCTAAGGAAGCATTTTTCTTAGAAAATGATGACAAATCATTGAAAATTTGGTTAACTTTTCATAAGTTAAGCATCTAAGTCAGCAAGAGGAACGTTGCCCTCAAAAATAAACACCCATTCATGTGGGGCTTAAACATGAAGTTTTAGAAAACTTTGTTTTCTACAACCAAATTAGATTTCTGATTTTATGCCAAAAGATTCTCCCATTCTTTGGATAATTTTAGCATATTTGATCATCTATTTTGAGGGAAATAAAAGTTGTATTTTTAATATGATTGCAGAGTTTTGGGATGAGGACAATTCTCATGCAAATTTGAAAATTTATGAATGAAAATAGAGACCCCTGAAAGTGTATTCGAGGATACCTATTTGAATGATGTTAGAACTTTTCTAGTTCTATGGGAAATAGCTGAAAATTATCATTGTTTTGGCTTTAAAATTTAAAGTTTTAAGCTAAATTTTATGAATGCATGGTTTTATTTCAGCAATATACATATTTTTTGTTCATGTATTGCAGGAATTGAAAAAAATTTCAAATGAAATATTGAGTGATCTTATAGTTTTGAACTACAAAAATAAAATATTGAGTGATCTAGTAGTTTTAAAGCGTGTATTGAAAATGTGTTCCAACTTAACTTTAAAAGAGAAAAATGATTTTTGATAAGAGATTATACATGCATATGTATATATATATATATATTATATATATATATATATATATATATATATTATATATATATATATATATATATATATATATATATATATATATATATATATATATATATATATTATATATATATATATATATATAACTTGCCAATCAAAATGAGATATTTGACAAGGGGCCACTTAGCTCATAAACCATAATGATTCGTAGCTGGGTTCTTTTACGTAGAAAGATTGGAAACTAGTTTGTAATCTTCTCTACCACCTTTAATCAATTAAACCAAGAACGAATGAATCAGAATGATGAAGAAAACAAAAGAATACTCAAGCTTGTTTGTCTATGATTTCACCATGCAAGGGTGGATCACATTCATGAGAATGTATTCGTCCTTAATAGGCATTTAGCTTATATGTGCTGCAGTAAATACAAATCACTCTCAAATCATGGTATCCTCTCATGGTAGGGAGTTAAAAATGGTTTAGACTATATATTTTGAAAGGGATGTGGCCTTGGGGCTCTTTTCAAAACTTGATTCATGGGTTCT
The DNA here is from genome assembly GCF_008831285.2 of Nymphaea colorata. NCBI lineage: Eukaryota > Viridiplantae > Streptophyta > Magnoliopsida > Nymphaeales > Nymphaeaceae > Nymphaea > Nymphaea colorata. The sequence goes on along the minus strand of NC_045146.1, from coordinate 10,873,588 downwards.
CTTCTAGAAAAAAGTGATTTATGCATGTATCATGCATTAAAATGTATATTTGACCATAGCTCTCCCTAGCTAGACATCATTTCCAGCTATGAATAAGAACAAAAATTAAACCTCCCGCAAATATTGAACTTGAAAATAAATAGAAAGAAGCAAAATAAATGAAGAACAAGCTAGAATCACCTACCTTGTAATCGGCCTAGGAGCTTGAGGCTTCTCTTTGCTTGTTCTCTAAATCAAGCAATCCTAAACAAGAATCCAAGCTTGGATTCAACCTTATCAAAGCTAGGAGAAGAGAGTCTTCTTGCTAAAATTTTTTGGAATCAAGATGGTTTTCCTTGTACTAGAAATTGTAAGCAAGAGTCCAATGAATTTCCCTAGCTTAGCAAATCTAGAAGCAAGGAATGGGATAGAGTCAGAAAGAGGAAGCTTGGACGATGGCAGCTCCTCCTCTTCTTGGCTTCTTCTTCTTCCTCCTCTTGGCTGCAATTAATGAGGTGCTCCCTGCCGGTTGTTGGAATGATGCGAGGAGAAGAGAGAGAGAAGATAAAATGAAAAGTGTCCTCCTTTGGCCTCAAGGGGGGTTTATATAGAGATGAAAATTGAATAAGGAAGGGGATGAGATAACTGCACCTACCTCCTTAACTCACTATTGTAACATGCCAAAATTTGGGGAATTTACCTTTGTTTGAGCTGATGGTTAGGATAGGTCCAGCTATGCACCAAGCTGGAATTAAAATTAATTTAAATTTTGAAAATAGGCTAAGATGGCTCTCACTCATCCAGCATCTAATTTGACCAATCGCTAAGGGAAACTTTGTTTTTTATTGGTCTAATCCATGATACATGGATTGATGATTTGAGAAAGGAGGATTAAGTGAGTTTTAATCCCCTTAAATGACTTCAACCAAGCACACCTAGCCCACATGCATGAGCTGGGTGTGGTCAACCATGAACTAGACCTAGTCAAGTCTAATTTGAGTCAAGGTTTTGGCTTTTAAACAGCTAGTTTGACTGAAATTTTGATGAAAAGACCCTCGGCTCAGGTGTTATTTTTCAAATGGAAAATTAAAAAACAACATTTCAAATCAAAATTTGATTTAATAAAATGATTTTCAATTGAATTATGATAAAAATGCCCTCTTAAAACCAAATTTTATAGGATTTTCAAAAGTCCTTTCAAATTAAATTGAATTGTCAAACAAGAATTTGAAACCCGTAAGATTTAGAGCTTACTCACTAAGTTTGAACCTAGCAAGCTCAAATTGAAAAATAAAACCCTAGCCAAGGGTATTTTTGTCACAATTTTCAATCAAACTAGGTGTTTAAAAACCTAAACCTTGACTCAAATAAAACTTGACTAGGTCTGGACCATAGTTGACCTAACTTAGCCGACCATACCCAGCTAACAGGTGTAGGCTAGGTGTGCTTGGTTGAAGTCATTTAAGGAGATTAAAACTCATTTAATCCTCCTTTCTCAAGGATGAGACCAATAAGAAACAATGTTTCGCTTAGCCATTGGTCAAATTAGAGGCTGGCTAATGTGGCACCCACCTCAACATATTTTCTAGAATTTAAATTAATTTTAATTCCACTGTGGTGCATAGTTGGACCTATCCTAACCCACCAGCTCAATGTGGGGCAAATTCCCCATGCCTTGAGTATGTTCCAAGGGGGAGTTAAGGAGGTAGGTGGAGCCACCTCCTCCCCCTCCTCATTCAATTCTATCTATATATAAACCCCCCATTGAGGCTAAAGGAGGAAGACGATTTTCATTCTCACATCTTGTTGTATATCTCTTCCCCTTAGTTGCCAGCCAAGATGAAGAAGAAGCCAAGAAGAGGAGGAGCAGCCATCGTCCAAGCTCTCTCTCTCATTCTTTGCTGAGATATGGTACTTCATTGGACTCTTGCTTAGGATTTCTAGTACAAGGAAAACCGTCTCGATTCCAGTAATTTTCAGCAACATGACTCTTCTTCTAGCTTTCCTAAGGTCAAACCAAGCTTGGATTCCTGCTTAGGATTGCTTGATTTAGAGAACAAGCAAAGAAAAGCCTCAAGCACCAAAGCCGACTACAAGGTAGGGGCGATCCTAGTTTGTTCTTCATCTATTTTTGCTTCTTCCTATTTATTTTCAAGTTCAATACCCATAGGAGGGTTTCATTTTAGTTCTTATTATAGATGGGAATGATGTCTAAGTAAGAGGAGCTATAATTAAATATACATTTTAATGCATGATGCATTAACAAATATGTTTTTCTAAAATAAAACCCATGAATCAAATTTTGGAAAAGGCCCCAAGGACACTTCCCTTTCAAAAACAACTCGTCTAAACCACTTTTAAATCCCCACCATGAGATGATTTCATGGTGAGTGAGTGATTTATATTTTCTGTAATATATATAATTTAAATGTCTATTAGGGATGGATACATTCTAATGAATGTGGTCCATCATTGCATGGTGAAATTAATAGACAAACAAGTTTGAGTATTCTCTTTCTTTCTTTCATTTTGAGTAATTTTGATTCAAGCATTCATGATTTAGTTTATTAAGGGTGGTAGAGAATATTAGAAACGAGTTTGCAATCTTCCTATGTAAAAGAACTCACATATGAATAATCATGGTTTATAAGCTAAGTGGTCTTTTGTCAAATATCCCATTTTGAGAGGCAACATATGTGCATATATACATATATATATATATATATATATATATATATATAACCTCTTATTCAAAATTATTTTTCTATTTTAAAGTTAGGTTGGAACACATTACCAAACAGATTTTAAAGAAAGAGAACCTTCATTTTGATTTTCATAGTTGAAAACTACAAGATCACACAATATTTCATCTTAAAAATTTGTCAATTCCAGTAATACATGCGCAAAATGCATGTATATTCCAAAAATCAGACAATGGTCTCATAAAATTTAGCTTAAAATTTTAAAATTTAAAGCTACAACAATAATAATTTTCAGCTACGAGGTGGCTATTTTCCATAGGACTAGAAAAAGTTCTAATCTCATTCAAATCGGCAACCTAGAATACATTTTTCGGAGTTGTTGTTTCATTCATAAATTTTCAGATTCGCATGGAATCAATCCTTATCTCAAATTGTTGCAAATCATATTAAGGATCCAACTTTCATTTCTTCCAAAAAAGAAGATCAAATATGCTAAAATCATCCAAGGAATGTATGAATCTTTGGGCATGAAATCTGAAATCTAATTTGATTTTAGAAAAGAAAGTTTCTCAAATTTCATGTCTAAGCCTAACATTGATACGTCACATGAATGGGAACATGTTCTCAAGAGGAATGTTTCTCTTTCTGATTTAGATGCTTAACTTATGAAAAGCTAAGCAAATTGTTAACGATTTATCATAATTTTCTAGGAAACAGGCTTTCTTAAAATCAACATTTCTAATTTTTAGCTACAGCAATCAGCACAAAATCTAATTTTATGGCTACTTTGAGGCAAAGTGGGTGTTATCTGTCTCCCATATATTTTGAAAATTGATTTTAACATCATTTACATGATTTTCATCATTTTGATTATTTTATGTCAAATCTCAAGCTAGTGGATTACATCTCTAATTCTTGCATTTAATAATATGTGAAGCATGCTTAGGAAAAGTCTATATTCCAATTAAAAAATCAACCTTTGTATGTGTAGTTCATGCATTGAATGATGAAAGATTGTAAGAGATGGAAGAATGAATGCCTCATATAGTTTCTTTTTTCTTTCATGCATTTTCGTACACCAAATAAAATTACACATATGCACATTCTTAAGAAATTCAGTGATCCTATTTCAAGTTGCAAAAAGTGAACAAGTCATATTGCAATAAGAATGCATAAATCTCACTTAGTTTCAAAATAAAACACAAATAGCATCATATTTTAATTTGACCAAAATACGTTAAAAACAACATATTTTCTAACATTTTGAGATTTTCATCAAAAGATAAGTTTTTCATGCTCCTAACTCTTCTCTAAAAAAAGAACTCATTTGAAAATAAGTTCATATCTCTTAGACCTATTCACATGATAAAAAGAAATTTAAAAACCATTCCGCTTGCTAAGTTAACGTAGCCATATTTCCTAAATAGTTGAACAAAAGTTGATCTCAATTACGATCCAAAATCATTAGATGATCTTGAGTTTACAATAAGGAACCAGATCTCAATCACCAAAATCTCTAATTTTTTAAGTCAAATTCCCAATTATCTATCCAATTTTTCAATCTAAATATTTAAATTATCAAGCAAATTTCTAAAATATTGAATCAAAACTACAATCCACATAAATTTTCGATGTCCTAAGCAATTTGGAAATCAAAGTCAAATGGCACATTTTCAACCAAGATAATGATCTTTAATTTAAAATGAATTTAGAGATTTTCCAATTTTGCCTAAAGGAATTTACCCAAATTCCTAAAAGCAAATTAAATTTTCAAATAACTTGTCAAAACAAGTTAATTTTTCAATCAACTTGTCCAAATTTCATTTCAATTTGCCTAAAATAAGCTTAGAAATTACTTGTTGAAAACCAAGTTCAAAATGAACTTCCAATTTCATTTTCAACTCTCTATGCACAAGCATATAGGATTGCATCAAATGGCTTATATATGATATGAGAAATTCTTAATCTCTGGACCAATTACCCATGTTAAAGGTGGTAGGAATGGTTGGACTTCATACCGATGGGCGGATTCCTTTCCTTGATTTTTTTTTTCAAAAATCTAATTTGAAATTTTGCTTACTCACATTGACACCCCTGAGAACGGGGATGGGTACGAACAGATGACGACCATGATGGAACCCATCATCATTTATCTAAGAATTTCTTGGATCATATATAAGTCATTTTCACAATGTTGGATATCAATTGCATGAAGCCTTTCATGGCCAGGCATCATATTCTATGCATTTAGGACTAATTGAGAAGATTCTATGTTCCCTTTAGTTCTATACCCCTTAATTTAAGAGTTGTATGGAGCCCATGTATACTATCAAATTTTTAAAGCCATCTCTTAGGAGTGTATGCAATAGAGCCATCTATTTTACATTTCCACATGAAATTTGAAAAACAATTCCTACCTATTCATTGTGATCTAAAGCCAAGTAATGTGCTTCTAGATGAGAACATGACAGCACATGTTGGCGACTTTGGCATTGCGAAGATGCTAGTTGGTCACAAATCTTCAACTCTTACAAGCACCCTTGGAACCACCAGATACATTGTGCCAGGTACCAACTCTTAGTCCTGTCACAAATTCTTTGCTTTTCACAGTTATAGGCAAGTGTTATTGCTTGAACTGTTTCTTAGACAACTTTGTCCAGCTTACCAAGGAGAGGAAATTTTATCACCATCCATAATTTGCAAATATCATGCTTTAATTTTGCTAGTGGGAATTTATTATGAAAAGAGAAATACCAGATTAATAAGTGAAAGAGGATGATCACTAGCAATTTTGCATTTAACTACAAGTCTGAATCCAACTAAGATAGTGATGGAACCAAATTATTAACGGAGATGTGCATGCACACAAACACAACAGAAATGCCAGCAAGTTTCCCTTTTAAATATGTTTCTTTCTTTAGTAAATTTTCACTTCCTCCTTATAAATGCATGGAAACAAAAAGTGGAGTTATATGTAAACCATTAAATAAAAAAAAATAATTAGTCCTAATTTTTTGCATGGATTTATTTATTTCTGAAACCATCTCATTAACAACAATGTGCATTGTCTACCTAATATTGCCATGATCATGACTGGCCTTGTTGAGTGGATGAATTAGAATTCGGGGCCACTGGAAAGGTGTCGACCAAAGCAGATGTCTACAGCTATGGGATTCTTCTTCTGCTTGAGGTGTTTACCACAAGAAAGACTACCGATGAACGTTTTGATGGCGACTTTACTTTGACGCAGTGGGTCGCTGAAGCATTTTCGCTTGCAATTTCAGATGTCATAGATGGTCATCTTTTGAAGCAAAATAACCATGAAACAGTTTCAGATCATGTTGCAGAAGGCTGTCTTCTGGAGCAAAATGACTGAGAAACTCTTCGAAATGAAATGCTTGTCATGATCATGGAGACAGGGTTGTCCTGTTCAAGGAAATCACCAACTGAGAGAGTGGACATGAAGGAGGTGGTCGCCAGGCTTAAAATGATACCATGGAAGGCTTCCCCTGTGGAAGAATGACAAAAATAAACCAATCCTGTACATTTATTTGGAAAACAAGGGATCTGCTTTTGCTTCTGACGTTTTATTGCGTTTCCCAACACCCCGCTAGAAACACTTTCTTTCAGCAAAATGCGAGTAAAACAGTAAATGTTCTTCCACTAGCTGCTATGAAAACAAATTGGTTGGGTCTTCATCTCCTATCCTAATTTAAAAACAAGTTCAGATCCGACATTCATATGTATACGTATCAATTAACATTTTATTGGATCCCACTAGAACATTGGACTCCCATTCTCATTCACTTATGAAAGCGCATTACCAATCTAAACCTGTTTGCTCCAAATTTCTGCACCAAAAAATGGATCCAAAATCAGGTCATGTAGTAGTTGAACTTAGTAAATCCATTTACATACCTAATCAAAGTGCATTCACAGAACCAAATTAATGATACTTCATGACGTTGGTCAGGTCAACAAAGACATTTGGGTCCAAGTCCAATCAGATCGAGTCCGAGATCCAGAATGAAGAATTCGTAGTACCACCAGAAAGCATCTGACAACTCAGAAAAGTACGCCCAACTTTTGTTATTAGAAAAACTATGCAGTTGTTCCATGGTAAACTAATATATATATATATATATATATATATATATATATATATATAAAATTAGTACCCTTTCAACAAACATTTACGCTCGCCTATGTTTTCTCGCCTAATAATTCTATAATTAAGTTAAAGCAACATCAATTTTAATCTTTTATGATTTCATGCATTAATAACAGGGCATACCTGGTGGGGACATAGTTAACCACATATGTATGTTGTGTTGTCACAGTTGCCGATAATGGAAATTAATGAGCTAATTGATTTGTTTATATGGAAAGTACTTTTAGTCTTTCCATCTTAATAATTATACGTAAGCTATTATTAACTAACAGAAGTTTACTCTTAATCAACAGTGCGAATATCTTGTATTTCTTCTCATCCCCATATGTTTACATAAATTTTCAAATGTTCCCATCAACTTATTTGAAAAAATAAGTGTCTTGAGGGTTTAAATTAACATAAAACCACAATGATATACACCTTGCTACCTCACATTAAATTATAATAAACGCAGAAAAAATCATCTAACTACAAGAAGGTCCAAGGTATTGCCAGAACGCTATAGGGAGAACCGATGGAAGATGACATCCATACTCAATCGATGTCAAATATGGGGCTTGCAGAATCTGTGTGTACATAGCATTGGAAGAGGAAGAAATTGTTCTTCAAGAAATCAACTGTATGAGTAATATTAAAATTTCCTCCCATTGCGAAGCGAATATATACTCATATGACAAGTCGGTGTAGAGTTAATTAGTTGGTGGTTTCTTCTCAAGAGGCTGTGGCAAAGAAAGATGGGTGAAAGCAAATGATGGTTATCATTATGTCAGGAGAGCTAAGGAGTGGCCAGGAGGGAATAAGAAAAAAATTTTGGGAAAAAATGAGGAGTTAATAAAGGAGAGACCCAGATCAAAAGCAGAACCAGAATTTGGGGAAAGCAAGTTTCGGTTTCTCCGTGGGTAGATGGAAGTCGAAAAGGAACATTAGACCCAGAAAGATTGGAATGAATTGATTTACAGGAGACCAGCAATTGCGGAGTAACTTGAAGTGCAACCAGCTGGTGGGCAACGAGAAGATAGAGCAGGAGATGGAGAATCAATTGATAACAAAAAGAATCAAAGGGGAGAACCGTGAGTCCTCATCAGGTTTGATTGTTTCTCCTCCATTAAAAAATACATTTCAGGATTCTTGCTGTTTGGATGGAATGAAAACTAGCAAACAAATGATTGGTTTGGAGAGTGAGGTTATGGTGAATGACTCACCACCAGGTTTGTCCAAGAGAGAAAATGGAAGAACAGCTGGTAAGAAAGGGAAGGTGATTGATGATGCTTGCACATGGGGGAACATTAGTCCAGAGTAATGTGTCCACTACACCAAATATATCCTATGAAGGCACTTTATTATGGACACATCCAACACTATGTGTCCGGTTTGGCCCTTCATTACGAAAAACCACAACGCCTTTCCAGTACAAACAATAACGACTCTCGGTCCTTCCAATGGAAGCATTTATTGGAAGTGATTTGCCGCCCCAATCCAGCCGATTCTGACTGATTCCAGTAACGTCGATCACCTGATCGGTGGTATTGTACATAGCTGAGTTCTAAATGTCCAATAAGCCCATGCACTAAATGGAGTGTACTCAATTAAGAAACCAAAAAAGGATAGAGTAGAAAACCTGGCAAAAAGAGCACATGATATTGGAAATATGTTGTTACGATAAGGGCTGCTAAGAACATAATTGTTGATTAATCTTCCGTGCCAAGCAAGGCGGTGATGTAGAAATAAGAAGTCCTACCAATTAGAAAAGGTCCCATTGGCACTGAGTGTGGAAATAACAAATGATATCACTTTCTTTTAAAGAGAAGTAGACTTGAGTCTTCCTACAATTTAAATTAAACAAAAAATGAAGGTGAAATTTCTTGGAAGAAGAGAATCTACGAAAGAACGTTGCTAATTGTTCATGATCATAAGATTGCTTGGCACCGATAGTAGTACGTAGAATCGATTTATATCAACCATTTTCTATCCTATATGAATTTGAATCTGATTGAATGTCCTTTTTTAAATCTGAATATGATCTAATTTCTTAATTAAATATTATTTTTTTCTCATCTATTTTTTTTTGAACAGTTTGGGTGGATATCTGATTTAAATTGGAAGATTCCCTTGAAAATTAGTAAAAAAAAAAAAAGTTACCCCTCACATGGTATGAATTTATAGGGAGCAAAATGACTCATTGGGAGTGCAGGGCAAAGCCAATACTGGGCAATTAATGTAAACTTACCAGTTGGCAATTAAAAAAACAAATCAATTTGGCTTGTGTAAAAAATTTCTAATAACAAATGGCCTATGTGATTTATATGCAAATAAAAAAAATTAAAATTTAATTTTTCGGAAAAAGGAATTGAGGAATATAAAAATTAGTTAAGAATATAAAACTTGTCCACTGTACCCAACTTTGATGGGGCCATTTAAAAAGAAAAATGGAGTCAAAATGTGGCATAAAGAGAACAAGATATTGAAATTGTATAAGTTGTTACGGTGAGGGCTGCTAAGAAAGAGACTTGTTGATGTAGTCTTCTGTGCCAAGTAAGGCGCGCTGTTGTAGAAATATGAAGAGCTACAAATAGAAAAAGTCCATTGATGTGATCTTAAAGTGAATTGTCTTCACGTTCCACTTGACATTGACATTATTTAGGTTTGAGTCGCTAAGTCTTGCCCCATTGACCACACAAATGTTTGGTGCATAGTTCTTCAGGGTGCCATCCGGCCAAACATCATTCTTGGGGGTGCCAGCTGTTGGCTTGTCGGCTGTCTATATGGCTGTGTGGGAGTGGGTTAAGTTGGGTCAAGCTCAATGCTTTTCTTGACTTTCAAGTCAAGTTTCACTGTAGTCTCCATGACTCATGAGTCGTCATTTACCACTCGAGTTTATGGCTGCACGAGTCAAGCCAGCTTAAAAACCACTCATAAACTTCAGCTCGAGTTCAAGTGTATACTAGAAATGTTAAAGCAGTTGAGTTTGAGTTGTAAGAACTCTAGTTAGCTCAACTATAAACGAACGAGTTTAAAAAAAAGGAAACATGCTTCACATAAACGAGTTAAATGAGTTGAGTTTGAGCTCGATGTTGTATTGTCGAGTCCAGCTCAAGCTTGTTTTATTGAGCTCAACTTGAGATTTCTGAGTCGACTCAAGCTTGAGCTGGCTCAACTCGAGCTCATCTCCTCATGTGCAACCCTATTCAAGACCCTGGTCAATTTAAAAACCATTCACGAGCGTACATAGTGGTGAAGCTAAGATTTTTTTAGGTTCAAAATTTACTTTAATATTTTAAAAAGTGTTTCATAAATTTCTCATCATTATTGTTTATCAGATCATCAAATCATTTTTTTAAATAATAACATTTATTTTTTGAAACTCCAGCTGATCCATTTCTGCCTATTTACTGTTTTTCTTATTTAAAAAAATTAAATCAGAAAAGTTTTAGAAAAATTAAAAAATATAATTTTTTTAACCTAGGGTAATCTCAGTGTAATATTATTGACAACCTTTGTGATTGATTGAGGGCAGTAGACTTGACTCTTCCAACAAATTGAATTAAACAAAAGAACACGAATTTTTCTGGAAGGGAATCTGTAAAAGGACTTTAATTGATAGTTGTTCATGGTGATAACTTTGCCAGGCACCCCGGTTAAATGCTAGTAGTATGTAGAATCGATGTACATCAACCATTTCCTATCCTGTTTAGAACCAATAGACGTTCAAGGCAGCTACCCATCATAGACTGATTGGGACATTGTAAAGATCGGCCAGAGTGGATGATTCTTTGGTATATTTATCTTATTTTTTTCAAAAAAATTTACCATATTTTTCCTTTTTTTCACGGCCACTGTATTATATTATAGAAAAACCTTTCCATTTAAAAAGTGGAAGATGTATCTGCAAATTTGATTTGTGATTGAATAAGGTTGAGAAGTAGTAAAGGGAAATGAGACTTAAGGGCCAAGAAGAAAATTTCTCCTTGATGTGACAACAGTCGGTCCTGGAGTGTTTGTTTACACCGGATGTTCTAAAAACAAAATTTAAACTTAGTCGTGTGTTTGTTTGTGACAACATATTGTATTTTCAGAACTCCATCCATTTGTTTGGGTTGGATTGGGAGTATAGAATGCCCTTTCTAGGAGAACTTTGGCCGACCCGTAGGTGTATGTCAAAAATTGAATAAAACAGAAAAGGATAGAGATTTGAGTGTGACAGATGTTCATTTTGGTGTTTGATTGCACCCTCATATGCTGGATGCAAAGTGTCTCAAAGGTGCATTTTGGAACCATTCATCCATGAAAGCTATAATAGACTACAAAATGTGATCAGATTTGAGCTTTCACTGCATGTCTTAAAAACTGACCTGGCAAATTCTGCATATGTTAAAGACATTCTTAATGACTTCTGTTAAATCTTCGTTCCTTTCTTTGACTGTTTAAATTCACATGCTTTGACCAAGGTTGATCGGTTTATTACTAAGCCAAATAATAAGTGAAACATGATTTATGAAAAAGAACTAGCATTTCTCCTGTTAACAGCCTCTGCCAGGAGTTCATTTTATTTTTCTAATATTTATGATCTGCTTTTTTTTACGTGTAATCTCTTCTCTCTCTCCCTCTCTCTATACACACACACACACACACATGCATAGATATATATATCTGATAAGAGTTTTTAAATTTTGATTGTCCGATAGGGATTAATCTCTCTCTCTCTCTCTCTCTCTCTCTCTCTCTATTGCATGACACTTGCAGGCCAGTAGGGATTAATTTGAGTGGTCTGTATCTTTTGTTATTTATTGTCTTTCTGGAGTTCTGGGATTGGAGTTGGGAGTATGGATGTTAATGGATCAGATTCAAATAGGATACATCCTGAATTACATCTGTTTTTTCGGATATTCACATATCCATATTCAAATTCTGATTCGAATACAAACAATGAATCAAAAATCCAATATCACAATCCGAATTTGAACATTGAATCAAATCTGGGTGATCTTCAAAATGTAAGAGCATTTGAATATAAGATTTTATTTAAAATTAAATCCGATCTGGATCTGAATCTGAATCCGAATCCAGTTGGATATATATGTACATCCAAATCCGAATCAGAATCCAGTCAGATGTTGTTTCTTAAACCTGAATCCGATCCAATTTCTTAATCGCATGTTAAATTTTTTCCATATTTGATATTTTTTGAACTGGTTTGATTGGGTATCCAATTAAAATCGGATATGTTGACAACCCTAATTTGGGAGGAATTGACTCTAAAGTTCTCTTTGTTGGACTTTCACACGATAGAGTAGAAACCTGGCAAAAAGAGCACATGATATTGGAAATATGTTGTTATGGTAAGGGCTGCTAAAAAAATACTTGTTGATGTAATATTCTGTGCCAAGCAAGGTGGTGATGTGGAAATAAGGAGACCTACCAATTAGAGAAAGTCCCGTTTGTGTCACCAGCCAAGCCAAAGGCACTGAGTGTGGAAATAACAAACAATATCGCTTTCTTTTAAAGAGCAGTAGACTTGAATCTTCTAACAATTTGAATTAAACAAAAAAATGAAGGCAAAATTTACTGGAAGAAGAGAATCTACAAAAGGATGTTGCTAATTGTTCATGACCATAAGATTGCTTGGCACCAATAGTAGTATGTAGAATCGATGTACATAAAAGAGAAATGTAAGCTTACCTGTTGGCAATTAAAAAAAAAAATCAATTTGGCCTGTACTAAAAATTTTATTAACAAAATGGACTATATGATTTATATGCAAATAAAAAAATTAAAAATTCAAAATTTCCAAAAAACGAATTAAAGAATATAAAAATTAATTAAGAATAGTATATATGTTGTTACAGTGATGGCAGCTAAGAAAGAGACTTGTTGATGTAATCTTCCATGTCAAGTAAGGCATTCGATGTGGAAATAAGATGACCTACAAATAGAAAAAATCCATTGATGTGATCTGCAGCCCTTGCCATAGGCGCTGAGTGTGGAAATAACAAAGGATGCCGCTGTCTTTTCGGGAGCAATAGACTTGACACTTCCAACAATTTAAATTAAACAAAGAAAAATGGCGAATTTTTCTGGAAAAGAATCGATAAAAGGACCTTAATTGATAAATGTTCATGGTCATAACATTGCTAGGCACCTCGATTAAATTCTAGTAGTATGTAGAATCCATGTATATCAACCAGTTCCTATCCTGTTTTGAAACAATAGACGTTCAAGGCAGCTACCCATCATAGTCTGATTGGGACATTGTAAAGATCAGCTACGAGTGGATGATTTTTTGGTATATGGATCTTCTTTTCCCCTAATTATTAATTTTTTGCAATTTTTTAATTTACCATATTTTTTTCTTTTTTTTCACACTCACCATATCATATGATAGAAAAACATCGCCATTTAAAAAGTGGAAACCATATCTGCAACTTTGATTTGTGACTGAATAAGGTTGAGATGTACTAATGGGAAATAAGAATTAAGGGCTGAGAAGAAAAATTCTCATTAATGAAACCATCAGTGGTGCCGCTTGATTTGGAAATGTAAAGTAATGTGTTCCAAAGTAATAGATCTGAGACTTGTACAACTTAAAAAATAAAATGACAAAAATTTCTAGAAGAGATCTACACATAAATTGATGACCTTGACTCTTGTTCATGCATCTTCTGCATTGAAAATTGCATAGTTATGGCAGCCACTGGTTGGTCACCTCAGCTGCTCATCTTTCTTTTGTGTTTCTCCTCCTTCACCTTCATTGTGGTTCTCGGCCAAAGGGAGGTGCCCTCAGCCCTTGTTTCTCTGAGCAACATGACTGATCAATTGGCGTTAATGTCTTTCAAATTCCGTGTTACTAAAGACCCTTATAATGTGTTATCAAATTGGAATTCCAACATCTCATTCTGCGATTGGAATGGAGTTTTATGCAGTCGTGGTTCACAAAGGGTAGTTGCTCTCAACCTCTCTGAAAAGGCACTTGAAGGTACTCTCTCCCCATACATCAGCAACCTCTCCATCTTAGAGGTTCTTGGTCTTTCAAATGACAGTTTCCATGGTCATCTTTCCATTGATTTTAGCCGCCTCCCTTGGTTGGAAATACTTTCCATAGGGTTAAACCATTTTAAATGGTTAATTCCACAAACACTGAGCCATTGTCATCATCTCCAAGTGCTTTTTGCTGAAAAAAAAGTTGGAGAAGAGAAATACCAAGTAAGAAGAAGACTATCGTAAGTTAATGTGGGAAGTACACAGTAACATAATGGAGAATGTAGACAAGAAGGAAATGAACTTCAAATTTACATGAATCGCTGAACATGTCCTGCTTGCAAGATACACCCAGAATGATTTCATTTGAAAGCAGAGACTAGAGAGTAAATAAGTAATTAGTTTGGGAAAAAAAGAAATTAACATAACACCAGAAGAAAAAATAGTCCTTTATGACCAACTTAAGCATAAAATGCTTATTCATTTGCATATATTTCTAATAGAAGCACTAAATTCGCTTGTGCTAGAGGAATGCAAAATGAGAAACTAATTGATGAACATATTAACAATTAAAATCATCAACCTTTGAGCTGCATTGTCTGTCTCTTCATTATCTATGCATTTTAGCTCGTTTTCATCAAACCCTGTGCCCAAGCAGGAAGTCTCAGGCACTGTATACAAATCGGTGCCAAAGTCATCAAAGTTATCCATATCAACATTCTGCAATTATCATAAGAAGACAAAAATTAGTCATGGACTAGCACCATCAATCTTCCTTGTTTCCGAAAAACAGATAACATCATAACAAGACGATAAGGAATAAGTTATCTAAAGCATAATTATTTTCAGTTAGTTAAAACACCAAGCACTTATTCACATTTGCCTCTGTTCTTGGGACCAGGGTTAGTATGGCATCGGGAGCGAGTAGAGAGACACCTACAAATTTTCGGAAGTAGGAACCAAGAAATGAACTGGAAGTGACCCAAAAGTAGATCATGAAGCAAGCGAGAGCCAAAGTAGCAAGTTAAGAAACAACTAGCCAGCAAAAAAAATAACTTATAAACAAAGATCAAACATTCAAGTTTCAAACTCCAAACTTTTTCCATAATTAAGTTTTAAGCTTTGGCAAAGATTTATAAAATAAGGTTTGATTACATTAGGAATCTAGATTTTACTGAAAAATGAAGTTTGCATCAGTTGCCTGAATGGGAAGCACAGTTCTGGTCACAAAGGAAGCTGGCTTCTTTCTTTAAATAGTGCTCTCAAGACACTTCAAAAGCACCTTACTTTTTGCTTTCCATTGTGCTTCCAAGTCCCGTTCGCAATTCTGCTACTCCTGTTTGGGACCAGTTTCCAAACTCAGGTGTTGTCACTGTGAGTGCGCTGGCCTTGAGGGACACCAAGAATGCTCACTTACCAATCTTATCATGTTTAGCATTTATGTTTGTCCTGCATGAATACTAAGTATATGTCAAACATAATACGTATAAATCACAAAGTTACCTACATGTTATATGTTAATGTGTACGGATATTATAAATATACATATATCATATATGTCATATATGTTATGTATTTTATATATATATATATATATATATATATATATATATATATTATACATTTACGTATACGTTACATAGTAATATACTACATTTATGATGTCATATATACAGTATATACAATTCAATATAATATTTATGTAATATACATATATAAAACTATAATAGTTATATATACATATACGCATAACTATATACTATTTATGTCATATACTATAATATTATACACATACAACTATATGTGCACATTACGTACACAATATATTACATGTATTACATATATGTAATATATACATAAATGTATTATATATATATATACATATATATATGTGTGTGTCTGTATTATATATGTTATGTAACATATATAGACATATATAATAAATTATCTATTGCATATGTAATATAACATGTTATAAAGTAGGTCACATGGGTGCACGAACTATGGTGGCGCACCTGCACCGATGCGGGTGCGGCCTGGCACGTCACTCAACTCGATCAAACCTAATGGGATGCTCCTGACGGCATCTGTTATTATTTTCTCTTGTTTTTCTCCTTTTTTTCCTTCTCCTATCTTTTCCTCTTCTTTTTTTCCTTCCTCTCTCTCTCTCCCCCCCCCCCCCCCACCCTCTTTACTCTATAATAAAACTTTGAATTTTGATGAGATTAAGGTCAGGTTGATAAAAAATTTGAAAATACACACAAATAAAATTACATATATAACAAATAACGTATATATATATATATATATATATATATATATATATATATATATATATATATATATATATATATATATATATATATATATATATATATATATATATATATATATATATATATATATATATATATATATATATATGCGCTCTAGCCGCACCGGGACCCATGTGACATAGATGCATACTAACATAGTTACATATTGTGGATATATACAAGTGTACTCATATTAATGTATTACATCATATATACATATATATATGAACATATATATAAACATATTACATATATATATATATATGTATATGCACAATATGTATAACATTTGAAACTATATATGTATGTACATATGTACTATATTATACTATAATATAATGGTATATACATATATGTGGAATATAATAAATATATCTATTATATATGTGATATGTGTATACTTATATCATATGTGATATGTTAATATACGTATACAGATATATGTTAACATATATACAATACATGTATGAAGTATATATTTTATAGTATACTGTACATATCAACACATGAATTTGAATGTGGACGGAAATATAAAATTACTGGGAACTTTGCCTCTGCAACCAGATTATAGTGTTCAGGTTCTGCACAATATGCGAGGAAAAGAAAGAAGAGTTAGCAAAGAAGCTACATTGCAATGAGATGCACAGGCATAGCTGGTGAAAATAAGTAAACAACCTATCTTTGTCACAATTCTCTCTAAACGTTCAGAAAACTCATGAAAGAGCTGCTACTTATAGGTTTGCACGAGCATGGAGTCACATACATCAGTATGTACATGCAATTTTCAAGATTTTTCAGGAAAGCAATGTCAAATATAAAATATAAGTAGAAAAAAAGTAATAAAACAGCTGAGAAGATAACACTAATTTTCAAGATTTTCTTTTTGGTTTGTTAACTACATATGGTTAAAATGGTAATTATACAATATACATGTAAAAGCAACTTGACCCTCTAAAAAACAGTTATTAGTCGGAGGGGGTTTGCTTGACTCAAAATCATTATTAATTGAAGGAAGGCTTCTCAAAGAAACGTAGGTACCAGCCACAAACTAGGCCTCACTCAATAGCCTATTTACTTGGTTTCACCTACATCCTTCTTGTATCACTAAGAATGAAAACTTAGTCAATACACAGAAATAAGGAATAGTTAATATCTAAACATTGCACCATACACATCCACAACAATGACAAACTAACTACCTTAGAGATTTTATAAAGAAAAGTTCCACATGTGAACAGCATCGAAGTTAAATGTGGCTACTTTAATTTGTCTCATAGTGAAGGAGCCAGTTCCAAGGACGAGTTTGCCAAGTTCTGCAAAAGTTGCATGTTTAGGTGGTGAAAATGGTGGGCTACATAGAAAGAAAATGAATGCCAAAGCTGCAAAATAAGCATATTGGGTCATAGTCCAGCATTACAAGGAGGACTACTTGAAAATGCACTACAAGAACTAATGCAAACGGTGGGCTAGTGAATTGGGTAAGTTGACTTCACATGGTCAATGTTCACCAATGCACGAAGAAACATAAAAATGAAGAACATCAGAAGTCAACTTTGTGCTGACATTACAAACTAATTTTAACAATGCAAATATAAAGTTTGTGTTCTTAATCAACAGAAAAAAACAAGTCACAAAAGCAAAGCATATTCAAATACTATTTGATCGCAAATATTTTAAATACCAAATCAAAGACAACAAGGTCTTAAAGCATGTGATTTCATGATGTAGAATTACCTCGTTCTTCTTGGCTATGCAAGATTACCCTGTTCTAATTAGAATTAAACTTGCGAACACAACATTTACGAAGATATAGAAATCTCTCTCTCTCTCTCAAACACATGCCATGCATTCACAATCCGAGACCTTAGTACCTGAATAGGCGTGACTCAAGATTCTTTACAGGCTGCAGGATTTAGGAACAGGGTGGTCACCTTGCGAAACTCAGAGAGTGTAGGTATTTGTCAACTTAGTAATTTAGTCACATAAGTGAATGAGAGCAATAGAAAGATAAGTAGTCACAGAAGTGAACATGACACTAGTAATGCTTAGAGAAACAATGACCACTCCCACTTTTGGTGGATAGCCAAAGGAGCAAGAAGTATAAAATAATGTCACATAAAATTAGTTGACATCAAAGACGGGGCCACCCATGGCTTGGGATGTGCAAAGGCCCCACATGCAGTTTCTCATTTCAAAATTTGCCATATTAAAAAAAGGAAAATGTTTTCTTAATGAATAGCAATTATAAGAGAGTATAACAATTGCCGCGTTTCTTTTGTACAGGTTGCACATAAAGTTTGATATAGACAAATTTTTATGAACACCAATCTTCTCATTGAAAATCCATTTCAGAAAGCATTTTCATCTTGTAGTGTGGATTTAGTTTTCTTTACAACAAATATAAAAATCTAAAGTCAAATTTTATTGGGACAAACTCCCAAAAAGAAGGCTCGTTAAGTGGCATGTCTTTTCTGTCGTATTAAAAAAGAGTATTAAAAAAGACATTAAAAATTATATTGTTCATTAACTTATTAAGTTATTCTTGTGTAGTAGTGCAATTTGTTATTCTATTAACTAAAACACATCTTCTGTTTCAGGAAATTCTTACATGAAATGACATTTTTTATTCTACTAAATGACAAGAGAGTGGCCCTGCAGCTCAACTTTCTAACTCTGCCACTGATTTGCATATGAGAGAAAAAAATAAACCTGGTAGCTCTTCGCAATTTATATCTTCGAATGTACTCTCATAGAACCTCATAGGTGTTCTTGTGGAGCTAGTTGCCAAATAAAATTTCCAGTAACCACTCAATGAGTGCCCAAATGGCAAGCCCTCAATCCAATAGCCAACACTATCTAAAGAACTAGAAACAACATCGTCATTCCAAGCAGCTAAGTTGGAAACCAGCACATCAACTTCGCTTCTCTTGCACCAATACTTGAGAGGACCTACAAACAGCGGTTGAATAACTAAAAATTTTTAAAAGTATGTCAAGAATACATAGCAGAAATATATGAAGGATGCCAAACTCAACTATCTGCAATAAAAAAAAATGAAAAAAACAAGAGATGAACCCTGTACATGTGTCATCACAAATTGAGCTTCATACCTAGACAAGTTTCATTGTACAAACTCAAATGCAAATCTAAAGTTTTCCAATTAATCCACAAATCCTGAAAACCAACATAAGATCATAATTTCAAAAATTGCACTGGTACATTGATGCACAGGAGGAGGTGATAAAATCATCCTAATCCCTTTCTTCACAACCCCCTTCAACTGGCTACCAATTTTAGGAGAAAATACAATGCATGCAGAGCCAATGATCAAATCTTTATAGATCATCCTATTGCCTCCTTGTTCTACTGCACCATCAACAATTATGAACACAGGTAGAGTCTCCCCCACAAAAAAGCATATTCAAGTGTCATATGCACTCAAGAGAGAAAGGAGCTAGCCTTTTCAAGAAGCTTGAAGTGAGAAACAAAACAAAGTGAAGATACTGATGTAGAAGAAGTAGCAACAAATATAGATGACTATAAAACTCTAGTATACACATGCATCCTTATATACCTGGGCATAGCCATGACATGTCCAACTAACGTATCTGCCTTTAAATAGAATCACAAGCTCAATGAAGAGAACACGACAGTTAACAAACAAACTGCAACTACCTTAACTAAGACTCAAACAAGTATGGCATTTTGAACCATGAGCACTAACCTGAACCACGTCCCCACTATACTAAACTACAGCTAGGAAGGCAACAAGAAGAAAATTCAATTCAAAACCAAACTTTCATGCATCTCGAACTAGATCAGAACATCAAGAAAATTCAATTTAAAATGTGTTCTTAAAAAAAAAAAAACATAAATTTCACAAGGACAACCAAATGGATCCATGTTGGACTTGGAGAAAATGATGAAGATGATGAAGGACTTGGCTGTACAGAAAATGATGAAGGACATGCACAAGGGAGATTCAAGCCCCTTTGCTCTCTCTCTCTCTCTCTCTCACATGTATAGCCCCCCCACTTCAATCCCTCCCATACCCTCCATGTCCCTCTCCTTTAGCACCCACCAAGCGAAGCTGAATCCCTACCAACTCCCTAAGCACCCATGCACGTCATGCCTCCCTCCTTATTCTCACCCTAGAGGTCGCACCACATCCCTATCCTCGGACTCACCAAGGACTCCAAGGAAGAGTGATGCCTTGAGATCCTAAAGCAGGGACCTAGTGGCTCGGCAGCCCACTCCTTCTCATAGACATGAACAGGCTTGAGCTCTATCTTTAGAGGAGACCTAAGTGAAGAAGGGCTCGAACAAAATAAGGCAATCAAAAACCTTACTAGATAATTTTCCTAGCAATAACACACAAATATATGCAAAGTCACAATTCTCCCCACCAAACAAAAAGTCTAAAACTGTGTAGGTTGGAGTATTGGGTTTGATATGGATACAGAGCCTTAAATAAATAATAATGATAATAACTAGAAAGTTTCACTAAAAAATTTGTAAAAAGTAAAATTGAAAAATCTGTTTCCTAGGTAGAATTCAAAAAAACAAGAAATACAGCTCAGTTTCCAAAATTTTTGTTTGTGAGAAATAGAAACAGTGAAAAGTTTAAGAAGAATATATCAAAATACTCAAAGTTGAAAAAAAATTCAAATTTTGTCGGCTGATTTTCACGCAAGAAACTTCAAACCAACAATCAAACCCAAATTCAACTTTATCCCAGATCAGAACGTCATAAGTCTTCTGACTCTGAAACAGAGAATGATTTTTGTAGTTTTTACAGGTTTGCCAAATCATGGTTAGACCTGTCTTTGTAAAGAGTTGATACCAAAACTAAATGTTGTATTGACTCAATGGAAACAGAGGACCTTCAAAAATACTGAATGCTTATGATATAAGGAATGTCAACGACCAAAGACAAATAACGAAAAAACAAATCGATGACTAATATATGTTTGCAAAATAATTCACCTAAGTAACTAGGTTCAACCCATTCAGAAAGGCTTGACTAATGAAGAGAAACAAACACACAAAGTAAATACCAAGGCATGACAGCTCCAATATTCATATACATTCTAAAATATAAATTGGTGTAACCATGCCATGGGCAACTAACATACATATTCAAAATCACAAGCTCAATGAATAAAACATGACACTTAACAATCAGACACCAACCACTTTAACTAAGATTCAAACAAGCATGAAATCAGAAAACTACCCACGTCCCCACTGGATTAGACTACAAATAAAATATGCACCTAAAGAAGGCAAGTCAAGCACCACAAGAAGAAAGTCCAAACAATTGACCTTCAACAATAGTCTCACATGATGAGGACTCTAGTTAAATGACGCACTACATGAAACTCACTCTAAACTGAGCACGGCCATAGGCTGGAATCACATGGAACATAAAAAACGATACATACTGAACCTAGGTCTCAAAGTCTAAAAGACTCTAAACCTGTTTGATACTCACCAATAAGACCTGACCTTAACACGAATCCAAATGGAACCAAGTCCCAACCTGTAAAGAGAAAGTTCAATGGAGGACCCAGCAGCGTGGTGGACAGTGTGCTCAATGATGCTTCAAGATGGAACACCTTATCTTACTCTCACTTTTGACACTTGAAAATTCTTTACGCCAGCTAAGAAGAGCAACAAGAAGGAGGGATAAATAGAAGGAAATCTACCGCATGCTGGAGATAGGGGGTTGTTAAAATGAATGGTTAGATGGCTATGTGCCGGAAATACCATAGGGCCTTCTCAAGCATATCCAACATTTTAAAACAACTAAACGTAGCAAGAGTACAAGAAATAGTTAGCTAGTATAAGATTATGTAAATGAAAAAAATCAAATCAAATCAAATCTAGAATCACATTTCGAAAAAACTACTACCTAATCAGCAATGAGAAATAGGACCCATGAGTGAGGATAGGGGATTAAGTGTGGTGACCTCCGAATTTGGGTCCATAAGGGAAACCAAATAAAATCACGTGCTTACCCATGTTCTCTCTTAGTTTCCTTATTGCTCATCCACATCATCCCAACTTATCCAACATATGTCTAGCTAGAAACCAAACTCAACTAACAGAGAATCAAAATCAACTAAATATGTACTAAATAGGGTACATTTACTTATACAGCCCACCATATATAAGTATATATATGGTCATAACTCCTATACAGTTATGACCAAATAACATGGTTATCCTATTCTGATCATAATACTATATTCCAGTATGACCTCTAATAACATAACACAAGTTCCCTTATATTAAATGGGATATTACTCAAAAACAATAGTGCTATGTCTGGTAGAAAGCTTTGTCCATCCGTGAAGTTTCGATGACTTGAACAGAAATCACAATCATTTGCTGATTTATATTCAAAAAAGGTAACTCAACTTCGGAAAGTGTAAATTTAATGAGACGCACAAGGATGATTGAGAGGCTTCTTAGTTAATTGCGTGCCAAGCATTGCATGCACAAGCAAGAAGAAATGACCAGGCTGCACACATTACCTATGTCACCAGCTTGCTGTTGCTTTGACTGAATGATGATGTTACACCTTCCAACACATACATCCTACTGTTATTATTTGGCCAAAATCGAAATTGAAACACCCAATCCTTTCCATTTGCATCCTGAATCCTAAGAGGCAGTCCTTCAGGATGAGAAATTGCCGGGAAGTATGTCTGTTCAAGATTAAGAATTGCATAAGAATCAAGCACATGATTGTACCAAAAACCAAATTTAATTATTGAAGGAAGTCCAAGGAAGAAAGCAGCTCTAAACAAGTTAGACGCTCTATTATATGGTAAAACAAGAGGACGAAAAAGTCTAACATGGTCTTAGTTTCAGAAAAGACGACAATAAAAATTTCAGTAACATACCTCTACACACTTTTTTGGTAGCACCAGGTGCCCTATCCGACCTGCATCACTAGCACTCAATGCTTCCTCAGATAAAGGGGTGATAATAGAATTTGAGCTTACGGAAGGTCAAGGATCACATGGAGGACTTGGATTCTCTATAATATCAACAAATCAAGTGCAAATTTTAGAGTGAATCAATCATGCCAAGCAAATATGCTTTACGGTAGATGCCTGCTCCAGTTCTAGAAGTGTCTCACCTACCTTTTCAGTTCTAGGATACTTCATCGTTGAACATGAGTTGGAATTCCAAGCTAAGGAGTGAAAAAGCCTGTGCAAGTCCAGAATTTGGCACTGGAGCATGACTCCATTTTTTTTTGTATATTGATCTGTGAAACTGTCAACGGAAGGTAGAGGAGATAACCAAAAAGGCATCTTTAACTGATTTGATGCTGATGTGCACCTACCCAGAGCACAGCCGAGTGTGGCTGAGGAGGCTGCCGAGGACGTAGGCGGGATACCTGCTGCTATCGCAGTCATGGTCGGAAGCGGGGGATGGCTAGTGCGGCATCAGTTGAAGCTATTGACTTTAGGCATTGTGAGGTTAACTGAGAGAAGATACAGGGAGGGCCAAGGTGTTTTGAGCGAAGTGAGGCTAATTCCATGTCGAGCAAAGCCGAGGCACTAAATGTAGAGCGCAAAACCGAAGGGCTGATTGAGATAGGCAGTCCGGAGGCTAGTGAGGTTAACCTTCTGAGGAGACCGAAGCGTAAGGTGCTAGGCGCAAGCCAGTGAGGGAGATAGCAAAGGGCAGCAATATCTGTTGTGAGGTTAATCTAAAGACTAAAGAGAGTTGCGGCCTACAGATTGCAGCTGGTGACAAGTGCGAGGAGCATACAATGGGTTCAAGCAAGGTTCGGTCAACTGAGCAGAGCATGGAAGGGACTAGGTTCGGTCAGGTCAGTGGTCAGTAGAGCAAGGCTGAAGAGCAAAGGTTCCTGGTTCGGGCAGAGAAAGACTATGTCAGCTGTAAGAGACCAAGGAAGACTGGGCGCAACAAAGAGTGCATCCGGGTCAGGTTTAGTTGGCAAGATCTCAGGCTAACCTGAGCGTGTCACGGCTGGGTTCAAGCCAAGACCGAGTCATTGTATTTGTTTTGTTTTGGATTTGATTGAGACAGGTCTTGTACTCATATGAGTTCGAGACAATGGGTTAAACCCGAGACAGTCCAGGGGCATACAAGCTGGTGACTGTGCCAAAACTTGTAACTTTTGGAAATTGAATCAATAAAAGAAACCTTTTCTTCCTGCACGAGAGAGTTTGAGCTGCTTAAGTGTGGCGCCAAAAGCTTGGCCAGCGAAGGAGACTTTGCTGGAGAAGAAGATCACCTACAGAACCAGAGGAGCCGAACCGAAAAGGCTACCGAAACTGTAGACATCGAATACAGTGTAGAAGTAGATCTGGTCACAGTGCAAGTGCTCTCAAATCCTTGAGGTGCTAGAGGCTGGAATCGGAAGAAGGATCACTTGGTTGCACAACAGATCGTACCTCATCCGAGGAATTTCTGAACTGCACGTCGACAGCCGGAGGAACTTCTCAATCGGTAAGAAATCCTTCTCCGTGGATATTCTACCGCAAGAACTTCTTGTTTACCCGATCAGAAGTGGAGAGGATGCTGATGTTCTGATCGATTTGAGTCAACTCATCTAACGAGAAGAATAGATCGGTTTGATCTGACTAAGATCGAAGGATTTGAGAGGGATTTGAGATGCTGACGACTTCAGGCGAGAACGATCCCTGTTTCAGGCAGATCGCCTAACGTTTGACCTAGATCGATTTCAATTCTTTTAAGAATCGATTCCTACTGTCGCAATCTATGTCTAATTGTTGTGCATCCCTTGTGATGAACTACAGAGTGAAACAGTGAGGAATCAACTGACTGAAGATGAAGAAAGAGAGGCTGAATTCCTGTTCTGAAGACAACGATGGCAATCTCTAAAAATTAGCTTAATTATGGTGATCGGAGGTTGATCTGAGCAGGAAATGGCTCATACGTCTTCATACTCTTGGGGGATCATTCTGGTGAAGTTTGGAAAGAATCCGAGCTGTTTTGGATAGTTCGCCAGAGCTCATCAGAATCATGATGGCGGATCACAAAATTAGCCGGCACAGTTCTGAGAGACACCAGAAACTAGGCTGATTTCAATCCTCAACGACTCACCTTTTGGTAGCTACTTTGAAGCTTAATTTTTAGGCGTTCGTACATCAGGATCTCAGCTATCACTGGTACAAATTTCAGCTCAATCCATGCTATGGTTGAATTTTAGCAAATTTTTGAAGGTGAGTGGCTCCAGACATTGCCTGAGTCCTGCGACAGGCTGATGTCAGACAAATCCATGTGCAACTTCAAGCTTCAACTTGTCACCTATTGGAAACGACTTTGGGGATGATTTTTGGAGCCTCTAATCCTCCAGATCTTGGCTTACTCCAGATCTATTTCATGATTTTTGGACCTCTGTACACGGAGTTATAATTTTTTGAAGGACCACCAGTCTGGGAGCTAGTTCCACACCTGCGAGAGGGATTCTCGCCCGTTTCCCCAAATTCTGTTACAAACTTGGGTGAACTCGATTCTTTGGTGCATTCTCCATGACTTGAGCTTGATGATCTGTAGAATTATCTTCTGCTTGAGCTCTTGATTCCTTCGCAGCACCATACTCTCTGTTGATAGTTGTGGCAGTGAGCTGTTGAATTAGGTGAGAAGCAGAACCTGTTGGAGCTCGATCTTGTAGCAAGGAGCTGTCTTGAAGAGGCGTGCGTCGTCACCCATTCAACACCAGCATCCCCCAAATTCGATTACAGATAGTAGGGGTTGATCTCATCTCCAGTGAAGCATCTCTACTTCTGCTTTCATCTGAGATTTCTGATGGCATACAATGACTGCTCTTGTTTTCTGGAAGCGCACATCATAGGCATAGCAGGCTGGTGGTGGACTTCATTCCAATCTACCGTCCATTTGAAGGGGACAGATGATTTCAGCGCCACTCTGAAGATAGCTTCCCTCAATCTACATCACACAATTGGGGTTTCCTACTATTCGGGTGATGCACCGCCTCCATTACTTTTTGTTCAGCTGTTTCTTACAAGAACAGTAAACTACTAGTGTTGTCTTAAACACTAGGAGCCTACACATTGGAGATTGACCGCCACCGGAGGACTTGTAGCCGATTGAGCTGTAGAGTATAGCTGAATACCAAGGATATACTTCGCCTTCTTCCTCATCAAGTGCTGGACTAGCTCCAGCAAGGTACATCCAAAACCCCCTATAGCTGCATGGACGGGTGCATTTGATATCCAGCAAACCTTCGGGTTTGCAGCCATTTGGGAATCCTCCAATGCTCACCTAGTTGAGGACACATTCCCAAGCTGTTTGACTGTCCTAGGGCAAAGGGTGTGGAATGCTCGACCTAGGGATTCAATGTATGGTTGGCATGGATGATGTGATTGTTGAGTGAGGGAGAGATCTTCTTGTATTGTTGACGCTTGTAAAGCCTCACATTCCCATTCTTGATTTGTAGTAGGTTGAAACTTGGGAGGGAACCACTACTTGTGTATCAGTCGTAAGAGATATATTCAGTCGCGGTTGTGTCCGACTTGGGAATGAAATTTTGTAATCCCTTTTCTTTTAACATTCCTCGGCGTGTTGGCCCCAATAGATCTTGGGAAGCGACTGCAACTTGGTCTCTTTGAGCACCTACAAGGGCAGGTTGCATCAAGTGGTATCAGAGCTGTTTGGGGTCTTTGACACAGCAAATATGTGAGAAAAGGCAAGCAGCCAGAAGCCGAGGAGATTCCTCAAGACAATGATGAAGTTGTGGCAGAGTTGGATTCAGAAATGAGAAAATAGCTGAGATGGAGAGCAAGATGAATGGGATAGATAGCAAGATGACTGGAATAGACAGCAAGCTGGACCATATGATGCAATCGATTACCATGGTACTACTTCAAACCATCAACTCAACCAACGCATGGAGCAGGTTGAAAGACGACGCAAAGTGTTATAAAACGTGAGAATCATGGGAAAACCAGGTTTAATACGCCTAGCATGTCCTATGAAGAGAAAATAATTATGAAGGGCCGACAGCTATTAACATACTTGAAGAATTAGAAAAACTCATAAATCAGTCTAAGGAGTGCCAAATGTGGGAGATAGGCATGAGGGGACTAATCAACCTAATCTTAGGGTTGAATCACAATGGAACGCCAACCACCACCAGTCCATGATCATCAAAGACCAGTTTGGGAGGATCATGAGGAAGCTAATCGACCGGTTGATGATAGGAGACAGCCGGTAGGGTGTCAAGGGCAAGAGAACCGAAATCTGGTTGAAGCAAGAGTGTCAGCACTTAAGATCGATTTCCAAGATTTAGTGGACAGCAAACTCATGAATGGGTTTCAAAGCTGAAAAATATTTTCAGTGTCAAGGCATACCAAATGATAAAAAAAATTACCTACGCGATGATGTACTTCAAAGGGGAAGCCTTGAAGTGGTTTCAGTGGATTAGCTACCGAGAGCCAAATCAAACTTGTTACAGCGAATGGATATGTTTTTACTTGTCATAATTCAAGAATATGCATGTGAATCCATTTTCAAACTGATATAAATCCAATCCATTCCAGTGGTGTGGTGTCTCTCCCAACTGGAGAATTGCTACTGGAAGGTTTCACCGGGGACATCACCTTGGGAGGCTACTGGCCCCCGAAACTAAGATACCTATGCCTTTCTGACATCCCAATCTCAAGTCTTGGCAGACATCAATAACATTACTCTCCAACAAAATGATGCAGTAGCTACAACATGTCCCACGGATGCAAAGAAACAGATCGCCTGCCTCTTCAAGCTTGAATTGTTGACAATTGACAGCTGTTCTGCACTTGATCTGCAGCAGGAGTTAATGGACCATCTTGACTTCATCTGTTCCTGACATGCGATCTGTTTTCTCGTGTGAAGGCTGTCGACATGGATGAACATAGCAGAGGATTATATTGTGAACCATGCAAAACAAGGAGACGGTTTTCATCAGCTTAGATTCACGTTTGGTGTGAATCTAGTGAAAGAGGGAGCATGATTTTGGCATCTGTTGTTGGTGGTGTCAGTATAAATTTTTCATATTCTATAACGTTCCCTAACAGCCACGGTGTTTACCTTGCTTGAACCCCAGTAGGCAGGAATGCTATAACCACAGCTCCCTGAAGAGCAGTGCATGCACCCTCCCTGAAAAGGATGTACCAACTGCACCCGTTTCAGATCTGCATCTTTCTGTTTAGTTGCAGTTCCTTTCTCTTCTTCAGATAAATCTTTTTTCTTTTCATGTATTTGCAGTAAGAAAGATACCCAAGTTAAAAAAGAGAGAATGTAAAAGGAGGGAAGATTTACTTTGGGTGAAAAAGGTGATTATTTACTTTGTTTATAACTGTAAAAGAATTTTTTATGTTCCCGACTGAGGTATGCACACAAAACTGAGTGACCATTTATTCCAATTTTTCAGGTAAGAATTGGGCATGTGGCACATGGGAAATTAACTGTTGTTAAACTGATATCTGGTGTGCAGTGATGTGAGTCCTTTAAGAGGTAAAAATTTGTCTGTCCCCTTATTCAGGATGCCCAAATTTGAATATCAATCAAGAACTGTATGTTGTAACTTTAATTAGGTGTACTACTCTTGGTCAAGAAAATTATTGCTAATGGATGGACAGCCA